>NC_012872.2:47624173-47969427 GCF_000003195.3 Sorghum bicolor
AAGCTTGTCCTTCCAAGCTGTCCCCATCTCATTTACTCTCTTCTATAGAATATTGTTAATTTGCTTGTTTGATGTCTTTGCCTGACCACTTGTCTGAGGATGGTAAGGAGTAGCAACGTTGTGATGTATTCCATTCTTCGAAAAGTATTGCTCAAAGCGCTTGTCGATGAAGTGAGAACCTCCGTCACTTATGATGAGATCGCCATGCTAGATACGTTGACACCATCATCTTTTCTAAGTTGCAATTCATCTCCAACTTAGCTACCACGTCACTCTCGCATTTAGCAAACACGTCGTCAGTGTTTTGATCATAACTTCTTCATACAACATATAAACGGGGTGATCTTAGACTCATTGGAAAGGGGACAACACCGTCGTCGTTTTGGATCTAGTCCCAGCTCCAGATCTTTCGTGGATTAATCTTTATGTCCACGACAAGGTGTTGCATCACCTGTTTTGGGCCAACTTAGTCATGTATCGAATTCGGGTCTTAAGCCCATGTTGTGGGCGCCTCCCCCTGGTCGCCTCCAACCCTAGGTTGCTTCTCCTTTATATTCCATGCAGCCACCGCTGTTTAGACTCAGGTTTTGTTTAGAGTTTAGTTTTCCATCGAGAAACTGAATCGTTCATTGTAACTGTGGTGACAAATCCTTTTACAGTGATCTAGGGCCCCCGTTCTTGATCTCCTCCACTGTGTCGATTAGTCTTTTGGAACCAAGTTCTTGAACCCTGATTTGAATATTCGCGTCATTCATATCTGCAATTTTAGAATTCTGATCAAGAACTCGGTTCCAAAGGACTAATTTACACAGTGGAGGAGATCAAGAACGGGGGCCCTAGATCACTATAAAAGGATTTGTCACCACAGTTACAATAAACGATTCAGTTTCTTGATGGAAAACTAAACTCTAAACAAAACTCAAGTCTAAACAGTGGCGGCTACGTGTAATATAAAGGAGAAGCAACCTAGGGTTGGAGGCGACCAGGGGGAGGCACCCACAACATGGGCTTAAGGCCCGAATTCGATACATGACCAAGTTGGCCCAAAATAGGTGACACAACACCTTGTCATAGACATAAAGATTAATCCACAAAAGATCTGAAGCTGGGACTAGATCCAAATTGACGGTGTCATTGTCCCCTTTCCAATGAGTCCAAGATCACCCCATTTCGATGTTGTATGAAGAAGTTATGATCAAAACACTGACGACATGTTTGCTGAATCCGAGAGTAATGTGGTAGCTAAGTTGGAGATGAATTGCAACTTGGAAAAGACGATGGTGTCAACGTATCTAGCGTGGCGATGTCCTCATCAACTTATCACTATCTTTGGAACTCTAAATCTTGAAAATATTATTTCTTCGAACATCTTCTTTGAATGCATGCTGTCAGCATTCCTGCATGGCATGGCTTCAATCCACTTGGAGACATAATCCACTGCCACTAGGATATACTCATATTTCTTTGATGGCAGAAATGGCCCCATGTAGTCAATCCCCCATACATCAAAGATGTCTATCTGGAGATTGCTAATGAGTGGCATGGCATCCCTTGAATTGATATTACCATGTCTTTGGAATGGGCCACATCTCCGAATAAATTCTCTTGTGTCTTCATACATTGTTGGCCAGAAGAATCCACACTGTCATATCTTTGCATGTGTTCGGAACGCCCCATAATGACCTCCATATGGTGATGAATGACATCTTTCAATGATTTTGATTCCTTGTTCAGATGGCACACACCTTTTGAGTAAGCCATTAGAGCATACTCAGAAGAGGTATGGTTCATCCCATATGTGAGAACTGCTCTCATGGATTAGCTTCCTTTTGTTCCCTCCTGGTGGTACATAGCATGTAATCATAGAATTAATAATATCTGCACACTAGGGGTCAGATTTGTTGATTCGTAGAGCATGTCGTCCCAGAGTGAGTCGTCGATGGGTAGTTCCTGTGGATTCTGAAATTGCATTCTAGACAAATGATCGGCAACAGAATTTTCTACTCCCTTTTTATCTTTTATTTCTAAGTCAAATTCTTGGAGTAATAAAATCCATCTTATCAAACAAGGTTTAGCATCTTTCTTAGTGAGCAAATATTTTAAAGCAGCATGATCAAAATAAATAATTACTTTAGCTTCCACTAAGTAAGATCTAAACTTATCAATAGCAAAAACAACAGCTAGGAGCTCTTTTCAGTAGTAGCATAATTAAGTTGAGGTCCTGTTTTGAGTTTTCCTAGCATAAGCTATTGCATGATGCTATTTATCTTTAGTTTGTCCTAATACTGCCCCACAACATAATCACTAGCATCACAAATAATTTCAAAATGTAAAGATCAATCAAGGGGTTGAATGATTGGTGCTGAGATGAGTGCTTTCTTAAGAATTTCAAAAGCTTGTAAACATGCATCATCAAATTCAAAAGGAACATGCTTAGCTAATAAGCAAGTAAGAGGTCTAGCAATAAATGAAAAATCTTTTATAAACCTACAATAAAAACCGGCATGGCCAAGGAAACTCCTAATTTCTTTTACATTAACAGGCAAAGGTAAATGTTCAATTACTTCTATTTTAACTTTATCTACCTCAATGCCTCTTTCAGACACTAAGTGTCCTAGCACTATTCCTTCTCTAACCATAAAATGACATTTTTTCCCAATTAAGGACCAAGTGCTTTTCTTCACACCTTTGCAAAACCTTATCTAAGTTTTCTAGACAATCATCAAAGGTTTCTCCATTAACAGAAAAATCATCCATGAAAACTTCCATAATCTTTTCCATCATGTCAGAGAATATAGACACCATACATCTTTGAAAAGAAGCAGGTACATTACATAGCCCAAAAGACATTCTGCGATAAGTGTTGACGGTCCTTAAGTATCAAATTTAATTATCAAATAAACAAAGAAAAGGATTCAAATGAAATCAACATCCAGACTTAGGGTTTTATCTGACAGAATTCCACGAGTTTTGGTGTTTGTCTATTTCTGCAGGGGGTTATCAAGAAATACGGAAGAAAGGCCCACACGTCGGGATTACATAGAGATATTAACGTGCCGCGCAATTATCTTACATCTAGAAGACTCCAGAAGCCACGGGAACGAAGCGGAGGCAGAACGGAGCCTGGCCCAGGGTGCCCACCCTAGGGACCAGGGCGTCCACCCCCCTCTGGAGTCCAATCAGGACTCTCCTTCGGGATCAAGCTCCACCGACCTAAAGGATCAAGGATAACCGTTCAATCAATGTCGGTTTGATCCGACGGCCCGTATTCACTTGGAAGGATTATAAAACCAGACCCCCTGGCCCCTGGAGGAGAGGACCTCTCAACCCTAATTTATTATTCATAAAGGGAGGAGAAGCCTCTGATCAAGCCTAGAGCCACCACATCAATTAGATATTTAGATTAGCATAGCTACATAGGATTAGAACTAGAAGGAGTCAATCTTCGATTGGTTTCCGGATCTGTCAAGAGGATTCTTGGTAATTCTCTATTGTTCTTCAATTGTTCATCTTTGTTCTTCAATATTATGAATATGACTTTGTTCTACTTCAATATATTGCTTATGGCTTTGCTCTACTTGTTTATATTCGCAATTATATTGTTCTTAGTTTATCATAGTTATATACTTGGCTTAGTTAGATTGGATTTATATACATGTTTAGGATCGTATAGCGTTTATCCATCGGATCCATGGGTAAATGATAGATATTGTGTAGGCGTGGTGCTTATACCGTATTTATCTGCGATTGTACCCAATATGCCAGATCGTGGGGTAGTTCGTGATAGTGACAGCTTCATTGATTCTTATATAGTCCCCCTCTCGTGTATTGGGCTGGCAGAGCAATATTATTACAGGGGAGTGATTGCTATGTTTCTCATTTACCTTGCTAATATCACTATGCATGGGCGTAGTCTTGTCTCGCAATGATTGCTAAGTATGCTTGCACTAACTATGATAATGCTAGACTATATAGTTGAGAATAACTTAGGAAATATTCTTGTAGTTCGTTCTAATACCATGCTAATGACTTTCTAGAGTATCTAATTGAGGTGCTTATCATATTTATATGTGGCTAGTTATGATCAGATCAATTATCTTTGTCACTATTCATTATTTCATATATCTTTTACGTGACACTTACCCCTGTATGAAAGAGTTAGATAAATGTTCTCAATTATACATGCAATGATAGATACTCAATCTCATATTCTATTCTGTAATCAATATTGATGATTGTTAATCCCTTCCCAGTGGTAAAAATATAAATAACGATATCTGGAATACTTCCCGGTTAAAATGCTACATCGGTATTAATCTGTGCGCTTGCAGATCCCATTCATTATTTATTTAGAAGAGCAATTGCATATTTGAATACCGCGTCTCTCATGTCATGACAACTTGGCTTAAGTGGTATGAGGGATAGGTTTGGCATTTTTGGCACCGTTATCAGAATTAGAAAACTAAGTCTACTTTTGGTAATGATGTTAAGAATACCCAACAAGCATTTTTGGCACCGTTGCCGGGGAAGGTTGATTACTAATCAGGAATGAATAAAGGATTTTGAGTTATCATTCGCATCACTAATATGATTGAGCTTATCTATTCTCTCATACAGTTTTACCCCGATATTTTCTATTTTTATCTTATGCAGGGGAATGTATGAATAGAAGACATCTTCCAGGAAATTTTGTTGACAATCTCGAAGCCTTATTCAGAAAAACTAGAGCCAAGCTCAAGTAGAGATCATCAACACTTCAGCAAGAAGCTTCATCCAATCAAGAAGATCACCGAAACTTGTCTTCAGAGTTCGAAGCCATGGCGAACAAATCAATCCGCGAGTTCTCAGCTCCCACTACGGACAACATCCGCACTGGACCTGCTGCAGAGATCGATGGCAACTTTGAGCTCAAGCGTGGACTTATCAACATGGTGCAATCCAACCAGTTCTGTGGGAAGGCACGCGAAGATGCTAGTGCTCATCTCCAACACTTTCTAGAGATTTGCAACACATTTACCATATTAGGAGTCCCCAGAGATGCTATACTACTTCGCCTCTTCCCATTCTCACTGTTAGGAAGAGCGAAGCAGTGGTTCTATGCTACAAAGGAGAAGAATACTACGTGGGCACTCTGCTCAACAAACTTCCTGGCTAAGTTCTTTCCCATGGGCAAGACCAATGCTCTGCGTGGGAAGATTACAAGTTTTCAGCAACAACATGATGAATCCGTTCCAGAAGCATGGGAGCGCTTCCAAGACTACATCCTAGAATGTCCCCATCATGGATTGGAGAGTTGGCTACTGATGCAGACATTTTATCATGGGCTCGGCAACAGTGCCTGAGAAACCATGGATGCTGCAGCTGGAGGAGCATTCTTATCACTTACTATACCACAAGCCACAACTCTTGTGGAGAAGATGGCGTCCAACCAAAGCTGGAATGAAGAGAGGACCCAGACATGCAAGAGAGGTGGAGGTATGCATCAGCTCAAGGAGGTAGACATGTTGACTGCAAAGCTAGACCTGCTCATGAAGAAGCTCGATGATAGAGCTGGAGATAAGAAAGAAGTTATGCACATCTATGACTCTCACATGACTTGTGAGGAGTGTGGAGACACTGGACACTCAGGCAATCACTGCCCTGAGATGCTTGAGGATGTGAACTACATCAACAATAACAACAACTACTACTACAACCGTCCTCAACAAAATCAAGGTTGGAATCAACAAAGGCCTAACTACTCAGGTAATTATCAAGGCAACAATTCTTACAACAATAATAATAATTTTCCACCTCTGAGAGAGTTAGTGTCTAATCAAGGAAAGCTAATGGATAATCTATCTAAGAAATTGGCATCTAATGATAAAATGCTAGAAAATATAAATAATAGAATGGATAATTTCTCTACTGCCATCAAGAATTAAATTAGCTTTAATAAAATGATTGAATCTCAGTTAAATCAAATAGCTGCTGCTGTTCCTACTACTAACCCCGGTATACCATCACAACCGGAAGGATTAGAATCTACAAATCTTGTAGACATGTTTGATGCAGGTAACTGGAGTAACCCCATCACTGAATTCACTACTGACCTTCTGCCGGTCAAGAGAGGCGATCCAGGACGCCCCGTCATCCCGATCTCCATCGGCATGGTGGACTTCCCAGAAGCACTCTGTGACTTTGTCTCTAGTGTCAACATTATACCCAGGGTACTCTATGAAAAATTCTTTACATATCCTTTATTAGAAACAACCATGTGTTTGCAGTTTGCAGATCAAGCGATAAGTTTTCCAAAAGGAATATTGAAGAACCTTTGTGTCCGAGTTGGTACCTTGTACGCCCCAGCAGACTTCGTAGTGGTAGAGACCGGTAATGATGAGAGGGCACCTATCATCCTAGGGAGGCCATTCTTAAACACCTCGGGAGCTGTCATCTACGCCAGTGCTGCCAAGATCAGTTTCTACATCAAAGGGAGGAAGGAGACGTTTTTCTTCAAGAACAAGACTACACAAATCCCAGATCAATCCAGACGTGAATCAAGGAAGAGGACCAACAGGAGGAACAGGAACTAGCAAGTGTGGACCGAGTCAGCTAAGATGGTCACTGCAGTTCATGGAGGCCAAGATCATCAACTTAAGTCACCGTTTTTGACCAAGAAGGACGACCCAGGAATGCCAAGCATCTACTGCTCCATAAATGGATACAGCTTCTACAAGACGCTTTGCGACACCGGATCGGGCGTCAACATAATGGTCACAGTCACCTATCGGCTCTTGTTCGGAACCATGCCCCTAAAACCAACATACATTCAGCTCCAGATGGCAGATCAGACGTTTCGAGAAGTTAAAGGAACAGTAACTGATGTCCCAGTCAAAATAGACGATCATTTTGTCTACACAGACTTTCAGGTTATTGACATAGGATAAGATGAATACGATCCACCCATCATCCTTGGAAGACCGTTCCTCAGCACCGTTAAAGCAATCATCTACATTGGAACCGGAGAAGTCCATATGCACTTCCCCTTAGAGAAGGTACGCCGTTATTTTATTGACCCTAACTATATCGTTGAAGAATCTAAGCAGGTGAGGAAACGACGCAACCGCAACCAGAGGAGGCAAATCATCAAGGACGGATGGGCAGACTACGAAGGAGAAGTGATAAGATCAGAAGACGTAGAGTTTAAACAGAATTATCCAGAGGAGACCGTAGCACCGAGTCAGGTATGGAAAGACAAGACAACTATACATGAAGAGGAGGCGCCGCCGGAAGTACCGACTCCGCCACCCAACGAATCCCAGGACAATTGAGAAAACGGAGAGTCCCGTTCGGAGGACTTAAAAACACCGTACGCCTTGCCAAGAGGTAAACTTGGTAGTTATCCTTTTCTTTTCAATTATTTTAAATAGTTTGCTTAGTGAATCATGTTCGTACTATCCTAAAAAGAAAATAAAAATGTTAAAAAACAGTAAGCCCCATGTGAGTATACGAGTGGCATGAAACCCATAAGTACATTCACTGTGGTGGCATAAAAATAAAATAAAAATATTCTTTTCTGCTTTATAAAATGAAAATATAAAAATAGGGAGTAATAATTATTAAGGAGTCTCAACATGATAAAGGCTAGATATTTATGCTAACACTTAATCAGTTCCACAAGCTTTGTTGTCTATTTGAGCTCCACAGAATTTAAGAATCAAGAAGACTAGCAGACGGAGGACATTCTAATCGCTGTCGGAATGCTGGTGACTTTCAAACACACCTCTGCCACCTGCTAGCTACATCAAGAGAAATTACGTCAAAATTCAGCTTGGGGGAGAGCACCCCCATTTATCCCGATAAGTATTTCTATCTATCTTTATACTTATACTATATTAAAATATAAATAAATATAACTATGTAAAACCAAATAAAGATTTTATGCTTATATATATATCTTTTGCTTAGTGTGTTTAATAAATAAATAAAGTGGCTATGCTAATCTGTATCTAAATAAAACTCTAGCATGGATATGATGAATAGTTGCTCTGCCTAATTTGCACATTTTAAGTTCTCTCTCAAGTTTAGATATAACTGTTATAATTTAAAGCTTGCTCTAAACCTAAACTTGTGGGATGAAAACTTGATCTGAAGTCTAAGTTGTTAACGGATACGATATGGGAAGGTTGAGCTGCTGTTTATCTGTTCCTAGAGATGCTAGAATTCTGGAGAATTTTATCTTTGAAAATCTTTAAAATATTGCATGATGAGTTCCTGTATGATGAGAGTTTAAATTCCTACCACAGCCATATATACTTGCTTGCTAGACTTTGAGCCATATATTTACTATTTACTGCTTATGAGCATTGAGTGTGGTCAAGCTGTGTAGACCCTTAGGAGCTTGTCATGTGGTTAAATCAAGATTTCACTTGCACATTCACCCATATATGCTACTTCTACTGTGGAAGTACCATCCACATATATCCATCCATTTCCATCTCCAGAATCACCCAAAAATATTCTACTCCTAATCCGGGAGAGAATAACCAAAAATATTTCTGTTTTTCCCCTATGAAATAAATGCTCAAGTTATCTTGTTACTACCACTTGCTATATTATCTCAAGAGATGAGTGCTCTAAAAAAATAGAGAAAAAAAAGAGAAGAAAGAAAAAAGCATACGAGGAAATAAAAAGGGGCAAGTGCCCGGAACCTCGAAAGAAAAGAAAAAGTGAGACGAGAGGTAAAAATGGACAAGTGTCCGACAGTAGAATTAGGGGTACAAGATACCCACCTGAGAGGAAAGAAAAAGAAAAAGAAGAGCATCTCATTCTCCTCACTATTCAAAAAGCAAGGAAGATATGTATCCCCTCAAGAGAGCAAAATTAGGCTTTCACTATTGTTATCACCATCCTCACCATACACCATTCATTCGCCACACATGCACATCTTGATTTGACTTATTGATTTGTTTCTTTGGATCCATGGTTTGACTATACAATAAATGTCTTGTAAGTATGTATACTTTATGTCCCACCTATGAGCTCCAGATATTAAAGCCTTATTAGAGTAGGATGAGAGAGAAGGCAATGTCACTATGCCTTATACCACAAATACCACATATATTGAGAGAAGGCATATACCATCACTGCCTTAGTAAGGATCCAGAAATACCACAAAAGAGAGATCTGAGAGAATCATACAAGGAATCTCTGAGTTTTATTCGAAAATCTACAAAAACTCCAGAGCTATAGCTGATCAAGAATAAGAGACATGGCACTTGACTAGACTGTTCTATCTTTTAACTACTCAAGACAGAAGTGACAGTTACAAGTCCCATGGTGAAAGGTAAAGTAAGTAAGTTTTAAGTCTTGACAGTTTACTCTAACTCAGAGATAAGACCTTATTTAGAAGCATGTGTACCATCAATTTTTAAAAGTATTGCAACAACTTCTAATCTATCGCTGAGTCTATCCTTGCTCAGGGACGAGCAAGAGGTAAGCTTGGGGGAGTTTGTTGACGGTCCTTAAGTATCAAATTTAATTATCAAATAAACAAAGAAAAGGATCCAAATGAAATCAACATCTAGACTTAGGGTTTTATCTGACAGAATTCCACGAGTTTTGGTGTTTGTCTATTTCTGCAGGGGGTTATCAGGAAATACAGAAGAAAGGCCCACACGTCGGGATTACATAGAGATATTAACGTGCCGCGCAATTATCTTACATCTAGAAGACTCCAGAAGCCACGGGAAGAAAGCGGAGGCCGAACGGGGCTAGAGGCAGGGCGCCCGCCCTGTTTCCCTAGGCGCCCGCCCCTTCTCTGAGTCCAATCAGGACTCTGTTTCTCGGGAGATCTCCACCGACCTAAAGGATCAAGGATAACCGTTCAATCAATGTTGGTTTGATCCAACGGCCCATATTCACTTGAAGGGACTATAAAACCAGACCCCTGGCCCCTGGAGAGCCTCTCAACCCTAATTCATTATTCTCAAGGGAGAAGAAGCCCCTGATCAAGATTAGAGCCACCACATCAATTAGATATCTAGATTAGCATAACTACATAGGATTAGAACTAGAAGGAGTCAATCTTCGATTGGTTTCCGGATCTGTCAAGAGGATTCTTGGTAATTCTCTAATTGTGCTTCTAATTGTTCTTCTAATCATCTTTGTTCTTCAATATTATGAATATGACTTTGTTCTACTTCAATATATTGCTTATGACTTTGCTCTACTTGTTTATATTCAAGATTATATTGTTCTTAGTTTATCATAGTTATGTACTTGGCTTAGTTAGATTGGATCTATATACATGCTTAGGATCGTATAGCGTTTATCCATCGGATCCATGGGTAAATGATAGATATTGTGTAGGCGCGGTGCTTATACCGTATTTATCTGCGATTGTACCCAATATGCCAGATCGTAGGGTAGTTCGTGATAGTGACAGCTTCATTGATTCTTATATAGTCCCCCTCTCGTGTATTGGGCTGGCAGAGCAATATTATTATAGGGGAGTGATTGCTATGTTTCTCATTTACCTTGCTAATATCACTATGCATGGGCGTAGTCTTGTCTCGCAATGATTGCTAAGTATGCTTGCACTAACTATGATAATGCTAGACTATATAGTTGAGAATAACTTAGGAAATATTCTTGTAGTTCGTTCTAATACCATGCTAATGACTTTCTAGAGTATCTAATTGAGGTGCTTATCATATTTATATGTGGCTAGTTATGATCAGATCAATTATCTTTGTCACTATTCATTATTTCATATATCTTTTACGTGACACTTACCCCTATATGAAAGAGTTAGATAAATGTTCTCAATTATACATGCAATGATAGATACTCAATCTCATATTCTATTCTGTAATCAATATTGATGATTGTTAATCCCTTTCCAGTGGTAAAAATATAAATAACAATACCTGGAATACTTCCCAGTTAAAATGCTACATCGGTATTAATCTGTGCGCTTGCAGATCCCATTCATTATTTATTTAGAAGAGCAATTGCATATTTCAACACCGCATCTCTCATGTCATGCTGGGGATGACAACTTGGCTTAAGTGGTATGAGGGATAGGTTTGGCATTTTTGGCGCCGTTATCATAATTAGAAAACTAAGTCTACTTTTGGTAATGATGTTAAGAATACCCAACAATAAGCATTGGTTCCATAGGGACATGTAAAGGTGGTTTTGCTTTGGTCATCAGGATGGATAGGGATTTGGTGATACCCTGAATATCCATCTAAGAAACAAAAGAAGGAATGGTTGGCTAGCCGCTCTAGCATCTCATCAATGAAAGGCAATGGAAAGTGATCTTTCTTAGTTGCCTTGTTAAGCTTTCTATAGTCTATGCACATCTGCCATCTTGTGATAGTGCATTGAGGGATTAACTCATTCCTCTCATTTTGGACAACAGTCATACCTCCCTTTTTGGGTACAACTTGAGCAGGGCTTACCCACTCACTATGCGGCACAACATAAATGATGCCTTCATGCAATAGTTTTAAGATTTCCTTCTTTACAACCTCTCTCATTGCATTGTTGAGTCTAGGTTGGGGTTCTCTAGATGGTGTGATATTAGGATCTATAGGAATGCGATGAGTGCAAAGAGAAGGACTAATTCCCTTGAGGTCCTGAAGTGAGTAGCTAAAGGTTGAGTGATGTTTTTCTAGGATAGTCATTGAACAAAGAGTCTGCTTCTGATTGAGTTTATCACTTATAGTGATAGGAGACTCTAGATCGTCACCTAGAAAAGCATATCTAAGACTGGTTGGTAAAGGTTTAAGCTCAATAGGAGGTTTAGGTGGTATTGCAAACTCATCTAAAGTTCTTTCCTCATAAGGGTTAGCTTCTTCTTCTATGAAGAATTTAGCTTCGTCTTCTAATCCTAGTTTGGCAAAAAAGTCTAAGGATACAGCTCTAAATTCCTCCAACGGGTTTTCTTGTGGATAAGGTTTGGTCCTAGAGTTTAAGGAGTGTGAAATGGATAGTGGGAATTGAAGTTTCTTGCCTAAGCGAATTTTTAGCTTCCTAGATTGTCCTTCATAGAGAAGTCATCTAAAAGGTTGTCCTATCAACAGGTCGAAGTCCTAGGTGTCAAAGATATAAAAGCTTAAATGCACTGGGGTTCCTTCTACCTGAATGGGTAGGATGTGTAGATTCCTAAACTGGGGATATTATGTCTTGAGAGACTTCTTATGAATTTTATTGTTGGGATTAATGTCATATCTTGTATTAAATGTTCTACAAGAGACATAGACATGATATTTATCCCTACAACTAGATTATAGAGAGCATTTATTTGATCTGTATTGATTATACAATGAATCGGAATGGAAGATGAATCTAAGCAAATTATTTCAGTAGAAAGCTCTGATTCTTTTAATCATTCATTACTTATAACAAATACTAATTCTCCTAAGGTTCTTCAAGGGGGAATGTCCTCGGGGGGATTAGAAGACTCTCTAGAGTTTCTCTGTGGCCTCTTCATAGAGTGATAATTCAAAACATTTCCAAATTTGGAAAAGAGATCAGGTTCTATGTCTAGCATAAAATGCGGAAACAGAATTTCTTCTTTTTCTTGCTCTAGACATGTGTTAGCTGAAGTAGATGGTGTGTCTAGCAAAGAGTTGGGTTCAGCTAACTGGGGTTGAGGCTCTACTTCTAGGATGTAATCTAATTCATTGGATAGGATTTGATCTAAGATTAATCTTGCTTTCTCAGAAGAGACATGCAAGAAAGATCCTCCTAAAGTAGTGTCAAGCAACTTTCTACTTTCTCTACTCAAACCTTAATAAAAATGTTGTAAAAGAATAGGGTCTGGTAGACTAAGGTCGAGGCCGGATGCTAAGAGTTTAGTAAATCGATTCCAGGCTAAGGCCAAAGATTCTTTAGACTCTTGCTTTATAGTGAGAACCTTGACTTTAAGGTCGATGATTTGGGAGATGAGATAGAAATCTAGGCAAAACTCGGAGCGTAAAGATCCCCAATCTCCTTGTTGCTTACCTACGGCTCTATTATACCATTGTTTAGCTTTTCCCTTTAATTTAAAAGGAAATAGCTTCCACCGGAGAGTTTCATCATATATGCCTTCTATGTGAAGATAGTCACGTGTTTGCTCAAAGTCTCTAATGTGTAGGTAAGGATTTTCATCTCCTTCTCTTGAAAAGGATAGGCTTTGGACCAACATAATCAACCGCGGACTCAGCCTATGGCTACATGTTTGGATGGGTTGTGATGACTCATGTGGCACTAGGCTGGTCTCCGTGGGTGCGGAGAACTTAAGGATAGGAATGGATTTTAAGTTATCCATAAAAGAAAAGGTGAGATAATAGAAAAAGATAATGTAACACCCTAAATTTTGCTCTTTTGGAAATAGGGGAGAAATAAGTAATTATACATTTTTCTGCTCATAAAACCAAGGGAAAATAATATTTTTCATTAAATTAAAATTTATTATAGGGTCTAGCAACATGATTGTGCATTCATGATGGTGCATATGTTTTATTGTATTGTGTGAATTTGATAAAAATTTAAGATAATTCAAACTGGTCTCAAAATGGTTTTCAAATTGGTTTTAAATAGGCTTTGAAATAAAAGAATAATAAAAAGAAGAACCCTCCCCTCTGGTTTTGGCCCAGAGGCCCACACCCCACCCTTCCCCCTGTCTTTCCCTCGGCCCAGCCAGCGCAGTGGACCGCGGCCCAGCTTTTTCCCCCCCGCGCCAGCATCCTCCCCCTCTCTTCTTCCACTGACGAGCGGGCCCTAAGACCTTAAGTCACTGCCAGGTGGGACCCATTGGTCAGCCGCGTCTTCCACCTTGTGTCCAAACCGGACTCAACCCCGACGTGAGCACCGGCCGCGTGGATTCTCCATGGTGGCGTGACCCGCATGCCGAGGGGGCTTTAAATAGTTGCCCCAACCCTCACTGAGCTCCTATTCCAATCTAAGGGCAAGCCGCCACCTTGTGCTCGCCGAAAAGCGCCGCCAAGATCTCCGCCGAAAGCAATCCGCCGTTGCATCGCGTTTTTGTCATCGTGAGCAGTTTGCCGGTCTTTTCGCTACTCTTGCGAAGTCGCCGAAGCTCTTCTTTCGTGGTTTCGTGCTTCCTATGCGTAGCTAACCTCCACCGAACCTTTTGCAGAGCCGGCGTCCGCCCCTTGCCGTCGCAAGCCCGAGTCGGCCTTCCTCGGTTCCAATCTCGGCCTCAGGTGAGTTCGCACCGAGCTCCTAAGCGTCCATGTGCTTTTGGTTCGCGCTCTACTGCCCTAAATCGCCAGACTGAACAACTCCGGCCAAGTCCGGCAATGGCGCCGCCGCAGGCTCCCCTAACTCTGGTGGGCCACTCCCCTCTCTCCCGCCCCGATCTGTTCTGGATCATTCAATCGCGATCCAACGGTCTATATCGAAGGATACCCCTTCGGCCGCACATTTTGCAAAAGAGCCCCCCGGGTTTTTAAAGATATAACCCACGGTCCAAAGCGCTTTGTCTCGTTACGGTTTCTGACTTTGAAAACGTAAATCCCGACGGTTTGATTAAAAATACGTTTTCTGTATTTACAAAATTGCCACTGGTTTTATATTTCTCATAAAATATTCGTTTTAACTCAAATTTGATCCATTCAAATTGCGTTAGATTCGTAATCACAAGATCTACATGTTAGTCTCACTGTTTTACAAGTTTACAACTTTTTATTTTTGTGATCCTATTTAATTAATTACTTTTCTAAAGAAAATCTTAGGAAAATCATAACTTCTTCGTTATAGCTCCGATTTTCGTGATCTTTACGTCTGTGTGATCGTAGTGCGATATAGATTTGTTTTATGAACTTTTCATCTTTATTTTCTACTATTGGTGTATTGTTCTAATTATAGGTTTGTTTGCTTTGTATGATTGCCTCTGGATGGTTGATGTTGATGTGATGACTCAGTTTAGTCGATGAGCTTTTACGTGGTGATCAAGAAGCAGTTTGTGGAAGGTTTGGAACTAAAAGAAGGATCTGAGTTTTAAGGCAAGTATAGCATGGGATCATCCTTGTTTCCTAATAACTTTAATCACACAATTCATATTGCATGTGTCTTTTTGTTAAGGATTTTCTAGTATTGATCTTATACCTTGTCACCTATGGTTTTGCATTGGATAGCGTATGCTAGTGCTCCACTAAACCATGATCTTGTAATTTGATTAATGGAATATGCAATAAACATTAAAAGAGGACTTTTTAGCAACTTTGGTATAGAGGGCTGGAGCATTGGGCTACCCTATGGTGCTCTAGTTTCTCTCCATAAGGACTTATCTATATATGACCATCCGGGACATACAATACAACTGTGAGGGCTACATGGCTCTGGCTTTAGCTCAGTATGAGGACCTTTTCTAGCTTGTTAGAGGTTACTCGTGTGGCGTAAATGGGGAATAGCAGACCGTGGATTCCTGCGGGTGAATCACATAGACACACTAATGAAACCAAGAGGCCCTAACTTGTTAGACGAACCTTTGAAAGGCTTCATAGTGAACCCTACCGGCCTCCCTAGGAAGGGGTAAGAGATTAGCTACCTCAGGCGAAAGGGTAAATCATGACTCACAGTGAAAGTGTACAACCTCTGTAGAGTGTAAAACTGATATATCAGCCGTGCTCACAGTCACGAGCGGCCTTGGACCAATACAGAATAAATAATCACTAATAGCAAATTATTAAGGTTATTATTGTTAATATGTTGTTTATGCTATTCTTTATTCATTTTACTTGATCATGAGTTTACTATGGGACTTGACAACTTGATGCTACTCATATGCTAAAATTGTGACAACTAAAAGCTACATGCAGTTAAACCAGTGTCTAGCCTTTGAGCCTCATGAACCCCATGTTATTCTTGCTGAGTACGAGATGTACTTACGCTTGCCTTTACATTTTATTTGGATAAAAATCCCAGATGGGTACCAGATTGCTAGTTTGGAGAAGAGTTTAGGCTTGTGCTCAACCAGTCAGTTGTCCCTGTGGACTTGGAGCTTTCGCCTGAAGATCCGAGTGTCTTTCCGCTGTTTGGTAACAAAGGTTATATCTTTTATACTAAGTTTGTTATATATAAGCATTGTCTATTGGTATTATCCCTATTTGTGGCTATATGTGAGATTTGACTTCTTGGGCTCACATATAGTGTGTATCTGGTTTTGTTCTTAAAACCAGGTGCTACAAAGTGGTATCAAAGCAATACTCACTGTAGGACGCAAGCCTAGATAGCAATGGTCGTTTTAGTCATCTTTGCTTCTCTACATTCATGCTTACAATCTCACCCTTGCTATTTTTTGCTAAAATTATTATGCTTCTATCATCTAACTCTATGATAAAATTATTGCTTCTATTCTAACTTACTCTTGGTCTAATTCTATCGTAATGAAAAGTTTGCTCGCAGCAACTCTAGAAGACCATGCTTAACTCGGGGTATCTATGGCTTAACGGAACCAGAGTATGAAGAAGCTCGCCTTGTCCCATCAAGACATATTTGTTGGCGAAAGGAGTACTTTACCACATCCTTTAGTGGTGAAGATTTCTTTCACCCTCGTCTTGTGCGTATACTACAAGATCACTATCCTGAACACCAAGCCAAGGTGGAATATAAGTGCACTAAGTGGACTCATCCTAAGTATGAGAGCCACTAGAGCACAGAAGCACACATCACAAGGTGGAATGAGTTTACTGGTTCACGCGTGGTGGAATCCATTCATTCGTCTCTCAGTGACCGCTTCAGTAAGCATGCTAGCATATCTAATGCTGCCCATCAAGCTCTTTTGGCATATCATGGAAAGCACTATGAAGAGAGGAAGAATGGCAAACAAAAGTATCTTCCTCGTCGTCCACCAGGCACTTTGCAAAGTGTGATGGCTGACCCCTACTTGGAGCAGAATGAACAACTAAAGGAGATGGCTATGACTATCCAAGTCATGCATCAAAAGTTGGAAGACAATCAACTAGAATTGGCGGAAGTAAGGCAACACTATGAGGAAGCCCTCGATGAGATTGATGAGTGGAGAAGTCGTGCTGGATTACCTAAGATCAATGAGGTGGAGGACATACCTCGCCTAACTCCACGCAAGAGATGCTACCCTGGATGTCGCTGTAGTCGCACCGTGTTTAAGAAGTAGGAAGTCCCCCTTTGTAATAAACGTTAGTAGCAAAAGTTGAGTTTAGTCTTATATGTGTGCTTTGTGAATCTTTAATGTTTGGTTGGTTTGTTTTAGTGCTTGTGTTTGAGTTGGATTTTTGTAATGAGTGCAATGATTTTGTGGGATTCTCCACAATTTCATTTAGTTTATAGGCCTAAGGTATAATGACTAGTGAATAAATAGATGGGTTTTAGTTTCCCTTGTTTTCTCTACCCTGTCTTTTGGGAGAAACTTATCTTCTTTAGTTCAAATCCCTGTTCTTGGAGGATCATAAAATCATGTGAAAATTCTGAGTGGTAGTAGACTTCAAGATCCTTCCCTGACCACAAGAATCACCCTCATAACTGTTGTGGTTTGGGAATTACGAAAATCACAATTTGGCACCATTGAGCTGTCAGGAATCTGGACCAGTTTAGTTGCCTACTGATTTGGACAAATGTAACTCCGGAATTTGGGAAAAGGTTCTATAATAAAGTTGTAGGTCATTTGATAAGCTTTCCAACGACGCAAGCTGCAACTTTATCGGATTAATAGAACTTGAGTTATGACATCTACAAGTTGCTGTTGCTGCACAGTTCAAAATCTGGACAATTCTAGTTAGCTCCTACTTTTCAGCCAACTTAATATCAGAATCTGGAAAAGTGGGATACACCGAAGTTGTGGAGGACTTCATAAGATTTTCAACCATGTAAGATTTGTCCCCATATGATCTAAGTAGCTCGAGATATGACTTTTGTAAGTTGCTACATCGAGGCTGAGACATTGTCAGGATGGATATCATATTTGGCTGTTTTACCTAGGTTTAAAGACCGAAACCAAGGAAGCCTTCTATATGAAAGTTGAAGGGAATTTGATAAGGTTTCTAACGGTGTAATCTATGACTCTACTGAATTAACAAAAGGGAGCTATGTCTATTTTACTACGCTGGTGTTTCATATCGTGAGGAATTTTAGATTACTTGTACATATCAGTACACATGAGTTTCTCTTCGATATTAGAAGATCTAATGATAAGAAACCCACTTGAAAGATGGACTAAACTACCCATTTAAGCCCCTAGTTTACCTTTCTAAGGGGGGTAGTCTTATCAAAGGAGTTACAGGGAGAAGTATTGGTTAATATTGGGTCATCGATAAGGACCTCAAGTGGTTGGTAAATTTGGTTTTTGAGACAACAAATTGTTCCATTGAAGTGTGCTAATATGAATAGAGATATAGGTCATTACTGGTACTCAAAGCTTGGAAGTGGTGCTTGTGAGAATCAGGTGACACCAAAGTCGACAAAGTTATACATGGAATGTGAGAGCGAAGCAATTCAACTAAGATAGAGGTACCAATAGTTGGAACTTAGTGATGAAACCAACTCCGGATCATGAGACTTGGTATAGTGAATTTAAAAGACTATATGATGTGAATATGAGAGCTAGTCCATACTGTCCCCCGACCTATCTCATCTTAAGGGGGGTAGTACCTTGATATGATAGATTAATGCCCTTTCAATTTACCATGAAGTGAGAAGTTGTCTCTGGAGATATCCCATGATTAGAATCATCTATCCTGACTCAAGTTAGTGAAATTGTTCACTTGACAACTTAGGAAGTGGATATGCTACATCTACTGTTGATTCCACGAAGACTCAACGACTTCATTGCTAAAAGAGAGCCCGACCAGTATGTTCTAATTGATGGAAGTTCTCATCCAGGAGACGTCATCTTTAATGATGGACTTAAGAAAGTTAAAGATGCAAGAGTTGGAAACCACCAAAGGAAGGTGAGTGAGACTTAGAGTTTTATAGATATGGCAAGAGGCTATCAAAGGTTTGCTGGAGTCAATGTGATCTTGACATAAGAGTGACTAAGAGATTGACTTCGAATGATAAGATTCTATCAGTGGTTCACTGAAAGTGTTATAAAGATTGACGAATAGAGTTCTTCTATCGCATCAAGACTTTAGATGTGCTCCATACAAAAGTAGTGGCTTTTGCACAAGTCAAATAAGTGGGTTGGGTTAACCGACATGTGATGTGGAGGTGTCCATAGTGAAGCATGGAGATACTATCTTCTTGGGTTTAAAGAGTGGGATCTACGTAGGACGTAAGAATCTATAAGGCATCTTTGGGAAGTTGGATTCGGGCTGGTCATAGTATCGATGGATTTGAGTGAATCAAGAAGTTATGACTAGGAAAGATGCTATCACTCAAAGGAGAAAAAGCCTTTGCGAATGCTCAAAGCATAAAGAGTGTGCTAGAGGACTTCGAATAACACTGAAATTTGAGGAGTTGAGTGTTGAACTGGAGTGATGTCACTAGTACTATCAAATGAACTCTACTAATTACTCATTTGGGAACCATAGGAGCTGCAAAGAGTACTTAGAAGATATGTTGTGAGCTTGTGTATTGCAGTATGGTACAAAGAGGTAATTATCTCCTCTTCACTCTTTTTATAAGATAATTTCTCTGGTGTCTTAGCTTTCTTTGCTGAGGCAGCCTTCTTCTTTGGAGGTGGGACCGCTTCTAACTACCTCGCTTTGGAGGCGATGGAACCGACCGTGTACTCTTTAGAGAGGGCGGTGCAGGCGGTGGATGTGGTGGGACCGATCTTTTTGGTGTTGGAGAACGCGGTGGAGGAGTTGAAGACCTCGGTGGAGGAGGTGGAGACTGTGTTGGAGGCAGTGGCGGGGTCGGTGTGGCCGCCGCAGGTGTTGGAGGAGATCTAGCATTGTCACCACCCACAACACTATGATGCGCTGGGGAAAGAACTGGACTTAGGTTGGAGGAGTTCCTGCAGAGAAAACAATAACAAGTTCTGTGAGCAAACTTTATTTAAATGCAATACATAATAAATAATATAAGATGTAAAATCACGCACAAACCTATGGTGAGGAAGAGGCGACACAGACATTCCTGGAATAACTATGACGCGCTTGCGCCAACAAATAAACGTCTTCTCAGCTTCACCTAAGGTCTTCTCTTTGTCTCCCTCTTCTATTTCTAGAGGCACAC
Organism: Sorghum bicolor; assembly: GCF_000003195.3. NCBI lineage: Eukaryota > Viridiplantae > Streptophyta > Magnoliopsida > Poales > Poaceae > Sorghum > Sorghum bicolor. Next base: position 47,644,328 of record NC_012872.2, read on the forward strand.
TGCCACAACCTTTCTCAACCCTATCAACCGAGACGCTAGCATATCCAGCTGGTACTGGTCGATTATGGATTCTTGGAGTTCTCGTTCGGTCGATAGGGTTGACAACACCGATAGCCACCTTTTTTGTTTCATTCCCATCTGGTACATGCAGCTCACAGGTAGTAAAAGCCTCTGTGACATCATCCACGGGGAAGTGTAGCTTCGTGTCATCCTGAATGGTTGATACTTCCGTGGATGCGCAACTGCCTTTCAACTGGCTTGGGGGGCTAATGTTGACCTCAGGCTGTGATGTACCTTGCCCTTTCGTCATTTGGCTAAGTGCTTCTTGTACTTGCCTTTTAATCTCCGCCTGCATCCATTCTTCACGAGATTTCTCGCGCTCTTATGATTGCATAACAAACGCTTCCAGCCGGCGGATCCACTTTGCCTCCTTGTCCTTCTTTCTCTGGCGGCTTCTGTAGGTTTCTTGTCAACGTAGAATGAATGCACCCACGGAACTGCCCCATAGCCTCTCGTACGCCCACCGTGCACAGGATTTTCAAGTGCATATGTGAGTTCATCTTTCTCCCTGTTTGGCCTGAACTCACCAGACTGAACCGCCTCTCGTGCACGGACTAGTCTCTCTGCTGCTCTAGAGATTTCTTGGCCCCAAACTAGCGCCCCGATGTCTGGGTCCACGCTTCTCCATGACCGTACAACCAATGCTTGGAGCAGACGCTCTAATACTTTGCTATTGTCTCGGGTGTGACCCCCCTAGCAAGCATCTCCTGTTTCATTCGGTCCCACTTGGGAACAGCACTCTTATAACCACGTGATCCCATATGATGATGGTATGTCTTTTTACTTGCATTCTCTTTGTTCCTAATGGCTCGTTCCTCGCCCTCTTCTGATGTTTTGTACTACACGAAGTCATCCCAGAAGGCCCTCAGCTTTACATATTGCTTGAGGTTGAAATTTGGAGTCTCGTTTTTCTTGACAAATTTATTGTACAAAGACTTCTTCCAATTCTGGAACAGTACCGCCATCTTCTTCATAGTCCAGTCATAAATTCGCACCTTCAACTCTTTATCGTTGGTGTCGAAGGTGAAAACCGCTATGACGGCTTTCCAAACTAACTCCTTGTCACGATCAGAGACAAAACTGATTTTAGGAGCACCTCACTTCTCTCTCTATTCACGAGCACTGATCGGTATTTGGTCTCTCACAAGGTATCCACAGTGACCAACATATTTATTTGCAAGTTCACCAAGTGTTCTGCCTGTAGCTATCCCAAACTCAGAGATTACGTAGCGGCCCTCCACAGCTTCTTTGGCCCTCGTGGAGGTACGCTTCTCCCCATAGAGGTCAATCCAGAAGGCTACACGTAGATATAGAAACAAAAATACTAAATTAATAACCAAGTAAGTCTAAAACCTAATGTAAGAGATGCATTATATATGTTTACATTTACATACCTCGTCATTATTTCCTTCTTGTTGCACGACAAGTTGTTGCTCAGACGCATTGCCCTCTTGTTGCTCAGGGGCATTGTCCTCTTGTTGCTGAGTCGGATTGTCTTGCATGATGTCGTTGTAATCAATAAAGTACTGACTACCGGCGTTGATCATATTTTGAATGACATCTTCCATATAATCAGGATCATCGTGAGGACGGTCAGCCATTTCTATGTCTGCAACCATACATATATATATTCTATATAAGATAAGAAATACACTAGAATAATATAAGTGCTAGAGTGCTCCAAACTAAAAAATAATACTAAAAAAATAATACAAACAATAACACTAGAATTAATAATATACTAGAATAATATACTAAAAAGTAATACTAGAATAATATACTAGCACAATATATTTCATAACTATTCAAAACACTACAATTCATAATATACTAGAATAATATACTAAAAAGTCTTTTAAGCCAAGTAATACACTAGAATAATATACTAAAAAATTATACTAAAAAATAATACTAGAATAATAGTACAAACAATAATATATACAAAACACTAGAACTCATAATATACTAGAATAATATACTAAAAAGTCTTTTAAGCCAAGTAATACACCAGAATAATATACTAAAAAATAATACTAGAATAATAGTACAAACAATAATATATACAAAACACTCTAATTAATAATATACTAGAATAATATACTAAAAAGTAATACTAGAATAATATACTAGCACAATATATTTCAAAACAATTCAAAACACTACAATTCATAATATACTAGAATAATATACTAAAAAGTCTTTTAAGCCAAGTAATACACTAGAATAATATACTAAAAAATCATACTAAAAAATAATACTAGAATAATAGTACAAACAATAATATACACAAAACACTAGAATTCATAATATACTAGAATAATATACTAAAAAGTCTTTCAAGCCAAGTAATACACTAGAATAATATACTAAAAAAGTAATACTAAAAAATAATACTAGAATAACAGTACAAACAATAATATATACAAATCACTACAATTCATAATATACTAGAATAATATACTAAAAAGTCTTTTAAGCCAAGTATATATATATATATCATAACAATTTAAAACACAATATATATCATAAATGTATATATGTACATATATATAAATATATAATTGTATATTATATATATGTATATTCAAAACACAGTATATCATAACATTCATTTATTATATACATTTATTATATATATACATTTATTATACATATATGTACATTTATGATATATATATACATTCATTCATTTTGTGGATTAGCTATAGCCGGAGCTCGATCTTGATAGTACATAGAGAGGAGACAGCCGCCGGCCAGAGTTCGACGTGGAAGAAGACGGTGGCGCTGGTGGCGGAGATGGCCGTGGCGGCGCTAGAGACGGCCATGCGGCAGCGCTGGATGACGGTGCGGGCACGAAGACGAAATGGCGGCGGCGCTGGTGGAGACAAGGCGGCGGCTCAGCTCTGCTCGATGAAGACGAAGGCAACTGCTCTAAGATCCAGAGCGCCTGTGGCTTATATAGGAGCGGACCCTTTAGCACCGGCCCGTGGCTGGAACCGGTGCTAAAGGATCTTTAACACCAGCTAGTAACACGGCTCGTGTTACCAGCCGGTGCTAAAGGGACCCTTTAGCACCGGTTCCACCCACGGACAGGTGCTAAAGGGTCCTTAGGCGGGCTCAGGCGGGGTCCTGAAATTTTCACGACCCTTTAGCACCGGTTCCAACCATGGGCCAGTGCTAAAGGGCCTATTTTTAGTTTCAGGTTTTTAAAGTGTTTATATATACACTTTACATTATAAATTGTATAGTAAATTAAATATTTTACATAATATTTGTTAAAAAGTGACATGTATTGTATTTTTTTAATGTACACATGAAAATTTTTAACCTTAAATATCTTACTGTATTTTTTTTTTAATTTGCAATAATTTTGTAAGTAATGTTTAGTATTTTGTTAATACAAAAATATATTATTCCAATAAATTTACAAAAACTATATCCAATCAACAAGAAATCTATTTTCACATCATATTGACGTTAAACTTTTTATTTTTGTCATTTATTAGTCAGAATGCTAGTAGGGTACAATTTTCATCAAATAAAAATTCTATTTATCATATAAAAAAGTAGATCTTGATGAATACACTCTTTGACCGAACCCTAGATGGTCCCAAATAGAAAAGTCATGAATACAAAGCTTGTTACACTCATCAAGTTCTATATTTGGTCTAGTGGTCAACTTTTCATTTGGAAAAGTTTGAACCACTCAATTTTGAATTTTGAAAGAATTCATAGTCACGCATCGGTTTTTGGAACCCTAGATGGTCTCGAATGGAAAAGTCATGCATACAAATATTGTTCCACTCATCAAAATCTACATTTAATATATAGACCAATTTTGCATTTGACAAAGTGTTGGGTAGGTGTAGTTGAAAATCCACAATTGACACATATAGTTTCATATAGCTAGTGTGAGATTCAAGATTTGGTGGGTATTGTTAACTTAAACTTTCTCAAATGGAAAAATTGTCTGTATAAAAAGTTTAGATCTTGATGGTATCTAACAACTTGGTATTCAAAATGTTTTCATTTTAAGTAATTAAGTTTGTCATTTTACCAAGTTTGACCAAACCCCGTCTTGGATTTGAAACAAATGTGCTTAGGATTGGCTCAAATTTATCCAAATGAAAAATGGAAAATATATCAAATGTAGATCTTGATGATCTCTAACAACTTTGTATTCAAATTATTTTCATTTGAAGTCATCAAATGGGTCATTTGACCAAGTTTGACCAAAGTCAAAGCATTGTTTTTACAAACACACACTTTGACCGAACCATAGATGGTCCCAAATGGAAAGTCATAAATACAAAATTTGCTACACTCATCAAGTTCTACATTTGGTCTAATGGTCAACTTTTCATTTGGAAAAGTTTGAACCACTCAATTTTGAATTTTGAAAGAATTTATAGCCACACATCGGTTTTTGGAACCCTAGATGGTCTCAAATGGAAAAGTCATTAATACCAATATTGTTCCACTCATCAAAATCTACATTTAATATATAGACCATTTTTGCATTTGACAAAGTGTTGGGAAGGTGTAGTTGAAAATCCACAATTGACACAAAGTCAAAGCATTGGTTTTTACAAACACACACTTTGACTGAACCCTAGATGGTCCCAAATGGAAAAGTCATGAATACAAAGTTTGTTACACTCATCAAAATCCACAATTCTCACATATAGTTTCATACAATTCTCAGAATTTGTACAATTTACAACACATACTATTAAACATGACTTTATATTAAGCCGGCACAACAGTGAACTTCTTCTTTACGTATGACCCTTGGTTATGATCCTGCCGTAACCACGGAGTATCCTCATTGTTTAACAGAATGCTTGGGTCTTTGTTGACTATGAAGGGCGGAATTCGATCATCCCTTTCGTAATCGCCTGACATGTGTGACTTGTCCTCAATTCCGACAATGTTTCTTTTCCCAGAAAGGACAATGTGGCACTTTAGCTCATTGACGATTGAGTGGTCATCATTTTTTCCTCTCTTTGGTTTTGTAGACATGTCTTTCACATAGAACACCTGACTCACGTCTGCAGCAAGGACGAATGGTTTGTCTTTGAACCCACTACTGTTAAGGTCCACGGTTGTCATCCCATACTCCTTGTCGACTGTTACCCCACCTCTGGTCATCTTCACCCATTAGCACCGGAACAAAGGAACTTTAAAGTTAGCTACATAGTCTAGTTCCCATATGTCTTCTATGCGTCCATAATATGTTTGTCTGTTCCCATTTGGATCTGTGGCATGCACGCGTACACCACTGTTTTGGTTGGTGCTTCTTTCATCTTGGCCTACTGTGTAAAATGTGTTACCATTTATCTCATACCCTTTGTACGTGAGGACATGCCACGATGGTTGCCTGGCCAACAAGTAAAGCTGCTCATCAATGTTTTCATCACCCTGACATTTTTTGCACAACCAATCACCGAAAGTTTCCATGTGCTGACGCATTATCCAAGCTTCATTCTTCCCAGGCCACTGGGACCGTAGGAAATCTTTGTGTACCTCAACATATGGTTCCACCAATGAGGAGTTCTGGAGAACTGTGTAGTGTGCTTTATTGAAGTAATCGTCTTCTGTACCAATATATGTTTTCTTCACAAGTGTTCCCTTTCCGCTGAGTCTACCCTCGTGTCGAGATTCAGGAATGCCAATTGGGTCAAGGTCTAGAATAAAGTAAACATAGAACTCTATGACCTCCTTTATTCTGTAGCCCTTGGCAATGCTTCCTTCTGGCCGGGAACGACTATGGACATATTTCTTTAGGACACCCATGAATCTCTTGAAGGGGGACATGTTGTGTAGGAATACAAGACCGATAATACAAATCTCTTTGATTAGATGAACTAGAAGGTGTGTCATGATATCGAAGAAGGATGGAGGGAACACCAACTCAAAGCTGGCGAGACCTTGAACGACATCATTCTGCAGAGTAGGTAGTTGCTCTAGATTGATTGCCTTCTGAGAAATTGCATTAAGGAATGCACATAGCTTTACGGTGGCTAGACGTACGTGTGGAGGTAAAATTCCTCTTAAAACCACCGGCAACAATTGCGTCATTAGCACGTGACAGTCATGGGACTTGAAGTTTAAGAATTTCTTCTCTAGCACATTAATTATTCCCTTGATATTAGAGGAGAATCTAGATGGGACCTTGATGTTGCTAAGACATTCAAACATGCTTTCCTTCTCTTCTTTGCTCAAAGTGTAGCTAGCAGGGCTTAAGTAATGGCATCCATCATCTGTCTTTTCTAGATGTAGGTTGTCTCGTTCTTTCATGCGCTGCAAGTCTTGTCACGCTTCAAGTGAATCCTTAGACTTCCCGTAGACACCCATGAATCTGAGTAAGTTCACACAAAGATTCTTTGTCAGATGCATCACGTCGATCGCGTTGCGGACCTCTAGGATATTCCAGTAAGATAGCTCCCAAAATATGGATTTCTTCTTCCACATGGGTACATGTCCCTTAGCGTCCTTGGGAATAGGTTTGCTGCCTCGTCCCTTTCCAAATACCACTTTTATATCCTTGACCATTTCGAGTACATCATCCTCGGTTCGATTGAGAGGCTTGGTCGCATGGTCTGCCTTGCCTTTGAAATGCTTGCCTTTCTTTCGTACTGGGTGGTTCACAGGAAGAAACCGATGGTGGCCAAGGTACACGACCTTTCGACATTTTTTCAAAAATACATAGTCAAGGTCTTCATAACAATGTGTGTATGCATTATATCCCTTGTTTGACTCGCTTGAAAGATTACTCTGGGCTGGTCAATCATTGATTGTTACAAACAGCAATGCTCGCAGGTTAAAGTGCTCTTGTTTGTATTCATCCCACACGTGAACTCCTGGTTTGCTCTATAAAAGTTGAAGTTCCTCAACTAATGGCCTCAGGTAGACATCGATGTTGTTGCCAGGTTGCTTCGGTCCTTGGATAAGCACCGACATCATAATAAACTTCCGCTTCATGCATAGCCATGGAGGAAGGTTGTAGATACATAGAGTAATTGGCCAAGTGTTGTGACTACTGCTCTGCTCCCCGAAAGGATTCATACCATCTGTACTTAAGGCGAACCGCAAGTTTCTAGCATCATCTGCAAAATCTAGGAATTCTCTATCTATCGCTCTCCACTGGGATCCATCGGCAGGGTGTCTCAGCATATTGTCTATCTTACGGTCTTCTTTATGCCACCGCAACAACTTTGCATTGTCCTTGTTTCTGAACAGACGTTTTAATCGTGGTATTATAGGAGCTGTCGACGAAAGCTAGTCGGCAGTCTACCTTGGGGTATACCCACGGTAGTAGTTTATCGGTAGACGGTGCGCAAACTACGAACTCGATGGTGACGCAAGACACGGACAAGCTTTTTATCCAGGTTCGGCCGCCGAGTTGGCGTAATACCTACGTCCTGCGTCTGGTCGTATTGATTTGTGTTGAGAGAATATGATGTGTCCTAGGGGGGTCCCTTGCCCCTCCTTATATAGTCTGGAGGGCAGGGTTACAGATCTGGAAACTAATCCTAGTCGGTTACAATTGCCATGGATAATTCGATATCAATTCCTATTCTAACCGACTAGAATCCTGCTTGATCTCCACATCTTGTTTCCTTGCGCGAAACTCCAGGTTGTCGGATCAAGCCTTGAACTCGTCTCGTAATGGGCCAAGCCTCATGGCCGAAGTCTAGCCGTAAGGGTATAGGGGTTTATACCCCCACAGCTAGTCCCCGAGCACCATGTATTGTGATGTAACACGCCGTCTTGAGCTTCTTCGATCAGCGAGACTTGACGTCTTCAATAAGTGGGAAAGTCGCCCAAACAGTTGCAACGGTTCTTTGACCAACTCAAAAGACAGTTGATCAACATTGACATCGAAGGAGCGAGTTGTTCGAAGAATGCATGGTGCTCTAAATTAAAAAAGATTTCTTTCCTGGTGAAGTGTGCCCACTTTACTTTTTTGAAAGGTATAAACATCAAAAAAGCAAGCAAATTCACCGCTAGGTGAAGTGTGCCCACTTAGTCCCCGAGCCTGGTAGTAGGTGACGTAGGCACGTGGTGCCAGGGTCAAAAGAAAATTCCCCAAAGTAGTTTTGAGACTGAGATGCATCGCTAGATGCATCGTACCGATGTAGTCCCCGAGCTTGCTGGAAGGCGAAGTATGAGCCTTGTAGCAAGGTCAAAAGTGAATTTACCAGTCCCCGAGCATGTCATGCTCGTCTGCAAATGAAAAGACCAATCGACCAGTCCCCAAGCACTAGGTGTGCTCCTTGGAATTATATGTTGCTATACCGTACGACCAGTCCCCGAGCGTCGAGTGCTCGGTGGTCGGTGCATGCTTTAAAGCGTTGAGCTGATAGACTGGGCGACCAGTCCCCAAGCGTCGAGTGCTCGGTGGTCGGTGCAGTCCTTGAAGTTCCGAGCTGATAGACTGGGCGACCAGTCCCCGAGCGTCGAGTGCTCGGTGGTCGGTGCAGTCCTTGAAGTTCCGAGCTGATAGACTGGGCGACCAGTCCCCGAGCGTCGAGTGCTCGGTGGTCGGTGCAGTCCCCGGATTGTTGACTCACTGGCGTATGTGTCTTCTTATTTTTGAAAAGATCTTTCCAGTTAAAGTTGACGTGACGAGGCCTCCTGACGGGGTGTCAGACGAATGCATGAAAAGTTGCACCTGACAACTGTACAGCCGCCCTTTGCATGGTTTGAGAAAAGGAAACCATCAATTGGTACGAAAACTCCGCCGCATTAATTGTCTATAATCATTGTAAACCGAAACGCCGCGTCCGCCGCATGGCCTGCCCACTTCCCGAGAATACAGGAAGTGGGAGAGGTGGAGTTGCGAGCTTATAAGAGCCTAATAGGTCCGCCTGTACCGCTTTCCCTGCCATTGCCTTCAATCCTTCCGCTCTCATCTTCTCCAATCTCCTGCATCTTCCTAACTCAAGCCCACATTCGCACCTCTAATGGCGAAGAGCGACTCCAGGAAGAGGGCCGAGCTGATGGCCAAGGAGTGGAAGAAGTCTCGCAACACCACAAAATCTCTTGGTGACCTCGTTGATATGGGGCTTCTGCACGGCCCGGAGCTCGGCGGCTGGAGGGCACCGGAGGGGGAGAGCTACCCCGACCCTCACGCCGGTGAGATCGTCGTATTTGAAGATTTCATTAAGAGGGGTTTTGGTGTTCCTGTTCATCCTTTTCTTCAAGGTCTTCTTTTGTATTATGAGATCGGGATTTGCAATCTGCACCCGAACTCAATTCTCCTCATTTCCACCTTTATCCACCTGTGCGAGGCCTATGTTGGCATAGAGCCGCACTTCGATCTTTTTCGGTATCTTTTCTGCTTGAGGAAGAAGGGAGCAGTTGGAGGCTCCAAGGTTGCAGGTGGAGTATACCTCAACCTTCGTGATGGAATGAAGAATCGCTACCTGCACTGCCCATGGAACACTTCCTTGACCGAATGGTATAGGAAGTGGTTCTACATCAAGGAGGAACCGGGCAGCTCCACGTTCTGCGACGTGGGATACATTCCTGAGAAGAGGACGAGCTGGACCGACCGCCCGGAGTTCGACGGTCCGGTGGCGGATCTCATGAAGCTGATCGACTGGTCGCGCCTGGACGGGCTTGGCGTGGTCGGCAACTTCATTTGCCGCCGGGTGATGCCCTGCCAGAAGAGGGTGCACTCGGCGTACGAGTATGCCGGAAGCGCAGACCCGACCAGGATGCGGTCGGAGATCTTGGAGAAAGCGGAGGTACAACAGCTGTTGAACGAGCTGTTTAACTTCGCGGATGGGGGCTTCATTCGTGGCAGTGATCGGGTGCAAGCCTTCAAGTTAGGACGACCAGCACCAAAGGTATGTAGCAGATTCTGTTTTAGCATTCGTATATCGTCTGCAGTTGACTCATCTCTGTTGCTTTTGCAGATCGGCGATGTCGACCGGTGCACGGTGTATGTATCACTGGCACCGGGGATGGAAAATCCTGCGGGAGAGGTCCCGCCAGAGGAGGACGCTGCTCGGTGTACTCATTACACCAGCAGTGAGGAAGACCAAGCCCGCCTCATCCCGACCTCCGAGGAGAGGGTAGCGGGGAAAAGGCCATTGCCGGCAGATCCCTTGCCGACACCGGAGCTGCCGGCAGATCTACCGGCGGAGAGCAGCCAAGCACCGAAGCGTCGTCGGCTCGTGCGGATCGTCGACGACGACGACGAGGAGGAGGCTGCGCCGTCGTTGGTCCGACGGCCTCGGAGCCGCCCAGACAATGCGCCGGTCGCCACTGATCAAGTGGCCTGCGGCGCCGCTGCCCCGCAAGCTGTAGAGATGGGGGCACAGGTGCCGACCGGCCGGGCGAGGAGGAGGTTCACCGCGACCCACCGTCGGTCAGACCTGTAAGTGTTCGACTTACGTATTTTGGACTCCTCTTTGACTCTTTTTTTTTGAAATTTAACTGTTGTTCCTGTAGTGCGGCATCGGATGTCGACCCCGGCCAAACTGCCAGCCAGGGAACGGACGAGCCTGCCCGCGGTTCTGGGGATGCGGCCCCCCAGACCACAGAGCAGCCAACAGCTGCAGTCGCGCCTGGGAGCACCGAGGGGCTCCCGAGCGCGGCACCGACTACAACAAGCAGCCCGACCAGGGCTGGAGAGGCTCCCCCAACTGACTCCTCAGAGAAGGGAAGATCTCCGACCGCTCCTCCTGCCGGGGGGAGTGGAGTCCCCACGCCGCCCCGAGCAGGAGCCTCTTCGGCTGCGGGCTCCCCAGGTCTGGTCCAAGGGCCAGTAATACCTGGGACCACCACCGGGGGTGACGCAGCATAGGAGGAGGAAACCCGGGCGGCCTCCGATGATGAGGTGGAAGAGATTGAGGGTCGTCCCCGTGATGGCCGCCAACACGTGTATGTGTGGCGCCAACGCGGGGATCACTTTATCGGGCATGAGGAGCTCGCCGAGACCGAAGAGGCCGCCAGGGTGGAGCGCGCGGCCAAGCGCCTCGTCGACGAAGTCAAGGTAAGCGGCTTTTTGTACTGCTGTACATTCTTTTGCCTTGTCTTGCATGGTCGTTATATGCTTGCTTTGTAGGGCGCAATGAAAACGGCGAAGTACCAGAAACGGTGCTTTGACCAGATAGAAGGCGTCATGGCCGAGAACAAGGCCCTTGCCGCGGAGGTAGACCGGTTGCGGTCGGAGGTCGGGGAGAAGGTGGTCGAGATGAGTGCCGAAAAGGAGCGTCGTCTCGACCTCGCTCGTCGTTTGGCCGACCAGTACCGGCTGCAAGAAGGTTAGTCACACGCTCCAAGCAGCTTCGCGTACTTGTATAGTTTGCTTTGCTGACCAGTTTAGGATTCACACAGACTTGGAGGAGGAGGTGGCGAGCCTCCGACAAGAGAAGGAGCAGCTCAGCCAACAGCTCGCCGGTGCGCTGGAGTCCGGGCGGCGAGCAGGAGAGGAATTGGGCCGAAAAGACCGGGAGCTATCTGGTAATGAGTGCCGCCTTGTTGGTTGCTGCCTGCCCCTTTGTTTGTTTGGTATGCCAAAAATAACGCTTCGTTTCGTTTGCAGTGCTCAAGGTGAACGCCAAAAAGCACCTGGATGATCTGATCAAGGACCGGGACTCCTGGAAGGTCAACTGTTGCAGGATCTGGAAAGGAGTGTCCCCGGTCCTAGACCTGATCAGTCCCGAGCTCCCGGAGAGCCAGCCCCGCACGCCGCAGTTGACCCCGGTCGAGAAGGCGCAACGGGCGTGGGACTGGCTCCAGCAGTTTGTGAAGGACGCCGGGGAGTTTGCCGGCGCGCACGTCCTCAGCATGGTGCGCGCCCACTACCCCCTGGTCGACTTGAGCAGGCTGGAGAAGGGGTACCCGAAGGAAGTCGGCCCACAGGAAGCGGACGAGCTTCGGGGTGGTCTGCTGGACTTGTCGTCGACAGTGATCGGCGACATCAATCTGTGCGGAACGGCCACTCCTCCAGACTAGCCGAGTTCAGATAGGTCAGCCAGGGAGTTGTCGGGCGCGTCCGTTGCGGGAGATGGGCGGTCGACGCCTGCGGTCTCGACCAGCCAGGCGCCGGTGGCCCCGACCCCTTCGTCCGGGCAGCAGGGCCAGGCGGGTGATCAGCCCGAGCAGCTAGGCCAATAAAGTAGTCTGTAGGAATAGACTAGTGTCTGCCCGTCAGGGTATTTATTGTAAACTTTGTATGTAAAGTTTGTAATAAAGTTTACTTTTTGTCATGACTATTGTTTTGAGCGCTGTATGAATATCTGAGTGACGTGTCACCGTATTTGTCTTGGTTGTCGCTAAGAGCATCCATTGCAGGAGTTTTGCCGAGTGCTGTGTGTGACAAGGTATAGGCAAAAAATAGAGAATTTCATTATCAAAAATTATAAGATACTTACAAAAGAAAGTCATTAAAACTTTATGGATAGAAACGTCGCAGTTTGTCGATGTGCCAAGAGTTAGGCACTCGTGTTCCGTCTGGGTATGCCAATCTGTAGGACGCAGGTCGTGTGACCTCGGTCACCACGAAGGGTCCTTCCCAGGGAGTGGATAGCTTGTGCATTCCCTCCTGGCTTGTTTTCCATCGAAGCACCAGATCGCCTACCACGAAGGAACGGTCCTTGACGTTCCTGTTGTAGTATCGCCTGACTGCCGCGAGATATTTTGCTGTTCGGAGACATGAAACTAAACGCTTTTCCTCTATGCAATTGATTTCGAGTTCTCTGGTGTTGTCGGCGGTCGCCTGGTCGAAGTGCTCGATTCGAGGAGATCCGAAGTGTATGTCAGACGGCAGGACCGCCTCTGCACCGTACACCATGAAGTAGGGAGACACCCCTGTGTTTCGACTGGTCTGAGTTCGGAGGCCCCAGACCACTGCCGGCAATTCTTTCATCCATCGACCGGGTGCTCTGTCGTTTTCGGTGTACAACCTTTTCTTTAGGGCGTCAACGATCATTCCGTTAGCACGTTCGACTTGACCGTTGGCACGTGGATGTGCCACTGACACATATTTTATGACTATGCCTCTGTCATCGTAGAAATCCCAAAAAGTGGTGCCAGTAAACTGAGTGCCCAGGTCGGTGATTATGCTGTTCGGGATGCCGAATCTGTGTATGATTTGATTGAGGAAATCCACAGCCTTCTCGGAGGTTGCCTTGACCAGGGGCATGTATTCAATCCACTTGGAGAACTTGTCGATTAACACGAAGACAAACTTGAAATTGCCCGGGGCTGGTTTAAATGGTCCGATCATGTCAAGCCCCCAGCAAGCAAAGGGCCAAGATGACGGGATGGTTTGAATTTCATGGGCAGGTACGTGGGTCCTCTTAGCGAAAAACTGACATCCTTCGCAATGCCGAACCAGTTTTTCTGCGTCGCCGACCGCGGTTGGCCAATAAAAACCTGCTCGGAAAGCCTTTCCGACCAGCGTTCTAGATGCGGCGTGATTGCCGCAGGATCCAGCGTGTATGTCCTCCAAGAGCTTGATACCATCATCTTGGGGTATGCACTTGAGCAGTACTTCGGAGCTTGCGTTTTTCCGCATGAGTTTTCCGTCGACCAGGATGTAGTTCTTTGATCGTCGGATGAGGCGCTCGTTCTCTGTTTTGTCCTGAAAGCCTGTCCCGTCTGATATGTATTTGATGAACGGGGTACGCCAGTCACGCCCACCGGTTGTCGGAGTGGCGTCATCTATGAGCATTGCCTCGGTGGGTTGCTTGTCGACCAGGGGGGAGCTTACGCTCGGCTCATGGATGTCCTGGACGAAAATACCCCGCGGGATTTGGGCCCGAGATGAGCCTAACTTTGACAACGCATCTGCTGCTTGGTTCTTATCTCGGACCACGTGGATGTACTCTATGCCATAGAAGTTAGTTTCCCATTTGCGAATTTCTTTGCAGTAGAGATCCATCTTCTCGTGGGTTGCGTCCCACTCCTTGTTGAGCTGGTTGATGACCAAAGCGGAGTCGCCATAGACATAGAGGCGCTTGACCCCCAGTTCAACGGCTAGTCGTATGCCATGCAAGCATGCTTCGTATTCGGCGACGTTGTTTGACGCCGGAAAAAGGATCCGAAGGACGTAACGGAGTTTGTCCTTGTTGGGTGATACGAACAATATCCCAGCGCCTGCACCGTTGATGTTCAAGGACCCATCAAAGAACATTGACCAGTGGTCTGAGACATCGGGAACGGAAGGCTCGTTGAGATCCGTCCATTCGGCAATGAAATCGACCAGGGCTTGAGACTTGACAGTGGTGCGACTCTGGAACTCCAGGGAAAATGGACATAATTCCATTGCCCATTTCACGATTCTGCCATTGGCGTCTTTATTGCGCAGGATGTCCCCGAGAGGGAAGCTGGTTGTCACCAGGACTCGATGGCCGTCGAAGTAGTGCTTCAGCTTTCTTGACGTTATCAGGATGGCGTATATAAGCTTCTGTATTTGTGGGTACCTGGCCTTGGACTCATTTAAGACTTCGCTTATGAAGTAAACGGGTCTCTGGACCTTGAAGACGTGACCTGGTTCATCTCGCTCGACCACTATTGCCGTGGAAACAACCCTGTCGGTTGCAGCAATGTAAAGGAGTAGGTCTTCATTGGGCTGAGGCGCTGTGAGGACAGGTGGTGAAGTGAGGAAGGTCTTAAGCTGAGTGAACGCAGCGTCGGCTTCCTCTGTCCAAGAAAATTTTTCTGACGGTTTCAATAGTTTGAAGAAAGGGAGGCCTTTTTCTCCCAGCCTTGAGATGAAACGACTGAGGGCGGCCATGCATCCGGTTAGCTTCTGAATATCCTTGACATTCTTCGGTGGTCGCATATCGAGTACGGCTTTGACTTTTGAAGGGTTTGGTCGTATGCCGTCGCGACTGACGACGTTGCCGAGCAGTAGACCAGAAGGAACGCCGAAAATGCATTTCTTGGGGTTGAGCTTCCACTTGTACCTATTGAGTGCATTGAAGGTTCGGTCTAAGTTGTCGATTAGGGTGCTCGCGTCCCTTGTTTTTACGACCACGTCGTCCACATAGGCCTCGACGAGGTCATCGCGAATCTCGTCGTGGAGGCATTGCTGGATGGCCCTTTGATAAGTGGCCCCGGCGTTTTTAAGTCCGAAAGACATGGTAGTGTAGCAGTATGCGCCGAAGGGTGTGATGAAGGATGTTTTGATCTGATCTTCTTCCTTTAGCGAGATCTGGTGATAACCAGAGTAGCAATCTAGAAAGGAGAGGAGTTCGCATCCGGCCGTTGAGTCGACCACCTCGTCGATGCGAGGAAGACCAAAAGGATCTTTAGGACAGTGTTTATTGAGATCGGTGTAATCAACGCACATTCTCCATTCATTATTCTTTTTGCGTACAAGAACCGGATTGGCGAGCCAATCGGGGTGATACACTTCTTTTATGAATCCGGCTGCTAAAAGCCGTGTTATTTCTGTCCTAATAGCCTCCTTTTTGTCACGAGCGAACCGTCGCAGTTTTTGCTTGATTGGTCTTGCGGTCTTCGAGACATTTAAGGAGTGCCCGATCAGGTTTCGTGGGACACCGGGCATGTCTGCGGGTTTCCATGCAAAAACGCTCACGTTGTCCCTTAGAAACCTGACGAGCGCGTCTTCCTATTTTGGATCCAGGTTGGCCCCGATGAGGGCTGTCTTCTCGGGGTTGCCTTCGACCAGCTGCACTTCTTTGTACTCCTTGGATTTCGAGTTCTTTCTGGCTGTCTCCTGCTCAGGTAATCGGAGCTGGTCGGGAGGCAGCTGTGCGGCTTGGTTTGTTGTTTCCGCCATGCGGGTTGAGAGGTCGATTGCCTCGGTGATCTTGAAGCTTTCTTCTTCGCAGGTGTACGCAGTGTAGACGTTGCCTCTGACGGTTAGGACACCCTTCTCCGTGGGCATCTTAAGGACTAGGTATGAGTAGTGCGGGACTGCCATGAACTTTGTCAGCGATGGGCGGCCCAGTATGGCGTGATAGGTCCCGTCGAAGTCCGCGACTACGAAGTTGATGAACTCCGTCCGGAAGTGTTCGGGTGTGCCGAATTGGACAGGCAATGTTATCTGTCCGAGGGGCACCGAACTTTGACCTGGCAAAACCCCCCAGAATTGGGCGTCGTAAGGTTTTAGTTGTGCCGGTGATGTCTTGAGGGCGGGCAGGCTGTTGCGGAAGAGGATGTCGATGGAGCTTCCCCCGTCCACGAGCACGCGCTCGAATCTGATGCTATTGATGCAGGGATCAAGAATCAGTGGGAAATGACCCGGCTCTGGGATAGCGGCCCATTGGTCCTTCCTGCTGAACGAGATCTCCCTGTGGGACCACGCGGGAAATTTCGGATCTGCGATCAGCCCGTCCGTGCTGTCTATGTTGAGGCAGGCTCTCTTTAACAGCTTTCTTTCTCGCTTGGACTCAGTGGAGACCTTGCCCCCGAAAATGGAGTGGACCACGTCAGTGGGGCTGACGTATTGGTGTCGGGGGTCCCTATCTTGGTCCTCATCCTCATCTTCGTGGTCGTGCCCGTCGCGCTTGTTATTTTTCTTAGCGGAGTCCTCTTGGGCGGCCCGCCGTGTATAGATACTTTTGAGGACGCGGCACTCTTCCATGGTGTGGTTAGACTTTGGGTGTAGCTGGCACGGTCCCTTCAACGTTTTGTTGTAGTCGTCTTGGTAGTCCCGTCGTCCATTGGGACGTTTGACCGTATTTACTTCGTGGTCGTATTCGCGAGGGCGCTTTCCTCTGAAGTCGTCGCGGCTGTCGCGCCGCCGATCCCAACCCTCTCGGTGATCGCGGTTGTCGGAGCGGCGATGATTTCTGTTGTCGTAGCGACCACGACCGTCATCTCGCCGGGAAGGCTGGTCGGGGCCTCTCGCATCGTCTCGGATTAGTTTTTCTGCGTCATCGGCATCGGCGTAATTTTTAGCCGTGGCGAGGAGCTCTGCTACCGTTGATGGGCGCTTGCGCAACAGCTTGTTCCTCAGCGCTTCATGGAAACGCAAGCCCTTGATAAAGGCTGAGATGGCCTCGTCATGAGAAATCTTCGGGATTTTGAGGCGCATATCCGAGAATCGTCGGATGTAATCGCGCAGAGGTTCATTCTTTCTGTCTCTTATCCTTTCGAGGTCATACTTGTTTCCGGGCTGCTCGCATGTGGCGATGAAGTTGTCGATGAAAGCCTGGCGTAGCTCTTCCCAAGAGTCGAAGGAGTCCTCGGGCAAGCCGAGAAGCCACTGATGACCAGCCTGGTCGAGGACTACGGGGAAGTAGTTAGCCATGACGTGCTCATCTCCTGCCGCTGATCGGACGGCGATTTCATAGAGAGTGATCCAGTTCTCTGGATTTTCCTTGCCGTCGTATTTTTTAAGTTTTTCGAGCTTGAAATTGCGGGGCCACACGACCTGGCGGAGGTGTGAGGAGAACTGTCTTAGGCCCGGAGGACCGTGGGTCGCATCGTACTCGATGCGGCGCAGGTTTTCGTGGACTGCTCTCTCTGCGGCGCGCCTGTTGATGCGGTCCCGGGCATCTTTGGGAGGGATGTTGTGGCGGAGATCCCTGTGTTGATCTTCTTCTTGGCCGCGTACGCCATGAATTTGCTTGCGGCGGCCATCGGCGTCCCGACCACCATCGTCGCGCCGCGAGTCCCCTCGACGGTTGTCGGGGGAGCGGCTGCGGTGACGCCTGCTGGGTGAGACCTGGCTATGATTAGTCTGGTCGGAGGCGGCTTCCGTATAAGAGACGTCCTGGACTCTCTTGAGCAGAGTGGCTGTCTGTCCCATTGCGGCGATCAGGTGTGCTCGGATGCTGGTCCGGACTCCCTGGCATTCGGGGGTGTCAGGAAGCCGATCCAGGTTGGCCATGGCGACAGCCACGTTGGCGCTTGGCGTTTTGTAGACTGGCTGGTCCCCGACCATGTCAAAGGCATCGTTGAGGTTACTTGGTGGCATCTGTTGTTGGTCGTCCGCACGCCGTTGGGCGCGATCGGCGTTACGCTGTTCGCGGAGTTGCCTCTGGTCATCTGTTTCTCCGTCAACGGCCGGTTCGTCGGCGCTGACATTGAACACAATATCCCCTCGCCGGGGGGGAATATCGGGAATCTGTCGAAACCCGGAGGGTGTGAAGGAAAATCCAGGTCGTAGCCCTCGTCTTCGGTGTTTATAACCTCGGTGGGGACGGAGCCGGTGCTTGAGTTGGTGCTGGAAACCTGGCCGTCCCGTAGCTCTCGGATTGTCACCATGTTGACATGGTGACGATTGTTCCTTGTCGGCGACCAACCCGCCTTGCTGAAAACGGATTGGACATGCTGTGAGTAAATAGAGGCCGAGTTGTTCAGGCTGCAAGGATAGTCTTCCTTTTTGAGCTTGACGGATCGTCCTGAGGGGGTTGAGGTTATCGTCAGGGACGTTCCCAGCCGTTCGCGTGTGGCGACACGAGTTGGCCGGCGGGATTTCGAAAAATCCGCTCGAGCAGCTTGGTCGGGCCGGCGCAGAACTCCATCTATTAGTTGGGAGACTTCGAGTAGCTTGGAGTCAGCGCGATCGAGCGCTTGGAGGAGGTCCGAGCAGTCGATCTCCTTTCCCTTGTAGAGTGGGAACGGTGGTCGGGCGCTTGGTGCCGTCATGCGTGTGGTCGGAGACGGCGTGATCTCAGATTGGATCTGGATCTCTTTCGGAACTGTGGTCGCGAAGCCGCCGCTGTACGTCGTCCACGTGATCTGGCCGACGGTGAACGTGAGGCCTTCGGGCACGGTCGCGGAAGCTGGGATCGTGACCATCTTGTTCGCCGGAAAAGTTGCACGCACACCCCCTACCTGGCGCGCCACTGTCGACGAAAGCTAGTCGGCAGTCTACCTTGGGGTATACCCACGGTAGTAGTTTATCGGTAGACGGTGCGCAAACTACGAACTCGATGGTGACGCAAGACACGGACAAGCTTTTTATCCAGGTTCGGCCGCCGAGTTGGCGTAATACCTACGTCCTGCGTCTGGTCGTATTGATTTGTGTTGAGAGAATATGATGTGTCCTAGGGGGGTCCCTTGCCCCTCCTTATATAGTCTGGAGGGCAGGGTTACAGATCTGGAAACTAATCCTAGTCGGTTACAATTGCCATGGATAATTCGATATCAATTCCTATTCTAACCGACTAGAATCCTGCTTGATCTCCACATCTTGTTTCCTTGCGCGAAACTCCAGGTTGTCGGATCAAGCCTTGAACTCGTCTCGTAATGGGCCAAGCCTCCTGGCCGAAGTCTAGCCGTAAGGGTATAGGGGTTTATACCCCCACAGGAGCATACCACATAACCTTGGCAGAAATTTTCTTCCTATGACGTTCTTCACCCTCAACATCGCCAGGATCATCTCGCCTGATCTTATACCGTGATGCCTTACATACCGGACATGCATCCAAATTCTCATATTCCTCCCCACGGTAGAGGATGCAGTCACTAGGACATGCGTGTATCTTCTGGATTTCTAATCTCAAAGGGCAGACAACCTGTTTTGCTTCATACGTAGTGGTGGGCAATTCGTTGCCTTTTGGAAGCATCTTTTTTATGATCTTCAATAACTACCTAAATGCCTTGTCAGATGTACCATTCTTTGCCTTCTATTGCAGCAATTCCAGTGTGGTACCCAACTTTTTTGCCCCTCTTCAGTGGTGGGATATAGCGATTTCCTATGGTCCTCTAGCATGCGCTCAAACTTGGCTTTATCTTTCTCACTTTCACATTCTCTGTGTGCATCACGGATGGCATCACCAAAAGCATCATCGCCTCGATCATCTTCTGCCGCTACCTCTTCTTCATTATCTCCCCCCATTGCAACATCATTGAAGCCACTGTACTGAGCAATAATGTTGGCGTGGTCCAATTCATCATCATCTTCTTCTTCTTCACCTTCATCCATATATAATCCCGCTTTCTCCATGCTTGGTCCAACAAATATAGTTTGGTACCAAACCAGACTTTAATAATTACGAATGAAGAGTTTTTGAGTTAGAATATTCCATCAAATTCTTGCACACAGCACATGGATAGCACATGAAACCGTCCCTCTTGTTTGTCTCGGCCACACTTAAGAAATAGTGCACGCCATTAATGAACTCTTCGGAGTGCCGATCGGCATTATACATCTAATTATGTGTTACCATCTGCATTAAATATAACATATATATTATGAAAACCATACACATATAGTTTCTCATCTTATTGCACAACATGTCTAACACACATAGTTGATTAATTCAAGCAAGCTTGGCGACAACAAATACAATCGCAACTAGCACTAAAAAACCAAAACTAAAATGCACTTAAGCAACATAATTAGTTTGCGTCTGATCCCAACTATAATAGATAGATCATTTGATTGATCAACATCATTGAACTCCTTTCGCCGGCTCATTGCCTCATCACCTTCAGCCTCAACTGCCTGTGCAAAAGATTTCTTGATGTGTTGAATGTATTCTTCCTCCTGTACATTTGCCGGTACCGTCCCACGGAAATTAAAAGAGAGAATCAAAAGTTTAATTAATATGATTAAAAAATAAGCACATATATAAGCAAATTACGATCCGGGCACTTGTAGAATATACGACCCTTGTTTACTCCCTCTTTCGACACTTTGTACTCCATCACAATCTTCTGCCCACACTTGCCACAAGTAATGAGAGGGAGTTCCGGCTGGTATCGCTTTTGAACCCGTTGAGAGACCAAAGACCCGGTCACGGTTGCCATCTACTATCGATACTCAATTTTTAAATAATTATAAATTCCATATTTACTAGTAAACATGTATGATTAAAGAAAAACCTAATAATATCCTTCATTTGTCTAGTTACTTCAATAAATCTTCTAAATTATACGATGGACATTATGTAGTAATAAAAACTTATCAAGTGATATTTACAAACCAATTAATTTGAATTATCCTACTTTCTAAGATCATAAAAAGATACTATAATTCATTTTTGCAAACTACATTAATACTAGGTCAACTATGAAATATGATATATATATATATATATGGATTCTAATTCCAGTGAATGATTCAAAATAACAAAGTGAATTTGAGCTAAAAATGATGGAAAAATCACAAGCCAAAAACAACATGAAAAAGACAAAAAAGTATGAAGTTAGTCACCTCCAAGCACGAAGAGACGATGACGGAGTCGAAGAAGATCAACGATGGGCGTCGGAGATGAAGAATAAAGGAAGAACAAGCAAGAACAACAAAATGGAAGCTCTCGGTTTTGAATGGGCAGAGGGGAGGAGGTAGCCGATCTATAAACCTGACCTTTAGCACCGGTTCGTGCCACGAACCGGTGCTAAAGGGTTTGTCTCGGCCCATGGCACCGGCACCGGTTGGTAACAAGAACCGGTGCTAAAGGGTCCCTGCCCCGACAGCACCAGTAGCCGTTGGGCAGGACCCTTTAGCACCAGTCCGTGTTACAAACCGGTGCTAAAGGGCTCTTTAGCCCTGGGCCGCAAAAAGACCGAGGTTTTTGGCGATTTTGGACATCGATCAATGCCTCATTCTGTAGTAGTGCAATGTTGTAAATCCCTAGACGTCCTAGTTAATGATGTTTTCTAAATCCTTCATGGAAAAGGATTTATGTAGTGTATTGCGACAAGGGGTCATGACATATGTGTTTTAACTATATACACGTATGTGATAAGGTTTGGCACCATGTTTTGAGACCATATGCGTCTGTAATGACCCTTATCAAATACGTCTGGCACTTATCACACACGTTATCACTGACGTGCTTCGCGAAAAAAAGCGTGTGTGATGTGCGTGAACACACATCTGTGATGTGCACTTTTTTCTTTGTGTGCTATCAAAACAAAATTATAAACAATGAAGGAATAATGGGAACTTTTTGAAAATTCAATTCGTTTTGCGTATTGATCCAAACACATGGTCTATAAAACAAGAAATATAGAAACTGAAGTGTATAAGCTAATAATTTGGTGTTTATGTTTTCCAATTGGATGGCTCACAATCTATTTTTTTTAGTTTCTGTGCATGAACACTAATCTATTGGAGTAACATCTAGTACATGTAAGAGAACTTTACAAATTCTATCACTAGATTACTAATCCTTGACAGTTCTGACTATAGCATAGTTTTTCCTATCGTTTGAATCTTTTTTTTTGTACATAAATTATGGAGGTGAAACACACTTGTCACAATCTGTTCTGCATAATGTGTAAGACTGACATTCATCATTTCAGAATCTATAACTCTTATAAAGTTAAGCCCCACTAGATGGTTTATTTCTTCATGCAAGTTATCCACATCATTCCTCACTAAATAACCCCACTAAACATTCCAGTACAAGAAACTTGTTAATCCATGACGAATTCGCGGTGTCGGATTTACAAACCGTCACTAACAAACAGAATCCATGACGATAATTTTTGTTCGTCATGGATGTGCACCGGTGAATATTCCCCGCGCACTAACTTGTGATGGTTTTATCCAGATTGTCACAGTGTATGATTTTAAATTTATCATACTCTAGTTAACCTAAAACAATAGGTTCACTATTAATATTTGGTGCAGAAAAAGTGATTACATCCAGATCGTCAGAGTATATAATTTTAAATTCGTCATAACCTAGTTAGCCCAAAACAATAGGTTCGTTATTAATATTTGGTGAAAAAAATAAAAAATATGATTGCAAAAAGATTCAAACTGAAAAATAATTTGTTAAATTATTTGAACTAAATAATTTTGTTACTTTGTTGTAACAAAACTAATGACATGCCTTCTTCTATGTGTCTAAATATGGACTTACATACTTTTATTTATTTGCTGCAGGTGTGTGCCCACGGCCTAGCCCAACAACCCATTTGTCTTTCGAAACTATTGGCCTACTAGTATGTGCCCAACTGCCTAGTATTTAAAAATTGTAAATAACTAAATAAAAAGTGTGCTCCACCGTGAGTCGAGTCCAGCACCTGTGTTGCTGGATTAAGTTCTTATCTATATCTATAACTAATAATAAAGAAACAAAATTTTAGACTCTTTTTTTCGTCTATCCATTTGTTTGATCCGTCTGTCTTTAACTGCCAGACTATAACTAACTAACTTGTTGAATGTCGGAATTGTCTATGTTCGTGTCGGTTTACCACCCTCCTATTGATATATACGTGGTTTCCTGATATAACCTGAAAAGTTAGGAGTTCTAATTTTAATTCAAATAGAGATCTCAACCTTGTTTCCTATTACGAAACATGTAAGACTTCTGAGTAATTTTAATAAAAATTCTAGAAATTAGACAATCCCACGTGGATAAACCCTAAACCCTAAACCCTAAACCCTTTTTATTGTCACCTTCCACATCATCTATCTATTTATAGTGAATGATGTATTTATATAGTTATGCTATACTTAGATTATTTTTTAATTATGTAACTTAGGTTTTTTTTCTTTAATCTCGAGCTTAACCATAAACCCTAGCTAATAAACCCTAGATAAATCCTTTGTAAACCCTTAGATCATATGAATGGTGTTTTACAGGTAGTGATGGAGAGGTCATTTTGGATGTATAATTTATCAAGACTAGATCCATCATACATAACTGAGGTCCAGAGGTTTATTGATGCTGCTCAAAACCATGCTTCAAGAACAAGAAAGACGCACATACATTGTCCATGCATGGATTGTAGAAATCTTGTTGTATCTGATGACATTCAACAAATCCTTACTCATCTGGTTCGTCGAGGATTTATGAAAGATTACTTGATTTGGACAAAGCATGGAGAGGGTAGCTCTGCGCCTTATACAACTGGAATTGTTGACGGGTTTGAGTTCGTACACGAGACACAACAACCTAATACCGATGGTCTAGCCACTGAACATGTTGTGCCAAATGTTCCTGATCATGGTTTTATTGGAGGAAATGAAGATGGCACCAAAATTAACATGGCTGCGGAAGATGCAGAATTTCTAGAGGCAATGTTGCGTCGTCATGCGGAAGATCCATCAGTGTTCTTCATGAAAGGTATGGAGGCCCTAATGAACGCAACAGAAGAGCCTTTGTATGATGAGTCCAAGGGTTGCACCAAAGAGTTCACGACGCTGCGGTCTGTGCTAAAGTTGTTGGTGTGCAAAGCTAGATATGGTCTTTCTGATGCTGGCTTTGATGCGTTCTTAAGCATTATCGCAGACATGCTTCCTAAGGATAACAAAGTGCCTGCTAACACATATTATGCAAAGAAGCTAATCAGCCCACTCACAATGGGTGTTGAGAAGATCCACGCTTGTAGAAATCATTGTATCCTATATCGAGGCGATGATTATAGGGACTTGGACAGCTGTCCCAAGTGTGGTGCAAGTAGGTACAAGACAAATAAAGACTACATAGAGGAAGAGTGTGTTGCCTCTTTGCCTAAGGGAAAAAAACGAAAGAAGGCCCAACAAAAGACCCAGAAGAGTAGTTCAAAACCCACCGGCAAAGAAAAGGAAGAAGTAGACTATTATGCGCAGAAAAAGATTCCCGCTTTGGTGATGTGGTACCTTCCTGTGTTCGATCGATTGAGGTGCTTGTTTGCTAACCCAGAGGATGCCCAACTTATGAGCTGGCATGCTTCTGATGAGCACAAAGACGATGGGAAGCTTCGGCACCCAGCCGATGGCCAGCAGTGGAAAGATTTCAATGAAAACCACAAGGACTTTGCTAATGAACCAAGGAATGTTAGGTTCGCACTGAGTACTGACGCAATGAATCCATTTGCTGAGAGGAGCAGCAAGCACAGCACATGGCCAGTGATCCTCACCATCTACAACCTCCCTCCATGGTTGATGCAGAAGCGAAAGTACCTTTTACTAACCATCCTTATCTCTAGACCTACACAACCTGGAGTTGATATGGATGTTTTCTTGGAGCCCTTAATGCAGGACATGAAGATACTATGGGAAACAGGTGTTCAAATATTCGACGAGTACCGCAAAGAATCATTCACACTGAGAGCAATTATCTTTGTTACGATCAATGACTACCCAGCTCTCTTTACATTATCAGGGCAGTTCAAGGGAAAGTTTGGTTGTGTGGTATGCATAGATGACACCGCTTACGTGTCCCTAACTGCATCTAAGAAGATAGTGTACATGAGGCACAGACGCTTCTTATCAAAAGGACACAGGTACCGGCTGAAAAAGATGGATAAGTACTTTGACAATAATAGTGAACTACAGACTACTGCTCCATCAGGTAACAGTAAAGGCCAAAGAGTTTTCAGCATAGTCAGCAAACTCAAATTTATTTTTGGGAAGAAGACAAAAGATGGAAAACCAAGAAAGAATGTCAAGCCAGCTCTAGGGGCTACATTCAAGAAGAAGTCAATTTTCTTCGAGTATTTGGAATACTGGCCAGAGTTAGACGTCCGCCACGCGATCGATGGTATGCACGTTCAGAAGAACGTGTTTGAAAGCGTAATTGGCACCTTGTTGGACATGAAGGGCAAGAAAAAGGAAGGATTAAATTCACGCTTGGACATGGTGCAGTTAGGCATAAAAAAAGAACTTCACCCTGTTAGGCTAGAAAATGGGAAGTACCACCTCCCAGCAGCAAGCTACAACCTCAACAATGAAGAGAAACATGAGATGTGTGTGTGGTTGAAGAAATTGAAAGTCCCATCTGGATTCTGCTCTAGCATACGGAGTATTGTGTCAATGAAAGACCTTACACTCACCAACTACAACTCACATGATTGTCATGTCATATTGACTACTTTTATCCCTATTGCCATTAGGGCTATAAACCCAGTGTTGATAAAGGTTGCAGTTACACGGTTGTGCTACTTCTTCAACAGGATCTCACAGAAGGTGATTGAACGTGATGAGTTGGCGTCTCTTAAGGAATTTGCATTGGAGACAGTTTCACAGTTTGAGATGTGTTTCCCCCCAGCATTTTTCGATGTGATGGTTCACCTTGTGGTGCACTTGGTTTCACAAATAGAGGCATTGGGTCCCATGTATTTGCATGAGATGTGGACGTATGAACGTTTCATGTCAATACTAAATGGCTATGTATCAACTCGTGCTCGTCCAGAGGCGTCTATGGTAGAGGGGTACTTAACCGAAGAGGCCATTGAGTCCGGAGGTCCATTCTGCAATAGGGTCCTAAAAGACCAGGTTGCAATAGGTTTGCCTCCGTCACGACACGAGGGTAGGCTGAATGGAAGAGGTAGGATGGGAAAGAAATCATACGTCCCAAAAGATTACAATTCAGTCCTTGAAGCACATCACAGTGTCCTGCATCAGCTCTCGATAATGGAGCCTTTGATCAATCTACACATTGAAGAGCTTCAAAAATATAATCATGGGCACACAAACGAATGGATAATGAAGGAACATAAGAATCAGTTCACCTCATGGCTATGGGAGCAGGACATTCTAGATGGGGAAACACTCGAGGATCGCACCATCAAGGTCTTGGCATCTGGGCCATCACGCCAGGTCACGACTTGGCAAACCTATGACATTAGTGGCTTCACGTTCTGTACCAAGTCCAAAGACCAAAAGAGCATGGCACAAAATAGTGGTGTTCGATGCGATGCCTTAGACTCTGAAACTGGTGAGGAAACAACTTACTTTGGCTTCGTTGAGGACATATGGGAACTAGACTATGGAACATTTCAGATCCCTGTATTTCGGTGTCAATGGGTTGAAGACAAACATGTCACAGTGGACAACTATGGGATTAGAGTTCTAGATCTAAGCAAGGTAGGCTACAAAGATGATCCATGGATAATGGCTAACCGTGCTGCACAGGTCTTCTATGCGGAGCAGGTCCTCTCTCCTAATGATAAGAAGAAAATTACGGACCATCCAAAGCACATAGTTTTCCCTGGAAAGCAATAAGCCATCGGAGTTGATGGTGTATCTGACTTGGATGAATTTAACCAGTTCAGTGACATGTCCCTCTTTGTAGATGACCATCCAGTAAAGATAACAAATGTTGAGCGAAGCATTCCACAGAGCTCGTTGCCCTCGGTGCGTCACGATGGACAAGGAAGAACAGTAGCTGCCTAGATTTTATTTGGCATTTGCCATGTAATCTATTTATGATAAAATGTGTACATTATGCTATGTGCCCTTCTCTATTTCTACATGTAAGACCCTATACTTATTTCTACATCTAAGACTTACCATGTCGTAACACTTTGATATCGTATTGGTCTCAAACTTTTACTAAGGGTTACTAGTGCCATTGATGTTCAATCCACCAAGTTTGGGATTTTTCTGATGTGGTTTGTTACTTTATCCGGTTTAATTGGATTTCCGTGCGACGTCACCCACTAATTAGCGCTTGAACTAAGTCTACCCCTGAAATGACTCCAAATGGTGCCAAACTTCTCCACAGGGTCTTATATACCATAGGAAATAAAACTTTCTTGTGGTTGGTGGAAAAACCTAGTGGGATCTAGGTGTAGTCCACCATTTTTCATCTCATTTAGCACAAATAAAAATGTAATAATAGCTTGCATGACCAGAAAATCCTAAGATCTTGTGTGGGGTTATCATTTGATTGTAGAAGCTTGCCAAAAAAATTTCAAGACATTTGGACATAGGCATAACATACATGCTTCACAAACGTATAAGAATCATTCCACCGAACTATGCTCAAGCATATGTGATCCTCACATTTATATTATCAACGATAATTGCACAAAGGAATATATTTTTCATAGCATTTATACACTATAATAAAGCTAACAAAATTGGATTACATTTTTCTGGTATTCCTAGAATTATTTATGTATTAAACAAGATATGAGGCACATATTCAATTTAAATCATTTAAAATAAAGCTGCATACAAAAGTACCTCAAATATGAAATTTCATATTTTTAACATGTGTATCTGGTCAAGAGGAACACAACAAAAAAATTTTCACTAATTTAGGTGTAATACCCGATTTTAAGGACAAAATCAGATACGCACCATATGTGAGTCTTAGAAGCCAAATCTCACATATAGCTACAAATAAGGGGTAATATCAAAAGACAATGCACAAATATATAACATACTTAGTATAAAAGATATAACCTTTGATAACAAACAGCGGATAGACAACTCCAAAACTTTGGGTATTAACTTCTCTCTACAGGATCCAACTGACTGGTTGATCACAAGCCTAACACATCTCCTGAAGTGTGGGGGAAATAGCAAGAGTGAGTCCATGTCGAACTCCACAAGTATAGCAACTAGATTGTATAAATCCCACAATCTCATGATCAATGTGACATAAATAATGTAAAGCATTAAATAATAAATAATAGGCATATTTAACACACAAGAATCATCATCGTCGATGCAAGAATCCCCAAGGCCACTCCTGACCGTGAGCTTGGCTAGTATACTAGTTTTTAACCCTCTACAGAGGTTACACATCTTTACCCATGAGTCATGATTTACCCTTTCGCCCGAGGTAGCTAGTCTCTTAACCCCCTTCCAAGGGAGGTCGGCAGGAATCACTATGAAGTCTTTCAAAGGTTCGTCTAACAAGTTAGGGCCGCTTGGTTTCATTAGTTAGTCCGTATGATTCACCCGCAAGAATCCGCGATCTGATATTCCCCAATTGCGCCACAACGGGTAACCGCTAACGAGCTAGAAAAGTTACTCATACTTAACTAAAGCTAGAGCCATTATAGCCCTCATGGTTACACTGTTGTCCCGGTTATCACTTACAGATAAATCATCAAGTGGCTAAAGAGTCATTTTTATCATTTATTACTTAACATTAATCTAGTCACACGATCATAGTCACAGAATATAAAACCCAAATGCTATACTTGCCTTAATCCAATTGCTCTTGCTAATCTTGCTAGTTGTCCAAGTACTGATCTTGATCACTGAAGCACTCTTGTTCACCACGAATTGCTCACCGTCTAATCCGATCATCGATCATCAACACACAAACAATCAAAGACAACATACACGAAGCAAACAAGACTACAATTAGAACAGTACACCAATCATATAAAAACAGTATGAAAAGTTTATAAAATGATTCTACGCATCGCTACGATTTCACAGACGTAAAGATCATGAAAATCGGAATTAAAACGTAGAAGTTATGAATTTTCTAAGATTTTATATAGAAAAATAATTAATTAAATAAGATCACGAAATTAAAAAGTTTTAAACTGAGAAAATAATGTTACTAACTTGTAGAGCTCATTAATATGAATCTAATGCGATTTGAATAGGTCAAAACGGAGTTAAAACGGAGAAGATATGGCTTAAATAAACTAATGTATTTCTATCGTATTTTTAGATTTATTTTTCTAAAGCAAAACGGCAATAATGCTTGGTTAACATCATGATGATGTCATCAAGCCAATTGCAACAGAGAACGCACGGCGAAACTCCATTGCCTGGCTACGAAGACTCATCGGCGTTAGGCCTATATGACTTTTGAACAGGGAAAGGGGTGCGCTGGGCCGGCCTTGACTCAGATCGGGCCGAGATTTAGGAGGGAGGTGAGGTTTTCTTCTTTTCTTTTCTTTTTATTTTTAAGTCCTTTTTAAAACAGTTTAGAAATCAATTTAAAAATATTTTGACTTTTCTCAAATTCACACAATACAATGAAAATAAATGCTCCAAATATGAATGCACAACAAGTTGCTAAGTCCTATAATAAATTTTATTTAAATGAAAATACTATTTTCCTATGTTTCATGAGCACAAAAATACAAAATTAAATTATTTTCACCTATTTCAAAAAAGAGTAAATTTTAGGGTGTCACATTAGGACAAATATTTTTGAAGATATGATTTTTTGAATCATTTAAATAATTTCTAAAAATATATATAAGGAAAACTTTAAATAAACTGAAAATACATTAGTACACGGGTTGACTAAGCCAACCGCCTATAGAAATGGTTTCTACAAGCGGTTGGCTAAGACAACCGCCTGTACTAATGCCACCCTATATAACCCTGGGTCTTCTCTGCCCGAAAATTTCCTAAGTCCTAGCGCCCTGTTCATTCAAACTACGCCGACAGGCTGCCGAAAATCCACGCCGCCGTAGCCGCCTCGCCATAGCCGCCGTAGCCGGAGCCCTCCGCCGTCGACGCCGAAGCCGGACCCCTCCGCCCTCGACGCAGTAGCCGTCCGGTGGTGAGCTTCTCCTCCTCGCGCGCGCGCTCTCTCTCTCTCTATCTGCACGTCTACGCGCGGCGGCGGCGGCAGCGGCAGTGGTGGGGCCGGTCCGAGAAAGGGCGGGCGCGGTGGTGGCTGCGCGGGCGACAGTGGTGCGGCGCAGGCAGGCGCGGTGGTGGCTGCGCGCGGACGGGTCCGACCGACGGAGACGGTGCGCGGCGGCGTGCGGCCGACGGAGACGCAGAGGTTAGGGGTGACCCCGACACGTGGGGGCCACCTGCCAGAGAGAGAGAGAGGAGGGGAGAGGGAGTCACGGGCTGGGCCGACTGCTGGGCCGGGAAGGGGAGGGAGGGGAGATTTTCCCTTTTTTTACTTTAGTAATTCATTTGTTTAGTGAAATTGAGTAAAACCATTAAAAATAATAAAAATTTAGAGAATATTATTATGTAATTTACATGTAATTTTATTTATAATTATTATTTCATATGTGATTATGTTGTATAGAAATATATGTATGTATTATTTGTATAGAAATATATGTATGTATTATTCATAATTATTATTTCATATGTGATTATGTTAAATACTTGTTATTTCATGTGTTAAATACTTACTATTTCATATGTGATTATGTTGTATAGAAATATATGTATGTATTATTTGTGTAGAAATATATGTATGTATTATTTGTATAGAAATATATGTATGTATTATTCATAATTATTATTTCATATGTGATTATGTTAAATACTTGTTATTTCATATGTTAAATACTTATTATTTTATGTGATTATGTTTTGTAGAAATATATGTATGTATTATTTGTGTCTATTCATTTATAAATACTTCTTATTATTTCTCTTTATATATGTATTACTGTATATACCCCAGGATAAATAAATTTAATTTTATGCATAAATTACATAGATTTCTGCAATGAGTTCTCCGCACAAGGACAAAGCACTGCAGTCCCAACCCACGGAGCAAGTAGAAGGGTCATCCGACCCTACGGAACAAGCTCGTGAGGCCACGAAACAAGTAGAAACGGGCGAAGCATCAGGTTCGTCCTATGAACAAGAAGCTAGCGACGACATGGAGCCTCTAGAAGTGAGGAAGACTCGTCGTGAGTTGGCACGTGACCCCGATTACAATCCAGAAGCCGATGAGGTAAATTAGAGACATTCACGATTTCAT
The DNA here is from genome assembly GCF_000003195.3 of Sorghum bicolor. Classification (NCBI taxonomy): domain Eukaryota; kingdom Viridiplantae; phylum Streptophyta; class Magnoliopsida; order Poales; family Poaceae; genus Sorghum; species Sorghum bicolor. The sequence goes on from NC_012872.2 coordinate 47,675,662, forward strand.
GTAATTAAATGATTTCTATTCATAGTTTCTACATATAAACACGCCCATGATTCACATGTCTATACTCAGGAGGCAATGTCTCATTTTAGAGAGATGATGTCTCAGGAGGAAGTGGCACACGAAGACACACCGGAACCGACGACAACAACGACGAGCCCGGAGAGGCCATGTCAGTCTAGGAAAAGGAAGCGGCTAGGTTTGAAACGAGGCGAGAGAGGGTTGAACCAATTTCCAGGTGACACATATGCCATCACAAATGTGAGCCCTACCGGACAGCCCCTAGCTCCAGAGGAGGCCCTACCCAAATATAGGAACGCAATTGGTTTCTGTGTGAGGGACTTTCTTGATATCACAGTTAAGAACTGGGCCGGTGTGTCAAATAATCACAAGATCAAAATTTGGGATAAGATTAAGACAAGGTTCCAGTTTCCTAGGAATGTGCTAGAAGATTTAGTGAAGGCATATACAATGAAGCAATGTGCGGTTAGTTTCCGAAATTGGAGGTCGGAGATGAATGTCAAGTATGCAAAGACAGGGATGGATCCGACATCCAAATACAATATTACTAAAGGGCAGTGGGCTGTTTTTCTAGAGCAGAGGAATGACCCTAACTTCTTAGCTCAGAGCGAAGCCAACTCCTAGCTCGCAAAGAGGAACAAGTACCACCACCATCTAGGCACAGGTGGTTACCGGCGCCAAGTTCCTAAATGGAGGCAAGAAGAGGCTGCGAAGAAGGCAGTAGGGTTGCCAGTGCTGTCCGAGCAAGTGAGTGAAAGGTCCGCGAATTGGATCCGTGCTCGGAAACCAAAGGAAACCGAGATGGGTGTGTCCTTTGAAGACCCAGTGCTTGATGAAGCAATGAAGAGCATCTTTGCAGTGGCAGGCATGCAACAGGAAGGCAAGTTTACGCCACGAAGGGAGAGGGACATCCTTAGTGTTGGCCTCGGTAACCCCGAGCATTCTGGCCGTGTTCGAGGCATCTCATCCAAAGAAGGATGGAAGGATGGATTCGGCCCTCAATGGGCAAATGAGTATAAGAAACGTGATCGGTACAAGGAACAAATGGCAAATTATTTTCAGGAAGAGGCTAAGAAAGACTTCCAAGAGATGATGGGGAAGTTGCTAGAAAATCCTCCTCCTAAGTTGATGCAAAAACTAGCCAGTGCCATGTCAAATGCAGCTACCCAAATGAGCACTCAAGCTCTCTGTTGACGGTCCTTAATGCTCATATTTAACCATCAATTAATCATGGAAAAGGATCCAAATGTAACCAACACCCAGACTTAGGGTTTTATCTGACAGAATTCCACGAGTTTTGGTGTTTGTCTATTTCTGCAGGGGGTTATCAGGAAATACGGAAGAAAGGCCCACACGTTGGGATTACATAGAGATATTAACGTGCCGCGCAATTTTCTATCATCTAGAAGACTCCAGAAGCCACGGGAACGAACGGGAGGCCGAGCGGGCCCGGAGGCAGGGCGCCCGCCCTACCCCCCTGGGCGCCCGCCCTCCTCTGCTGGCCAATCAGCACGAGTCTCGGGGATTATGCCCCACCGACTCTAAGGATCGAGGAAAATCACACGATGAAGGTCGGTTTGATCGGATGGTGGAGAATAACGTGGAAATTCCTTGGGGGCTACTCTTCCTAGATTTCTTGGGGGCTACTCTTCCTGGACTATATAAGCAGACCCCCACCAGCCCTGGAGGCATACCTCTTCTACAGAATCAAAGTTAGGGTTTCAATTCTTCATCCAAGTAGAGAGGATCCCTCTAGTTCTTCTAGTTCTACCTCTAGTTCATCTAGATCTAGTTCTAGTTCATCTAGTTCTAGTTCTAGTTCCTCTAGTTCTAGTTCTAGTTAGTTCTAGTTGTAATCTAGAAAATAGGGAGAGAGAAGAGGAGAGCGGAGGAGCCGGATCTGTCGGATCTTCCTCAACATTGTACTTTTGCAGCAACTGGTTCGTTCTTCATCGTTCTCCAGGTTCTTCAACTCATAATTCCTGAGTTCTTTAATTACTTTTATTTACATTCAAGTTATTTATTGGATTCCCGCTTGCATCAAGTGCTCTAGTCTTTATAACGCTAGAGTAGTAATTAATAGATTAGACGTGGTGTTTAGTCTTGCAATTACCTGGAATTGCACCCAATCCTGCGGATTGTTGTGGTAGCCTTAGGGTAGTGACAGCCCTAACGGTCGATGTATTCCACCACGTTCGGATCGGTGTTTGTAGGACCGTAGTCAGACCTTCCTAGCCCCCTTCTCATCTCTTTCTGTGGTTAGTGCTCTGATGTCCCGATATAAATAATCTTGAAGTAATTCTTGATTCTTAGATCAACTAGAGAACTCTCAGAAAACTTCCTCTCTTCCCACCAAAAACAATTATATAGTTATCCTTAGGCGATCTTGATTCTTAATTAGTACACTCACGTTCTCTGTGGAAAATCGATACTCTGGAATACTCCCGGGTGAAGGCTACATCGGTATCCGTGCGCTTGCGGATTTTTCTGTTTGCGTTTAAAATACCCAACAAGCTTTCTGGCGCCGTTGCCGGGGAACGGTAGCTGTGCTAGTTTCGAACCAAGTCGTCCGTGTATCCTTTTTCTTTTTTCTACCACACTCACCTTATCACTTTCACCATACCACATGGATTTCACTCTAAGTATTAATGAGCATGGAATTTATTTCATAGCCACTTCATTTACACCATGCTCATATGCAACATCTTACCAATCCATTGGTTTTTCCAACGTCACCACATTCGAGATCTCCAACACCCTCTTCCTTTCTATTTATAAAAACTTTAAAAGGGCGGTTGTCGATGCTGTTGACGGTCCTTAAGTATCAAATTTAATTATCAAATAAACAAAGAAAAGGATCCAAATGAAATCAACATCTAGACTTAGGGTTTTATCTGACAGAATTCCACGAGTTTTGGTGTTTGTCTATTTCTGCAGGGGGTTATCAGGAAATAAGGAAGAAAGGCCCACACGTCGGGATTACGTAAAGATATTAATGTGCCGCGCAATTATCTTACATCTAGAAGACTCCAGAAGCCACGAGACCGAAGCGGAGGCGAATCGGGGCCAGAGACAGGGCGCCCGCCCTGTCCTACTGGGCGCCCGCCCACCTCCTGTGGCCAATCACGCTCAATCTCGCGGATTATGCTCCACCGACCTAAAGGATCAAGAATAACCGTTCAATCAATGTCGGTTTGATCCGACGGCCCAGGTTCACTTGAGGGGACTATAAAACCAGACCCCCTAGCCCCTGGAGGAGACACCCCTTGATCATTATTCATTATTCATAGACAGAGCAAAAGCTAGGGTTTAGAGATGAGAGCTCTCCTCTCTTCTCTAAACTAGAGTAGATCTAGATAGTAGCGAGATGGAGAGCGAAGGAGGATTAGAGGAGAGGCCGGCCTGTCGGTTCTTCCTCCGGTTGTACTTCGCCATGATCAAGCTCTAATCAAGCTTGCTCATGGGATGACTCTGGTAATCTACTTCTAATTCATTATGCAATTACTAATCATGTATGTTCTGGTTCACAACTCTTTTGAGTACTTCTAATCTATAGGACCCTATAGGTTAGAGTTGTAGTATAGGTGTAAGCGTGGTGCTTAGACCTAGATTACTTGTGGATATCCCCTGACTAGCTGGATCGTGTGGTAGGCCGCGTAGGTGACAGTTACGTTGGTCCCCTGTAGTCCACCTCTCGTTCGCAGGACGGGTAGGGTTTATCGGCCTATGGATAAGCATCCTTTGTGGTGTTCTCTTATCACGTGGTTCGTCCCAGACATAGACATACCCCTTTGAAGTAGAGAAACCATAGTTATCCTCTCTATTCTGCTACCATCGCCCATATACTAGAATTGCTCTACTCTCTATTCCCATATTATCACTCACTGTTATCTTACCTTTAATATTGTTCTTATTCGATTCTACCATCTTTCCTATTCACACCTATTTACTTATCTTGGTTAAGTTAGAGCGTAGATCAGTTCTCCCGTTTCCCTGTGGATACGATAAAACCATTAACCGGGTAAAAGCTTCAACGGTATCCGTGCGCTTGCGGATTATCTGTGCGTATAAATACCATAGTACACTCTAGTGCCACGCTGGGGATGACAACCTAGTATTCAAGTGGTGTTAGCAAGTGTCAACAAGCATTTTTGGCGCCGTTGCCGGGGAAACGGTTGCTGAGTTGACTACGAACTAGTTTAATCATTTTATAAAAAATAAATAAATAAAAAAAATATTTTCCTTTTATCCTTTGCCTCATCTCTGTTATTCTTTCTTCTTATCTAATCCTTGATCTCTGGTCTATTATGAATTCAAATATGTCTATCTATGAATTTCATAGACCTATGGGCACACATCTCGAACCACCAAAATCTTCAAAGCCTATCATAGCATCTAGTTTTGAGATAGACCCCGAATACATAGAATTTATTCAAAAACAACCTTTCTCAGGAAAAGGTGAGGAAAACCCATACACACACCTAAGAGAGTTTTATCGAGTCTGTGACCTCCTTCGCATAGAAGGCATGTCCGATGAGACCCTTAAATGGAAGCTCTTTCCGTTCTCTTTAACGGGAAAATCTAGACATTGGTATAAACTCAAAGTAGGGAGTGTTCATGGAGATTGGAAGGAGTTATATAGTAGTTTTCTTTCTAAATATTTTTCAATCTCCAAAGTGGTGGAACTTCGGCGTGAGATTCTTTCTTTTAGACAACTGGAAGAAGAATCTCTTGGCAAATCATGGGACCACTTTATTAACCTTACTCTCACTGGCCCAAAACTTTCTATTCCAGAAGAAGTTCTTCTAATTCACTTTTTTGAGGGCCTTAGTAGGAAAAATAAGCAAATCCTTCATGCGGCCTCTGGAGGATCTTTCCACCACCTATCCGCTAGTGAAGCTTGGAATTTGATTGATTTAATGAGCGGAAAGTCTCCTAGCTTTTATATCCCTGAGAAAGAGAAAGAACCAGTTCCTAGACAAGAAGAAGAAGTTTCGATAGCCAGATCACAACCACTTCAATCCCAAACTTTAGCTATCGATCCTAAACCATCAATACCCCAAAATTCTCCAAGGGAGGAAGGAATTCCGACCTTAAATCTTTTAGATGCTGATGGTTTAGACTTCTGGTTCTATAAGAGACCTTCAAGCAGGGATAATTCAAATCAATGCAATAATGTTTCTCTTAGAGAATGTTCTGGTTCCTATCATGAAGAAGTCGAGGATGACATATCAAGTGAAGGAGAGCTAAGCCATATAGACAATTCTATCTACTCCCCTTCCATGTTCACAAGTTCTAAATCCATCCTTGACCTTAGAGATCCCTCTTATCCCTCTTCTTTTCAGTCTCATGATGATCCTAGCAATTCACCAAGACGACCAAACCATAGGAGTCATGAAGACCATAAGGATGGCATGTCAAGTAATGCCATAGAAGGAGAGCTAAGCCATATAGAAAATTCTAACATCTCCCCTATTTTGATCACAAGTTCTAAATGGCTAGAATGTGTAGAATGGATGGATGAGGAAGAAGCCTTAATGGGTTCTGACTTTGGCTCAATTTCAAATGGTGCGTTCTTGACTCCCTTTGAAGGTGAGATTCATCCAACTACAGAAGAGGACATAGGTAAGACCAATCCAGGAGAAACTCCGAACATTCAGATTGGAGACGAAGATAACACTAATGAGCATGGAATTTATTTCATAGCCACTTCGTTTACTCCATGCTCATATGCAACATCTTCCCAATCTATTGGTCTCTTCGACATCACCACACTTGAGATCTCCAACCCCCTCTTCCTTTCTATTTATAAAAACTTTAAAAGGGCGGTTGTCGATGCATATGTCTATAATAAATATTGCAGATCTCGTTGAGTTGATCTAGATATAGGTTGGCGTCGGAGGGGAAACCACTTCGCCAACATAAACTGATGGTTTCCCAAGGACAAGCTTAGTGTCTTAAAATAAGCATTGCTCAGATCGTAACATGAGCTTTTAATTATTTGCAACATTACCTTGTGTATTGAGCATATAAGGATAATTGTAAAAAAAAAATATTCCTTCGGGTATTCTTGTCACTAACCTTTCTAAGATTGGAGCAAGAAGATCGGATGAATGACAAGCACAAGGTATGTCCAACCAATCATCATACAACATTGAATTAAATTCATCCAAACTTGAATTTTGCAAAATTCAAGCTTGGGGGAGTACTTTACATAAAAACATCCTTTGCCATGTTGCTATGCTGGTTGAGACATGCTCAATTTGTTAAATACTAATCACACTACTTCATCTCCACTTGAGTAGATCTCTATAAATGCTGTCATGCTACCTTTGTCTATTTACTAGCAAGTGTTGGTTTGGAAGTACTCGCCATACTTCCATTGGCATTTAAATTAAGCATGGTGCTTAGGTTAAATAGCCTTCCTTAATCTGATTAGACATGGAGTCTAGTTTGGTTATTGAACTAAAAAAAACTGCTTGAGTAGATATTGGTATATTTTGTCGGACTAACCCCTGCAGAAAAACTTTCAATATCGATTTGGGAAGTCCTGAGATAAACTCACATCAGAGACGAAGAAAGTGACACATGAAGTTTAACAATTTGCACAAGAAGGACATAGCTCATTCATCATAGAGAGATGATCCATGGAGGGTGCCACAAACACGATGCACAACCGCTAAGAAAGAAAAGCTTCCACAAGATGATACTGTACCATCACTCTTCAAGCAAGGTAACATCTTAAGGTACTTGACTATCACTTTTATAAGCTTCTTCTTGGTTCTGGCGTTCATATAAATAAAAGAGACAAACGTGTATGATTTGCAACTCTAGATTAACCAACCCAACTGATTCAACATGTTTAGTCCTTTAATCCTTGTTCTTAGTACTACCTCCATGATCCCACACTCCTAATCATATGAGCTAAAATGTTACACATTCAATCATTGAGAGATATAAAGAAAAAGACATATACATAGATAGATTATCTTTCCATAAGGTTGAGCGATCTGATGTGACAAATGTTATAAGTGCTATACTCATGAACTTATCATCCATCAACTTGTCTTGCTCACTATGCTTAAGGTTAGAAAAGAACAAATACACTTTTGGTTCTGTTGGTGTTTTCCACAAACAGGGCCCATGCACTTGATCTCTGCCTTGTCTCTATGAGCAGGTACACTACGAGCACAAACACACTGAGCAAGATACTGCTAACACCGCACTTCGAACTGCTGGGCAAACGAAGAACATGGGTGACACCGTATTAAAAGGTGCAGACGTCAAGGTCCGCACCTGAATGAAATGACGCACCTGAAGAATGAACACGATGACAAGTCTTGACAAGAAGACTTAAAACATTGAACCCTCGCTGAAAGGTAAGATTGGTAGTTATCCATATTTATCCTTTCTGCATTCCCTTTTCCATTTAATTATTTACTTTCCTTAAATAGATTATTAGTTAATCATGCTATCTTGAAAAGAAAATAAAAATGTTAAAAAATACTAAGCCCCATGTGAGTATACGAGTGGCATAAAACCCATAAGTACCTTCACTGTGGTGGCATAAAAATAAAATAAATATTTCTTTTCTACTTTATAAAATAAAAATATAAAAATAGGGAGTAATATTTATGGAGGAAGCTCAACGTGATGAAGGCTAGATATTTATGCTAACACTTAATTAGTTCCACAAGCTTTGTTGTCTATTTGAGCTCCACAGAATTTAAGAATCAAGAAGACTAGCAGACGGAGGACATTCTAATCGCTGTCAAAATGATGCTGACTTTCAAATACACCTCTGCCACCTGCTAGCTACATCAAGAGAAATTACGTCAAAATTCAGCTTGGGGGAGAGCACCCCTATTTATCTCGCTAAGTATTTCTACCTATCTTTATACTTATATTATATTAGAATATTAAAATACATAAACTATGAAAAACCAAATAAAGATTTTATGCTTATATATATATACTTTTCTTAGTTTGCTAAATAAATAAATAAAGTTTGCTATGAATCTTAATAATAAAACTCTAGCATGGATATGATGAATAGTTGCTCTGCCTAATTTGCAAATTTAAAGTTCTCTCTCAAGTTTAGACATAACTGTTATAATTTAAAGCTTGCTCTAGATCTAAACTTGTGGGATGAAAACTTGATCTGAAATCTAAGTTGTTAACGGATAAGATATGGGAAGGTTGAGCTGCTGTTTATCTGTTCCTAGAGATGCTAGAATTCTGGAGAATTTTATCTTTGAAAATTTTTAAAATGTTGCATGATGAGTTCCTGTATGATGAAAGTTTAAATTCCTACCACAGCCATATATACATGCTTGCTAGACTTTGAGCCACACATTTATTATTTACTGCTTATGAGCATTGAGTGTGGTCAAGTTGTGTAGACCCTTAGGAGCTTGTCATGTGGTTAAATCAAGATTCACTTGCACGTTCACTCATATATATGCTACTTCTACTCCGGAAGTACCATCCACATATATCCATCCATTTCCATCTCCAGAATCACCTAAAAATATTCTACTCCTAATTCGGGAGAGAATAGCCAAAAACATCTGTGTTTTTCCCTTGTGAAATAAATGCTCAAGTTATCTTGCTACCCACAAGCTATATTATCATAAGAGATGAGTGCTCTGAAAAAAAAAGAAAAAAAGAGAAAAGAAAAAAAATAATAAACGAGGAAATAAAAAGGGGCAAGTGCCCGGAACCTCGAAAGAAAAGAAAAAGAGTGAGACGAGAGGTAAAAATGGACAAGTGTCCGACAGTAGAATTAGGGGTACAGGATACCCATCTGAGAGAAAAGAAAAAGAAGAGCATCTCATTCTCCTCATAAAGTTTCAAAAAGCAAGGAAGGTATGTATCCCCTCAAAAGAGCAAAAGTAGAATTAGACTTTCACCATTGTTATCACCATCATCACCATACACTATTCATTCGCCACACATGCACATCTTGATTTGGCTTATTGATTTGTTTCTTTGGATCCATGGTTTGACTATACAATAAATGTCTTGTAAGTATGTATATTTTATCTCCCACCTATGAGCTCCAGATATTAAAGCCTTATTAGAGTAGGGTGAGAGAGAAGACAATGTCACTATGCCTTATACCACAAATACCATATATCTTGAGAGAAGGCATATACCATCACTGCCTTGGTAAGGATCCAGAAATACCACAAAAGAGAGATATGAGAGAGTCATACAAAGGAATCTCTGAGATTTATTTGAAAATCTGCAAAAACTCCAGAGCTATAGCTGATCAAGAATAAGAGACATGGCACTTGGCTAGACTGTTCTATCTTTTAACTACTCAAGACAGAAGTGACGGTTACAAGTACCATGGTGAAAGGTAAAGTAAGTAAGTTTTAAGTCTTGACAGTTTACTCTAACTCAGAGATGAGACCTCATTTAAAAGCATGTGTACCGTCAATTTTTAAAGATATTGCAACAACTTATGATCCATAGCTAAGTCTATCTTTGCTCAGGGACGAGCAAGAGGTAAGCTTGGGGGAGTTTGTTGACGGTCCTTAAGTATCAAATTTAATTATCAAATAAACAAAGAAAAGGATCCAAATGAAATCAACATCTAGACTTAGGGTTTTATCTGACAGAATTCCACGAGTTTTGGTTTTTGTCTATTTCTGCAGGGGGTTATCAAGAAATAAGGAAGAAAGGCCCACACGTCGGGATTACGTAAAGATATTAACGTGCCACGCAATTATCTTACATCTAGAAGACTCCAGAAGCCACGAGACCGAAGCGGAGGCGAATCGGGGCCAGAGACAGGGTGCCCGCCCTGTCCTACTGGGCGCCCGCCCACCTCCTGTGGCCAATCACGCTCAATCTCGCGGATTATGCTCCACCGACCTAAAGGATCAAGAATAACCGTTCAATCAATGTCGGTTTGATCCGACGGCCCAGGTTCACTTGAGGGGACTATAAAACCAGACCCCCTGGCCCCTGGAGGAGACACCCCTTGATCATTATTCATTATTCATAGACAGAGCAAAAGCTAGGGTTTAGAGATGAGAGCTCTCCTCTCTTCTCTAAACTAGAGTAGATCTAGATAGTAGCGAGATGGAGAGCGAAGGAGGATTAGAGGAGAGGCCGGCTTGTCGGTTCTTCCTCCGGTTGTACTTCGCCATGATCAAGCTCTAATCAAGCTTGCTCATGGGATGACTCTGGTAATCTACTTCTAATTCATTATGCAATTACTAATCATGTATGTTCTGGTTCACAACTCTTTTGAGTACTTCTAATCTATAGGACCCTATCGGTTAGAGTTGTAGTATAGGTGTAAGCGTGGTGCTTAGACCTAGATTACTTGTGGATATCCCCTGACTAGCTGGATCGTGTGGTAGGCCGCGTAGGTGACAGTTACGTTGGTCCCCTGTAGTCCACCTCTCGTTAGCAGGACGGGTAGGGTTTATCAGCCTATGGATAAGCATCCTTTGTGGTGTACTCTTATCACGTGGTTCGTCCCAGACATAGACATACCCCTTTGAAGTAGAGAAACCATAGTTATCCTCTCTATTCTGCTACCATCGCCCATATACTAGAATTACTCTGCTCTCTATTCCCATATTATCACTCACTGTTATCTTATCTTTAATATTGTTCTTATTCGATTCTACCATCTTTCCTATTCACACCTATTTACTTATCTTGGTTAAGTTAGAGCGTAGATCAGTTCTCCCGTTTCCCTGTGGATACGATAAAACCTTTAACCGGGTAAAAGCTTCAACGGTATCCGTGCGCTTGCGGATTATCTGTGTGCGTATAAATACCATAGTACACTCTAGTGCCACGCTGGGGATGACAACCTAGTATTCAAGTGGTGTTAGCAAGTGTCAACAGATGCATATGTCTATATTAAATATTACAGATCTCGTTGAGTTGATCTTGATATAGGTCAGCGTTGGAGGGGAAACCACTTCGCTGACATAAATTGATGGTTTCCCAAGGACAAGCTCAGTGTCCTAAAACAAGCACTGATCAGATTGTAACATGAGTTTTTAAATTATTTACAACATTAACTTGTGTATTGAGCATATAAGGATAATTGTAAAAAGAAATTCCTTTGGGTATTCTTGTCACTAACCTTTCCAGGATTGGAGCAAGAAGATCGGATGAATGACAAGCACAAGGTATGTCCAACCAATCATCATACAACATTGAATTAAATTCATCCAAACTTGAATTTTGCAAAATTCAGGCTTGGGGGAGTACTTTACATAAAAACATCCTTTGCCATGTTGCTACGTTGGTTATCCCTACCTTTGAGACATGCTCAATTTGTTAAATACTAATCACACTACTTCATCTCCACTTAAGTAGATCTCTATAAATGCTTTCATGCTACCTTTATTTGCTTTAGTATATGTCTAGGTTTGGAGTAGTTTCATTTATCTCTTAATTAAGCATGGTGCTTAGTTTAGGAATGATGATCTTACTTCCAAGGGAGTTTAAATTAAGCATGATGCTTAAGTTAAAATGCCCTCCTAAATCTAATTAGACATGGTGTCTAGGTTGATCTTTGAGCCGATAGTATGCTATAGTAGATATTGGATATTTTGTTGGACTAACCCCTGCAGGAAAACATTCAACATCAACTTGGGAAGTCCTGAGATAAACTCACATTGGAGATAAAGAGAGAGGCACATAAAGTTTAACAATTTACACAAGGAAGGCATAGCTCACAAGAGATGATCCATGGAGGGTGCCACAAACACGATGCACAACCGCTGAGAAAGGAAAGCTTCCACAAGGAGATATCGTACCATCATTCTTCAAGTAAGGTAACATCTTAAGGTACTTGACTATCACTTTTATAAGCTTCTCCTTGGTTCTGGCGTTCACATGAATAAAAGAGACAAACATGTATGATCTACAACTCTAGATTAACCAACCCAATCGATTCAACATGTTTAGTCCTTCCACCTTTGTGATTCCACACTCCTATTCATATTAGCTAAAATGTTGCACACTCAATCTTTGGAAGATATAAACAAAACATATATATAGATAGATTATCTTTCCATAAGGTTGAGCAATCTAATCTGACAAATGTTAAATACTACACTCATGATTTTATTATCCATCAACTTTGTCTTGCTCACTATGCTTGAGGTTAGAGAAGAACAAATACACTTTTGGTTCTGTTGGTGTTTTCCACCAATTGGGCCCATGCACTTGATCTCTGCCTTGTCTCCATGAGCAGGTACACTTGGAGCAAAATATGAAGGACTTTTACAACTCCCAGACTCCACCAAGTGAAGAACCTAGATCTACGAGCACAAACACACTGGAGATACTGGACATTCAGGCAATCACTGCCCTGAGATGCTTGAAGACGTAACTACTGGAGTAACCCCGTTGTGGAAGTAATTACTGACCTTCTGCCGGTCAAGAGAGGCGATCCAGGACGCCCCGTCATCCCGATCTCCATCAGCATGGTGGACTTCCTAGAAGCACTCTGCGACTTTGGCTCCAGCGTCAACATTATGCCCAGGGTACTCTATAAAAAATTTTTTACACATCCTTTATTAGAAACAGCCATGTGTTTGCAGCTTGCAGATCGTACGCTAAGAGAATATTGATGAACCTCTACGTCCGAGTTGGTACCTTATACGCCCCAGCAGACTTCATGGTGATAAAGACTGGTACTGATGAGAGGGCACCCATCATTCTAGGGAGGCCATTCCTGAACACCTCGGGAGCTGTCATCTACGCTAGTGCTGCCAAGATCCATTTCTACATCAAGGGGAAGAAGGAGACGTTTTCCTTCGAGAACAAGATTACACAAATCTCAGAGCAATCCCGACATGAACCAAGGAAGAGGACCAACAGGAGGAACAGAAACAAGCAAATGTGGACAAAGTCAGCTAAGATGGTCACTGCAGCTCAAGGAGGTCAAGATCGTCAACTCAAGTCGCCTTTCTTGATCAAGAAGGATGACCTTAGTGTTCCAAGCATCGAGTGCACAATCAACGGATATTTTTTCAGAAGACACTCTACGACATCGGATCTGACGTCAACATAATGGCCGCAGTCACTTATAAGCTCCTGCACGGAACCATGCCCCTATAACCAACATACATTCAGCTCCAGATGATTTTAAGGTTATTGACATGAGAGAAGACGAGTACGATCCACCCATCATCCTTGGAAGACCGTTCCTCAGCACCGTTAAAGCAATCATCTATATTGGAACCAGAGAAGTCCACATGCACTTCCCCTCTGAGAAGGTACGCCGCTATTTTACTGACCCTAAGTATATAGTTGAAGACTCTAAGCAGGTCAGGACAAGAAGAAGACGATGCAACCGCAACCAGAGGAGGAAATCATCAAGGACGTAATGGCAGACTACGAAGGAGAAGTAGTAAGGTATGAAGACATACAACTTGAACAGAATTATCCTGAGGAGACCGTAGCACCGAGTCAGGTGTGGAGAGAGAAGATAGTTATACATGAAGAGAAGGCGCCGCCGGAACCACTGACTACGCCATCCAGCGAATCCCAGGACGACTGAGAAAACGGAGAGTCCCGTTCGGAGGACTTAAAAACACCGAACGCCTTGCCAAGAGGTAAACTTGGTAGTTATCCTTTTTCTTTTCAATTATTTAAAATAGTTTGCTTAGTTAATCAAGTTCATATCATGTTGAAAAGAAAATAAAAATGTTAAAAATAGTAAGCCCCATGTGAGTATGCTCATGGCATAAAACCCATAAGTACATTCACTGTGGTGGCATAAAAATAAAATAAATATATTCCTGTCCTATAAAAATGAAATTATAAAAATAAACTTTTGATCCTACTAAAGAGAGTAACATTTATTGAGAAGGCTCAACATGATAAAGGCTAGATATTTATGCTAACACTTAACTAGTTCCACAAAGCTTTGTTGTCTATTTGAGCTCCACAGAATTCAAGGATCAAAGAAGACTAGCAGACGAAGGACATCCTAATCGCTGTCAGGGTGCTCCCGACATTCAAATACACCTCCACCACCTGCTAGCTACATCAAAATAAATTGCGTCAAAATCCATCTTGGGGGAGAGCATCCCCATTTATCTAGCTAAGTGTTTCTACTCACGTTTATACTTTACTCAAATAATAAAAAGATGCATGATCATAAAAACCCAAATAAAAATTTTGTGCTTATATATATCTTTGCTTAGTTTGCTAAATAAATAAATAAATAAAGATCGTTATGAACCCTCATGATAAGCTCTCACATGGATATGTTGAGTAGTTGCTCTGCCATGATTAGTTCTCAAAATTAAAATCTCTCTCAAGTTTAGGCATGACTGTTATTAATTAAGATTTGCTCTAAACCTGAACTTGTGGGGAGAGTACTTGATCTAAAGTCTAAATCGTTAACGGATATGATATGAGAAGGTTGAGCTGTTGTTTATCTGTTCCTAGAGATGCTAGAATTCTGGAGAATTTTATCTTTGAAAATCTTTAAAATGTTGCATGATGAGTTCCTGTATGATGAGAGTTTAAATTCTTACCACAGCCATATATACATGCTTGCTAGACTATGAACCACACATTTACTTTACTACTTATGAGCATTGAGTGTGGTCAAGCTGTGTAGACCCTTAGGAGCTTGTCATGTGGTTAAAATCAAGATTCACTTGCACGTTCACTCATACATGCTGCTTCTACTCCGGAAGTACGCATCCACATATATCCATCCATTTCCATCTCCAGAACCACCCAAAAATATTCTACTCCTAATCCGGGAGAGAATAGCCAAAAATATTTCTATTTTTCCCCTATGAAATAAATGCTCAAGTTATCTTGTTACTACCACTTGCTATATTATCTCATGAGATGAGTGCTCTAATAAAAAAAGAGAAAAAAAAGAGATACGAGGAAATAAAAAGGGGCAAGTGCCCGGAACCTCGAAAGAAAAGAAAAAGTGAGACGAGAGGTAAAAATGGACAAGTGTCCGACAGTAGAATTAGGGGTACAAGATACCCACCTGAGAGGAAAGAAAAAGAAAATATAGAGCATCTCATTCTCCTTAAAAAGCTTCAAAGTGCAAGAAAGGTATGTATCCCCTCAAAAGAGCATAAGTAGAATTAGACTTTCACCATTGTTATCACCATCATCACCATACACCATTCATTCGCCACACATGCACATCTTGATTTGACTTATTGACTTGTTCTTCTGGATCCATGGTTTGACTATGCAATAAATGTCTTGTAAGTATGTATTAGCTGTCTCCCACCTATGAGCTCCAGATATCCAAAGCCTTATTAGAGTAGGGTGAGAGAGAAGGCAATGTCACTATGCCTCATACCAAAAATACCACATACTTTGAGAGAAGGCATACACTATTACTGCCTTGGTAAGGATCCAGAAATACCACAAAAGAGAGACTAGAGAGAGTCATACGAGGAATCTCTGAGTTTTATTTGAAAATCTGCAAAAACTCCAGAGCTATAGTTAATCGAAGAACAAGAGACATGGCGCTTGACTAGACCGTTCTATCTTTTAACTACTCTAGACACAAGTGACGGTTGCAAGCCCCATGGTGGAAGGTAATATGAGTAAGTTTAAATCTTAACAGTTTACCCTAACCCAGAGATGAGATCTTGTTTGAACACATGTGTATCTTTAAGGCATGAAACCACTGCAGAAACTTTTGAGTTAATCTTTGCTCAGGGACGAGCAAAGGTTAAGCTTGGGGGAGCTTGTTGACGGTCCTTAATGCTCATATTTAACCATCAATTAATCATGGAAAAGGATCCAAATGTAACCAACACCCAGACTTAGGGTTTTATCTGACAGAATTCCATGAGTTTTGGTGTTTGTCTATTTCTGCAGGGGGTTATCAGGAAATACGGAAGAAAGGCCCACACGTCAGGATTACATAGAGATATTAACGTGCCGCGCAATTTTCTATCATCTAGAAGACTCCAGAAGCCACGGGAACGAACGGGAGGACGAGCGGGCCCGGAGGCAGGGCGCCCGCCCTACCCCCCTGGGCGCCCGCCCTCCTCTGCTGGCCAATCAGCACGAGTCTCGGGGATTATGCCCCACCGACTCTAAGGATCGAGGAAAATCACACGATGAAGGTCGGTTTGATCGGATGGTGGAGAATAACGTGGAAATTCCTTGGAGGCTACTCTTCCTAGATTTCTTGGGGGCTACTCTTCCTGGACTATATAAGCAGACCCCCACCAGCCCTGGAGGCATACCTCTTCTACAGAATCAAAGTTAGGGTTTCAATTCTATATCCAAGTAGAGAGGATCCCTCTAGATCTTCTAGTTCTACCTCTAGTTCATCTAGATCTAGTTCTAGTTCATCTAGTTCTAGTTCTAGTTCCTCTAGTTCTAGTTCTAGTTAGTTCTAGTTGTAATCTAGAAAATAGGGAGAGAGAAGAGGAGAGCGGAGGAGGAGCCGGATCTGTCGGATCTTCCTCAACATTGTACTTTTGCAGCAACTGGTTCGTTCTTCATCGTTCTCCAGGTTCTTCAACTCATAATTCCTGAGTTCTTTAATTACTTTTATTTACATTCAAGTTATTTATTGGATTCCCGCTTGCATCAAGTGCTCTAGTCTTTATAACGCTAGAGTAGTAATTAATAGATTAGACGTGGTGTTTAGTCTTGCAATTACCTGGAATTGCACCCAATCCTGCGGATTGTTGTGGTAGCCTTAGGGTAGTGACAGCCCTAACGGTCGATGTATTCCACCACGTTCGGATCAGTGTTTGTAGGACCGTAGTCAGACCTTCCTAGCCCCCTTCTCATCTCTTTCTGTGGTTAGTGCTCTGATGTCCCGATATAGATAATCTTGAAGTAATTCTTGATTCTTAGATCAACTAGAGAACTCTCAGGAAACTTCCTCTCTTCCCACCAAAAACAATTATATAGTTATCCTTGGGCGATCTTGATTCTTAATTAGTACACTCACGTTCTCTGTGGAAAATCGATACTCTGGAATACTCCCGGGTGAAGGCTACATCGGTATCCGTGCGCTTGCGGATTTTTCTGTTTGCGTTTAAAATACCCAACACTCTCCAAATGCAGCTAGTCCCAGTGGTGTCGCAACCGTTGGTGGCATCAAGTGAAACAATCATTCCAAGCAGTGTCGCATCTACGACAAACAAGGATCACTATCCAGTTGATGACATTGTTACTTCTACACCTTGCTCCCTTGTCATAAGATATGGGATTAACAATTATCGTACAAGGGAAGTAGCCACGGGCAAAGCGATCCCAGGAGGACCTAAATACCATGGTGCTGACATCCCTAAAGACTACTGCAGAGTAGAGGTATCAACCGTGGTCCAAGGATATGAGGACGAGATTCTAGACATCCCTGGTCCCGAGGACATTGTGAAACTAGGACAGGCGATAAACAATTTCATCCTTTGGCCTCGGAGGGACGTGCAACTAAGGGAGCCACCACCACCCTCTCAAGAGATGCCACTAACCCAGGAGTCGTCAGCTCATGTCGATCCTCTTCCTAACCCACCGCCTTCACCTCCCCAGTCTCTTCCTGACCCACCAGAATCACCTCTCCATGTTTTCCCTGTCCATCAACCATCTCCTCTCCATGATCTTTCTACCCAACAGTCAACACAATCTCCACCACCATTCAATTCCACCCCTTCCCCACAACTCAAAGATCCAGAACCAATAAGTGAGCCACCAAAGGTGCCAAAGAAGAAAGTATTTCCGATACCTAAGTTGATTTCACCATTCGAGCCAAAGAAAAAATCAGCTGGGCAAGTGAGATTTTTGTCAGGCATTGCTTCGAAACGCACAATACAAGAGCATGAGATTTCTGAGCTAGCAAAGTCAGAGGTGTCGGCGCCTAAGGTCATAACTCCTGTCAATTTCGCAGAAGACTACAAGACTATCCCCAAAAAGTACGTGTGGGTAAAGCCTCTACTCAGTCGGACCAAACTTATGAAGAAACCAAGTGGTATAAAAATGTTTCATGATTGGTACATGAGATCCTCTTCTGCTAGCATCGCCACCATAAGCATGCGCATACCACAAATAGCATTTCTCAGCCAGAGTACTGACAAATGCATGGTCACTTTTGATGACATGTGGGCACTGATGAACCACGAGATGCTAGATGTACAGATCGTAACGGCATTTGCATTGTAAGTGTTACATAGTTACACACATTGTAGTTGAATCAATTTTCAATATATGACATGCTTCTATCTTGCAGAATGTTATATGATCAACAAGATTTGTATTTTGGTTCGGACCTTAATTATTGTGCCGAACAAAGGAATGCCTATCTCTGCCCAATAGATATAGCCGAAGATCGGCACACGTTCCGGATCAGGAATGACAGCACAGAGGTACAGGGTTTGGAAGGTGTAGAACGGGATGAGAAACTCTGAAAGTTGAAACTTGATTTTGAAGCCAAATACGCCTTCTACATTGGAAATTCACTAATAAAGTTTCAAGACAGGAAAGCAGTGGTGGCCCCGTACCACTTTGGGTAAGTGTGAGTTTACAAATATCTATCTAAATTATTCCAATGCATAAATGCATCATGGATTTAATTCGAGCAGGAGGCACTGGATATGCTTCATCATTTATCCCAAGGAGGGAAGGGTGTTGGTACTAGACTCCGCAGATTACCTGAAAGAAAGCTATGCTCCATTCATCAAACTGCTAGAGCTGTAAGTCAAGCTATGCATGCATACTTAAGCATAGTGAGAATTTGATAATAACATGGTGATTCTATTTGAGATCATAGGGCATACAGGTTCTATAAGATAAATCATGGAAAGTGCGAGTCCAAGAGACCAGGGCAACCATTGGAGGTTATACATAACTGGCCGGTACGTATAAAAATTTACTATTATGAATACAAATCATACACATACGACCACAGTTGCAACTATAATTAAATAACCACTCTTCTGTTATACAGTGCATGAAGCAACCACCTTATCTGTCCTCTGTGGCTACTACGTGTGCGAGAACATGAGAGAAAACGGACGATATGCAAGGAACCCTGACAAGGTAATATAAGTAATAGTCTATTAAAGTTGAAAGTCATAAAATATATAATGTTTATAAACTTTCTTTGCAGGTATATAAGCAAGGGACGGCGGAGCGCATGGACGAACGTGCTTTAGAAAACATAGTTGAGGACATCTGCCCGTTCATCATGAAGCATGTCATTCCACGTGAAGGCAAATATCATGATGATGAAAGCCAATTATCCAGGCCACAGTTCCGAGTGCTAACAGAGATTAGTAAGCTCAAACTTACTAAAGAGGGTTATTAGAGGACAGAAACAAACTTTGATGTATATATATATGATGTGTGATGATGGATATACACTTGTAATTAACTTTATGTCTTTGAGCACCAAACTTTGATGTATACAAATGTATGTGTGAGATTAAGTATTTAAATTACATGTTGCTACGTTAGAAGACCAACCAATATCAATATATTTAAATAATAACAATAACAATAAAATAATAAATAAATTAATTAATTAAAAAATAAATAAATAATACATATTTTAATAGGTTTACACAGGCGGCTGTCTTAGGGAACCGCCCGTGTAAATGAACATTTACACAGGCGGTTGCCTAACAGAGCCACCTGTGTAAATGATTTCTACTGGCAGCTCTCAAGCAACCGCCTGTGAAAATGGACGATTTATACTGGCCTCCAGCGCAGGCAGATCCGGAAAAACGCCTGTAGAAATATGTTACCAACCGCCTGTATAGTGTGCCCATGTACTAGTGGAATGGGATAGGTGGGTGTTAGGACTTTCCTCTATTCGCTGACAAGTATATCCAAGGCTCCTGATCTTATGTGCTACTTGCTTATGTGTCTTGGTGTAGTCGTGGTCCTAAGATCCACTGGGTTCTCTCCATGTTGTCTATGTCTATCCTACGTGGTCTAGCATCTACAAACAATAAAAATAACACAAAGCATGTAAAACAAGCATAAGCAATCAAAGAAACAATCCTAGGTCCTAAATGGGTTGGTCCTATCTATTGATGGGTTATCACTAAGCCTATCATAACTATGTCAACTAGAAGCAAGGTTAGATGGAGAGGGATCCATCTAACAAGGTGGCTCCTACGAGTTTGGTTAGTGTGGTACGGTTTTTTTTTTTTTTGAAAAGTTAGTGTGGTACGGTTACCAGATAGAAAACCTAAAGGGAGAAAATTTGACTAAGTCATCATAGATGGATTGACCAGCCCTTACACACTACTGGACGTGGCCTCTTTGCCGAGAGCCTGAAGCCCTCGGCAAAGGCCCATAAACCTTCGACAATGGCTTTGCCAAGGGCAGCCCTCGACAAAGAGTGCTCGGGGAATTTTGAGTCGGCGAAGAGGGTCTTTGTTGAGGTCCTTTTTTATTAGGCACTTAGCAAAGTCTTTGCCGAGGGCCGCCCTAGCCCTCGGCAAAGAAAAGCAACAGTCACGGCGCCGTCCCCTTGGATGGCGTCTTTGCCTAGGGCCGTCATAGGGCCCTCGGCAAAGAAAAAGTCTTTGCCGAGGGCCTCCACCTATGACCCTCGGCAAAGAAATTTTGCAGGATTTTTTTTAAAAAAAATCGTTGCAGAGGGCTATGTTAAGGGCCCATGGCAAAGACCCATTCTTTACCGAGGGTTATGGTGAGGGCCCTCGGCAAAGATACAGAAATTTAATTTTTTTTTGTTTGTTTTTTGCATTTCATCGACACAAATATTATATATATATATATATATACAAACATACATATATATATATATATATATCAACCATTACATATATATCACGCATAACCCAATTTCTCACGATATGTCACAACTATAATTGTGAATCACAAATCACAATATATTACAAGTCCCAGCTTGTTCAACATCATTCACATGTTTATTATGACAAGTTCATCAAATCCAAGTACAAGTCACAACCATAAAGCACAAATCACACTAAAGTCTGACCACATCACCTAGCATGAGTCCTCATCAAGGTAGCCTATGAGACAATGGTGAAGGAAAGGCCTGATCACTTGGTGACGCATTAGCGGGATGATACAAACCCATGGACGGAAGCTGCACAAAGGAGCAGAGATTACATGTGTGAGTAATTCAAGAAAACAATTTTGGAACCTCAAGATTTTATCTAGTAATTTAGGAATACAAAAAGATTAGACTCAATTAAAAATTTTGGTAGCACTTTCCTAAACAGGGAGGTTTCCAAACCTACAAGAAATAATGGCACAAAGGCCGACATCCACAACGGCACAAATACCGACATCCACAACGGCACGAAGGCCGACATACATGTAAAGCATAAGAAAAAAGCAGACTTTCATGCTTATAGGAGTAGATGTAGGAGTAGGAGATGGAGGAGCTGAAAATTGCACAGGTACACCCCATGCTTGTCCAAGACTTTGCATGATCACCATCATCTCCGCCATCTGCTTCTATGTGGCAGCGAACGTGGCCTTCTGGGCCTCCAGCTATGCGGTCAGTACCACGGTCTACTCTTGACTTTACCTTTTTGTTTCTTGTAGCTTGGCCAATAATATTTCACTCAATATATAAGTAATGAAAATCTAATTTAGGTGTGTAAATATGAACATACGACGAGTAAGATAGGAATTACATGGAGTGCTTTGACCTGTTGTTGTGCTAGAGAAGGCTGTGGGCGTATAGCCTGCTTGGAGGTCGTGCTCTGTGCTCAGATAGCGTCGAGGTTTTAAACAATGGTGGAGTTGATGGTGCCATTACAATCCAAGTTGCTCGTGCTTCTTGCCTCCTCCGATCCTCATGATCGCCTCGACATCAATGGGCTCAGTTCGCATATTGTAATCTTCCCCATGGATTTCCCTTATCGCTGACGTGTACTTTTGGACTTTAGTGTACACCTTGAGGTCATAGTACGCCTGTGAGGGGGCAGCCAGATCGAATGACATGGAGGACGATGCCCTACCCATGTGAGACATAGTCCACACAGAGAAGTTGGAGACCTCCTCGCCTGGGTGCACAGCCTCCTATGAGAAAGGTGGAAAGATAGTGAGAAATCTAACATAATTGAGTCTTAAAATAAAAGAAATCACTTACGTATGCTTGTTTGTATGCGGAGAGGCTGCGGCTGCCTTGATGGTGAGTTGGACCTTGCCTCATTAGACACTTTTCCCGCTGCCTCTTGTGCGTGTCAACATAGTCCTATAACAACCACTTGTCCACGATCATGGCCCACAATCGGCACCACCAGGGAATCACCTACAAATCATCGAGTATTAGACATATTAGAAGATGAAACTGAACCTACTTAATATCAAAATGAATCATTATTAATGTTATTCGCCTACCTCAAGGTACAGGTCATCAGTACCTCAAGGCCCTGCACAAGTGATTAAGAAAATTTATCAGTTTCTCTTATGATTTCCAACGTATCTTATGAAGTAGTTGTGATAACATCTATAGTTACTTACCTCTTCGCTACAGGCTGGATCACTAGGCGGTTGTGAGGAAGCGGCACCGGAGGCAGGCTCATGGGACCTCGCTCGTATGGAGTCCAGGCAGCGGTTCCCCCTTTCTCACCCTCGAGCACCTTGCCTCCCTTCCCCTTGATCACCAAGGCTCCCTAGCCTTCCTCACTCGTCTACTGACCCGCCTCGTCCCCTGATATGTCCGTGGCCATGGTCGTCACGTGCTCCTCCTCTAGCACTTCGTCAAGTGGTGAGGGAGGAGAATGTTGCCTCCTACGGTGGCTACCCCTGGTCCCCCTCTTGTCACCTCCTATGGACGCTGCCCCGGACGATCACCCCTCACCTCGAAGGAGTGGGTGGTCTCTACCATAAACCGAGGGCTTGTCTATTTCTTGCACATCTCTTATCACTCGAATAGAAAATGGTATCGAAGCATTGGAAGATCAAAATATACCTTATCTTACTACCCCTGGCCTTATTACCAATTTACACTACTTGTTGCAAGGGTACCATTTAAAACATAATAAAGCGAAAGAGATTGTCTATTTCTTTCTAGGGTATGCGACGAAATCCAGTTACCTAATCCGGAGCTTCGTTTGTATAAGTCCCAATCACTCACCTTCACTCTTGTCCCACAAGAGGAAGCCGCAAGGCGATATGTATCTGGCAGGATGACAAGGAGCAAGACAAGGGGTGTATGGAGGAGCTCACAACAACGGTCGATACTTCACCCCAAGATGTTCCATGGCCCAGGCACCACATATGGAGGGACACCAGCCCTGCACAATCACAAGGCTGGGGGATCCGGGTGGGCACCCGCCGGAGTAGCAGGGGGAGCCGTCTCCTCTAACTCCGAAGGACTACCTCTACCCATGCACCCTTGACGCTCGATGCCGACCTGGAGGACCTCATGCACCAAGTACAAGGGATAAACCACTACAAGGATCATGTTGATACATGACGGTTTCAATTGGTCACTGACAGGCTGAAAAACATCATAGGTAACTACCTATGAGGGTATTGTAAACCGTCATTGAATCCACGTCATAATTCTTTATTTTGAGGGAAAACCGTCACAGACGTGCTTCAACTATGACGGCAACAACCGTCATAGATCAGTTGTCTAGGAGATGTTTAGGCATTGAGTAGTAACCAATTGAAACGTCATAGATACATGCCACGTGGAAAAAGACATGGCAAATGCCTTCATTCACATAGTTAGCATTTATTTTTTTTCAATGCAGCCAAACATTACAATCCAGGCCAGGCCGATATTGTGAGCCAGCTCAACTAAAAAATCATAGATTATGAACCACATAAGCACTTGTACAATTATGATAACCATCCCAAACGATATATAAATATTATTTCCAACCATAAATAATATTCTAGCACATACATGTTCCAGCTATGTTTCCATACAAAAGCACAACAAAAACATGAATACAAAATGTTCTAGCCATGAAACAAGTTTCAGCCATGTCACCACGCTTCTTAATATTTGGCCTCAGATAATTAAGCCATTTCAGCCTGCTGCTATTCCTCTATCGCTTCAGCCCTACAACAAATCATATTTCAGTTCATTAAAATTAGACCAAACTTGAGTAATCAAGGCAATGTATTAGATGCAATTGTGGTACAGGAACAAAACCATAGAAGAAAAAAGTAGTCAAATCAGTAACTTGCAAAGTCTTTTCTAGTCCATCCTATGAAAACAACTCAGCATCAGGTATTGATAATTTAACTTCTAAACCATCTTGGAAAATGGACCACTTCATGAGACAATGCAAAGCCACAAATCTGCAAGTCGCAGCAAGCTGCACAGGCATGTACACTAAAATAACACAATGCCATTTTTTCATAAATTTCATTAAACCTTTGTTAAAGGTGGCAGGCAGAATAAAGGTGGCAGGTAGAGCACATATGATAGCTATCCATGATACAAGCAAGGTTTTGCACAGAAATTATGAAACTTGCAAGACAACTTATCTAGGCCTGTGTTCTGTACAGTAAATGCTTATCTACACAGAAATTATGAAACTTGCAAACATATGTATGCTATTACTATGCATAAACAGTATACACACCACCACGACTCATTGCATCGATTGCCATTTAATTCCAGATTCACTTTGATGTGCTGCAAATACGCTAACATGGCCTATATTTTATTCAAAAGTCTGTTGTTATCGATTCTTTATTCAGAAAACTTAAAACACATATTCAGTGGCAGTGGAGGGCTTACCACTTCAAGTGTTTTCAGTCCTTATTTCTCCCAAGTTGATGATGTTGAACAGGCAAACCAGGATCACCAACAGTCTTCATTTCAGCCCTTAGTTCTCCCTACAAGAAGTAGATAAGGCTCCTGCACAGAGTAACAAAATAAGGTAAAGTCATACAGTTGATTTTGTTTATGCATAGCGAGAAATTGGCGAGAAATTGGCTATTACAGGATTCTAAACTTTGGGTTTCTCTATAATAGGACTCTTAACGTTTGTTTCTTCCAAATAGGACTCCAAACAATTACAATCAGCTCTAATGACATTTTATTTCTTTTTTAATGTCTTTTGTCATCTAAAAATACATGTATTTTTCGTATTGACCCTATTACCCTTCAGTTATCACCTGCTTCGGTGCGTCTTTCTTCACCCTGACAGCGTTTGAATTGCTGGAGAAGCCCTGCAAAACAAAGGAAGAGAGCACGGACAAGGCTTTCAGCAGGCAGTTCACTAATCAGACATATTTAACGGCGTCGGAGTGCATTTGTGGACAGCAGTGCTGCATCCACCGGCAGCGGCATTGCTTTCTTTGCCCTTTTGAACCCCCGCTTGAACTCAAATGTGAACTGGTGTAATAACCAAATAACAGTTGTAATTACTAGGTATATATATCGAGGTAGATAATCGTGCCAAAACAATGACTAGCAAGCTAGAGAAGTGAATCTCGGGGGTTAAAAAAATGAAAGAATGTTTTCATTAAAAAAACTCTAGTCCAAGTATAAATAATTTATTAAATTAGCGGGTGCATACGTTTCTAACTTGGAACTTGCAAGTGGCGATTTAAACATGCAGTGGTACAATACGAGCAGCAGTTGTAATAATCAAAAACCTTGGTGGAAACCGAAAAGTAACAGGAAGAGATGGGGGACTTGTGGTGGTGGTCTACTCACCGATGTCTCTTCGACGGAAGACACCACAGGAGCCTCCAACGCCGCTGGTTCCAAGGTGAGATCTCCTCCCCCTGAATCCGCCCGACGCCATCTCTCCCTCGCGCTTCCCGCCTCACCTTGGCCTGACCCGATACGCGCAGGCAACCGCAGCTGCCCCGGCCTCCGCACAACCTGGATCTGACGCGCCTGCCCCTATCCCTGCCGCCCTCTTCCGCCTTGTACCTCCTCGCAGCGGCCGCCGTGCTCGCGATCCTCGGCGGCCTCCTACTCTCTATGCTTCCCCAGAAGCGAGTGGTCAACGCCGGCGAGGTCCAAGACTTGCACAACAAGGCCCCCCACGCCGCCGCCGTCCCAGCTCAGGACAAGGACAAGGAGGTGGTTGCGGGGTTGGGGAGAGGGCGGCGCGGTGTGCAGCTACGAAGAGTGTGGCGTGGTGCGGGGTTGGGAAGGGGTGCAGCACGGTGCTGTGCAAGGCCGAGAAGGGTGCGGTGCGGTGCGGAGCTGAGGAGAGGGCTAGGGTTTCAGCTCTATTTTTATATACTTGTGATTTCGTCCAACGGTTCTGATTCAACAAGGGTTCATCCAACGACTGAAATACATCAGGCCCCATAGTGCCGGCCCAAAAACTATTCAATGGGCTGAATTACACTCTTTTTTCCATAATTTTTTGAACTCTAAAGTGAATAAGACATAATTTTAAACTATAATTGAATTCTAGTAAAAAACTTCAACTACAAAGTTTTAGAAATCATCAAGATCTACACCTTTTGTGTTGATCAGTTCTCCATCTGAATTTATTTGAACAATTCAAAATTTGAATTTCAAAATACAAAAACTTCAAACAATATTATGAGAAAGTAAATAATTTCAAATAAAAAAGTCATCAATAACAAAGTTGTATAAAAAGTTGTTAACTATAAAGCTCTATAACTTTTCTAGATCTACAACTTTCATTTTGGTTGTTTCTCTATCTGAGGTTGTTTGAAAATTTCAAATTTTAAATTTGAGAAATTCAAATGTAGTTTTTCATGATAAAATGATTTCAATTGATAAAAGTTGTCAACGAGCTCACGGTTGGGCAGCAGCGGCGACAACAGTGGGCTTAGGCGAGCGATTTGGTGGGCGTGGACTTAGCGGCGGAGTTGGGAAACAGAAGACTGAGCGATAAAGATGTTAGGGTTTAGACTTTAGAGAGGGTAGTATTTGGGCCTAAGAAATTTGCTGCCGATGGGCCTTTTTAGTTTTCAGATTGCCGCCAACAGGTAGTTTTCCTTTTTTTAACGCGCTAGAGGACTGGCACTATACCGACCAAATGTTCATCTATGACGGTCCTTCTCAATCATCACAAATAGCTGCGATAGTGACCCTTAGTTGAAACCGTCACAAAGTTACTACCTAATTCTCAAATCATCACAAGGCTGTCATAGATTCAGTATGCACTGACGGTTTCACAAACCGTCACCAGAAAACCGTCATGTATTAACATATTTCTTGTAGTGAACATCCGCACCAGTGAGATAGAAAATACGTTCAACTCCAACGTGCAGGTAACCTTGGTCAGATATTTTGAGATCTCAGTATCACGGTAGTAACATTCATTTTTCCTGCTGTCAAGCTCAGCTATGTCTCGCAGCTTCTTGTCCCTCGCCCCAACAGCTATCACCCATCCCCGATCGTCCATATAATCCACCTTAGACAACAAATAAATGACCACATCAGCATCCTCACCCAGTGCCAAAGTGGGATCAGCTGTAAGCAGCCAGCTTCCTCAAGCTCATCGTCGCGTTTTCCGGATCAGTGCTCAGCCGTGGCAATGGCAGCAGCACCTCAGAAATCAGAATGCCTTGGGTTGTCTGTCAACAACGATGTCAGTGACGTCAACCTTGCAATCGGGGTGCTTCGGGTGCGGTCGACAGTCTAGCTAGACGAAGTAGTCTTGGGATCGGAGATCCTGGGCGCCCGGAGATGTGCGACGCGGAGCGGAGGAGAGCTAGGTCGGCGTCAACGGGCAGCAGCGTGGATGTCCAGCAGCGACGGGCACAGGTAGGAGAGGAGCGGTGGGCGGGCGAGGCAGAAGGTGATCTGGATGGGTGTGCCGTTGCTCAGTTTGCCGACGGCTGTGGTGGCGCTGGCCGCTGGACACGGCGGAGATGTAGGCTGTGTTGTCCAGGAGGACGGAGCTTGGGCTCAGGCTGCTACTCTCGGAGATGGGTGATCTAATCAGGCGGCGCTGGGGAGGAGCCCAAAGCCCTAGCTAACCTATGCGGTTGTCGGACTCCGTTCCTGATTCTAGACTTCTAACGACGAGACCGTATCGTAATTCGTACATGCCGGACTGGACTTTCCATGGATATAAATATGCCTGGTAGCGCGCGGTAGGTGCTACGTGAGCCCGATCGACCGAACAAACTGCGAGATCGATCGACGACCTCTCGAGTCTGCATGCGACTGCTTCCGTCGTCCGTGAACATGGACAAGAACAAGAAGGCGATCATCCCTGCTTCTACGTGGGTGAAGCGGCTGGCTTTCAAGATCCGCAAGAGAGGGTTCGTTGCCTACAACGACACGAGCCTTCTCATCAGCAACTCCCTTGGCATATGGTCCTGCCGCCGCCGCCGGTACGTCAAGAAGAGGCGTTTCCACCGTTTCACTCAGCTCAAGCCCGAGGCCTTGCCGGTGGAGAGGCGGTACGCCGAGCTGCGGAAGCTCGGCATGCACTCGTGGCCCGAGTACGACGAGCAGGTCGCGTTGTTGAGGAGCAGGCTGGTGGACATATACTGGGACGCCGCGCCGGCGTGGTACAGGGAGGATGTCGTCGACTACTACCACGCGGCGAGGCGCCGGCGGATGCAGGACTGCTGGGTCATGCGCTTCATCTTCGCCCCTATCGGCCTAGTCATGCTCGCCGTGAAAAGCTTCCAATTAGTGAAGAAGGCCTTCTTGGGGGAGCGGGTAGACATGCTACACTTCACAGTCTTCTATATACTTCAGGTGATTCTGTGGTGTATAATGTTGTACAAACCGGATGCTAGCGCTCTTAACATGTTGGAGATACTTCATGAAGAGGATATGTAAACGAAATATACTAGAGTGAAAGGACTTCCATTTTTAGATATGCATGTGCAACATGTACAAGTTTATGGTTGTAATATGAGACGTCTTATTGTTTTTCTATTATTATAGAAAAAACTTCAGGTGTATCACAATGTTTATAACCTGTAATTTTAGATAACAATTTGTAATAGAAAATTGTTACGCATGATTACATAGTATAACTCTATCTATATTTGAAATTGTCATGCTCTTCGACCCCAACATGCCGGCGTTCCATGGGTATGTGGCTAACTACACAGACTAATCATTGGCAGGAGAGACAGGTGATGGTGCGCACATGGGCGTCACAACTAGAGGCGAGGCAAGCAGGTTCCCGCGCTAGTTATAGGGCCATACGCAAAAATGCCTGTGCCCTCCGTTTTCCGCCAATCATGTACGAGGGCAACTTGACTTCATGAAGCCTCGCTAGTAGACATGCGCGTGCAACATGCACATGTTTATGATTGTATATAGATGTCCTATTTATTATAGGAAACAAATTGAGGACTATTGGATATATCACAAAGTTTATATCCTGATTTTTAGTAAAATTTGTAATAGAAAATGATTAAGTATGATTACATAGCACAAATCTATCTATATTTTAAACTTTTAATGCTCTTTGACCTCGACATGTGGCCATGTAGGCTTGTCGTTGGCAGGAGAGGCGGGTGGGGCTGCACCACGGGCAAGCAAGGTCAAGTGCCAGGTAGAGCTTATCTATGCAAAAACACCCACTCCTCTGTTTTTGGCCAGCCAAACTAATAGCCTTTGGGCTAGCCCCACCTGGCTATGAGCTTAATTCAGCCTATAAAAGGCCAAGTTGAGTTCATGGAGCCTGGCTAGAGGTATAGTAAGGGAAACTCAACCAACCAAGATGGGGCGACAGACGCACGGTGCATCACCCGATCGTGTGGCTCTCCAATGTTGATCGCCCCCGGGCGTGCACTCAACATGAGTGCCCGTCAATCACCATACCTACATGTCATGGTCCACATCCCACTTCGGCGGAAGAGTTACGCCTTGTGATAGGCCGAGGCCAGAGTTGGTCGTTGAGCGTGTCCGTGGCCACCGCCGTGGACCAAGCGAATGAAGACGTGTGGTGGCTTAGGAAGGGGAGGCAGCCCAAATAGCGCTCGAGAGAGGTGAGGGTGCTGTTGGTGGTGAGGTGGCAGTTGGGATCAAGTTAGAGTTTTGGACGCCGTTATATATATGTGTGATCTGTTTCAAGCCATGGCTACATATCCAATGCTACAAATCCCTACACGTCCTAGTTAGTGATGTTTTCTAAATCCTTCATGTATTAAAGGATTTGTTGTAGTGTATTGTGACAAGGGGTCATCACATATGTGTTTTAACTATATACACATATGTGATAAGGTTTGGCACTATGTTTTGAGACCATATGCGTCCGTAATGACCCTTATCAAATATGTCTGACACTTATCACACACGTTATGACAGACGTGCTTCACGAAAAAAGCGTATGTGATGTGCCTGAACACACATATGTGATGTGCGCTTTTTTATTTGTGGTGCTATCAACACAAAATTATACGCAATGAAGGAATAATGGGAACTTCTTTGAAAAATCAATTCGTTTTGTGTATTGATCCACATACATGTTGGTCTATAAAACAAGAAATACAGAAATTGAAGTGTAGGATAATAATTAGGTGTCTATGTTTTCCAACTGGATGGCTCACAGTCCATTTTTTAGTTTCTGTGCAAAGCTATTGGAGTAACGTCTAGTTCATGTAAGAGAATTTTACAAATTCTATCACTAAATTATTAATCCTTGACAGTTCTGACTATAGCATAGTTTTCCCTGTCGTTTGAATCGTTCTTTTTGTACATTAGAAAATTATGGAGGTGAAACACACTTGTCACGATCTGTTCTGCATAATGTGTAAGACTGACATTCAGGGACGAGCTGCGTGGTGCCATGGGCCCGTGGTGCTTTCCACGGTAGTGGTCGCCGACGTACACGGGTGCGGCTGTGAGATCTCTCCAGGGAGCCGCTGTGAGCTTCTCGGATGAGCTATTGTGCATGCTGTTGGAGAGCTGGAGCAGCAGCTCGGGCTGATGCACTACGCGCATGAGGTGTTCGTGCAAATCGTGGCTTGGGCTGCGGTGGGTTTTAATTTGAACACAACTTAAAAGTCATGTTTTTAATTTGAACACAACTAAAAAATTATCACAGTGTTAGCACGGGCATACTGAGCAGTACTGAACAATGTTCAGTATCATTCATGACTATACGTAGGATTTTAAAATACTGAAAGCAAGTACTAAACAATACTGAATTTTATTCAGTACAATAGTTTGGTGTATAACAACACTTTATAGGGAGAGTGTATATATATATATAGAGTATATTCAGTAGCTATCTACAAAATAAGTTATTATGTAGCCACTTCCATTTACGATAATTTTATATACTAATTTACGATAATATGTACACATATTTACGATAGTTGGGTTACTATAACACATGAAGATATTTATCGTAACGTTATAGCAAACCACTTAGTAAAAAGTTACTATAATCTCGTAAATTAACATAATTATTATCGTAACTCAAAGTGGCTACAAAATATGTTATTTTGTAGCCAGTTGTAGGATATACTAATTTACGATAATATGTATACATATTTACGATAGTTGGGTTATTATAACACATGGGGATATTTACCATAATGTTATAATAAACCACTTAGTAAAGAGTTACTATAATCTTGTAAATTAATATAGTAATTATCGTAACTCAAAGTGGCTACAAAATAAGTTATTTTGTAGCCAGCTACAGAGTAATAGTTCTATATATATATATATATATATATATATATATATATATATATATACTCTTATTTCTTATTTTAGATCATTGGGTACGAACATATATATTCATGTACCTGTCATGTACATATACATACGCGAATATGTGAGCTTAACTGGGAAATGATTACTAGTACGGTTAGCGGTTATTGTAACGAAAGGAAAAGCAAACAAACTAGAATTCAAATGGGCACCAAATAATAGAGGAAAGGGTATGATTAAATAGAGCATGATTTCAGAGGAATTTTTGTGGTGGAATCGAGTGATTTGTAGTTGGGATGGAAAAGATATGACTTTGTAAGGATTCAATAGGAAATACTATGTGGAATATAAACTTGGGAATTAATTCTAGAAATCGAAGAATGGGAAATGGGATGGAAATACATGGATAGGATCTAGAGTTTACCTAGTTTATTCAGAAATTTTCAGGGAATTTTTCTGTATGAGGAAAATAGTGTTCTACACTCTGTGTACAGTTCTTTTGGTGGTTGTAGCATTTTCGTCTTGACCGAGCGGCCGACGCGTGGGCCAATGCGGGCGGGATCAGCTGCTGGCATTGTGCTGTGCGGTACCACGCCGTGGACCCACTCCTCTATCACAAGTTCACATGGACCAAGTCTATGGACGAATTCGAGGGAGCTCCATCACTGCCGAGTGGGGTCCATGCTTTAGTGTCACCGTTTCCTCTGTCCACGGCACGGATGTCCTTCTGTTGGACCCTCGTACAGAGAGAGAGAGGGAGATAGAGAAGACGGACGGTGACGTCGACGACGTGATGAACGCCGGGGGGCATGGGGCACCTTGGTGCTCGTCGGGGTTCTTGTTGCCAGTGGCGTAGGGGACCGGAGGTAGACATTGCGCGGTGGACAGTGCTCACGAGGTGATGCTGCAGCGGCTGAGCCCGTTGGCGGTGACTGCGGGCATCCGTGGTGGTCACGGTGGCTCATCGGAGCAACCACGACGGTGCGACAACGACGTCTTCGCCTGCAAGTGCCGTTCGAGTATGCCAAGGTGAGTGAGACGCTTCTATGCAACAAGCACACACATGTTAGTTCCTCGCCACGCTCTTGTCGGACCTTGCTAATGGCGAGCAACAGCCATGGCGTCTCTGGGGTGGACGCTCACGTGGCCAAGGCAACATAGAGAGGGAGAGAGAGAGAGGGAGAGTATGCGGGGGGCAGAGGAAGAGTTCGAGAAACTTACCGTATACCCCAATCGATGTGATATATCCTAGGGGAAGAGAGCTTGGATCTTTGCTCCTATGGCGGTCGCGGAAACTGATTTTGTGGAAAATCGTGTTCCCGCACATAATAAGAGGGGAGAACACAAACCAAGAGGTAGATGGGATGTTCCACACCAAGGCGAGCTCTTGGTTCTTCTGGTTATGACGGAGGGGCTCTTTTTGGGCCTATTTATGGGCGGCCATTGTCGGTACCGCGGCAGTGAGATATTTCTGCGGCGTTGGGATATTTCCAACGGTGCCTCAGATGTTTTCTTCTCCCCACACGTGCATCCAAGCTCATCATGTGGTGCTAAATAGTTCTCTCCTGTTTTCTGCCAGGCTAGAGGTGAGATGGTCATGGCGGCTGTGGTCGGTTGTCCTTGCGTTGCCGCGTGGGGAGGAGGGCGGAGAGGAGGAGAGGGAGCGCTTGACCTCAGGAGTCTTCCGTGGGTCCTGGCGGTGCTCTTTATCCTTATCGCCTTTGTGGGAGCGAGGCGGTGGCGGTGGAACAGAGGTATACACCATGGTCGGCAGTATTGTCGTCGTCGTCTTTAGGTAGAAGACGATTATGACGGGTAGGGCTGCCTCGTGGTTTGGCAAGGCGGGAGTGGTCGCACCGAATGAGTGGCCCGGCCATCAAAGGGAAGAGGGTTGGCGCACGCGTGGGCTACGCTGGGAGCAGCCCAACGTTGGGAGAGATGGGGATGGGACGGACCGTGGCCGCGACCATGGGATAGAAGAGGAAATGAGCCTAGTTGCATCTTTCTCTTTTTATTTCCCTTTTCTATTTTCTAGTAAATAAACCAAGTACATGTATTTGAATATGAATTTGAAGAGGATTTTGAGATGGGGTGGATTTGGTAAAATCAAGGAGAGAGAGCAAAGGGGTTATTTTGGTGGTGAACGATCAAGGATAAATTATTTGATGCCAATTAAGTTCCAATATAAAGCCTATCATTGAACCATTTCAATCAATCAAGTAAACAAGCAAGCAATCAAAATATTAAGTGCAAACCACATCTTTGGTGCAATCGTGAAAACTCCTTTGCAAAACCATACTTAGAGCATCTCCAAGAGATTAGCCAAAAACACTAGCCAAATTTACTGATTTAGCTACTCTCTAAAATAGATTTGATAAAAAATATTAGAGTACTCCAACAGACTCTGTAAAAGGATGGCTAGCGAGGTAGGCTATACAAAAGTAGAGAGCGAATAAGGTGGGATGGCGAGCTACTAAATTTGAAGAGTCGTTTACAGAGTCCGTTGGAAACGTTTTTCCTTCAACAATAGCTAAATTTACCTTTATAAAATGATTTAGCTAATCTCTTGGAGATGCTCTTAGACATTTTGAGAAAGAAATAAAATTATGCACACCAATAGTGCATCTGATGTGCATTGTCACAAAATTCAATGTTCAAACTAAAAATTCATATGAAAATAACAAATTTTACTTTCATATGCACTAGAGGACAAAATTTTTAGGAATATTGTCCTTTAGTGTATATGCAAATAAAATTTGTTATTTTCATACGAATTTTTATAGAACAAGTTTGAATCTCAAATTCTATGATAATTCGGATCTGTGGATGCGCTATTGATGTGCATAGTTTAATTTTTTTAAAAAACTCTTAAGTATATTTTTAATGAGATTTTCATAAATTGCACTGAAGATGTGGTTTGCAACGATTTTGCCAACAATCAATCAAGCACTTCAACCAAGCAATCAAATACTCAAACATTAACAATGCAAGGAGAATGCATATGATGAATTTTGATGCATGGTTTCGGAAAACATCTTGCTTTAAAAAAGGGTTTTGCCTAATTATGCTAGTCAAGTTTTTATTTGTTTTATATTTTTAAAATAGATAATTTTTTTAGTGATTTTTAATATGATGCAAAACACGGGTGTTACGTCCCACCGGCCAGAGAGAGAACAAAGTGAGAGGATAATGTTGTGAGAGAATAGAATTTTGACATTGTCACAAGTCGGGTCCATTTGTCAGGGATATCAATGGTGGAAAACTGATAAAAGGTAGACAAAATGGCGTGTAAGACAAAAAAAAAGTTTAGCACAATGACATCTAGGTGCGTTTGAACTTTGACTCGTAGGTTTAAACCGTCTTTTATAATGGCACATAGATAAAAGAATCCTGGTTTGATCCTTGGATATACATCCGAACTAGCGACCTTTACTACGTTGGTCCTCATTTTCTTTGTGTTCTTTTTTCTTAAGAGCTGCTCTTCTCCTAGTCCTACCGCATGAAAAAAAGGCGAATGGTGCGATGAGTTGCCAGTTGCGTTGTGGCATTGGTATATGTATATGTATATGGAGCGAGCGGTATGGTAGATGGAGCTAGCGACTCACGCGTGTTCGAGTCCGATCATGCTGTGATGTCCACGTGTCAATGGGAGGCGGCTGATCTGTTGTCCAACTGCTCAACCGAATCCGATGTGGAGGCTGGAGCGAACAACGAGACCACCGCCACGGCGGACGTCTCCTGGAAATTCCTGTTTGCACGCAACGAGAGATCCTCTGACATACTCCTAAGTCAGTTTAAAAAAAAATAAAAAAAAAACACCCTCCTAAGCCGTTGGTGCACCATCTGAATACAACAAGGCGAAGCCCAAAATCCCTTCAGCCCATACGTACACGGACGACACAGCCCAGTAACCATGCTTGCGTCTTCATCGCCATTCTCTGCGCCGCCACGGCGACGTCGAACCTGCTGCCACCATGGCCGCACCTCCGCCAGCATCGTCGCTAGTGGAACTCCTTCGCAGGAGGCAGAGCCGCACCTCCGCCACTTTCTGCTGCAGTTGCTTTGCTTCCATGGCCGCGCCATCGCCGGAGAGGGGACTTCTTGGAGGCATGCCTGCACCCGTAGCCGCCAAGGCTGCAGCATGCCGTGGAGGTCGCGCCGCCGCCGAAGGTGGCAAGCCACCCCCAACGTCCCGTGCCACGAGCTGAAGGCCGACACCCAGCTTCTTTGCACAAAGGATTCCACCCAGCTTCTTTGCACAAAGGATTCCAGTGTGCTGCATACATGTTCTCTGAACATGTACTGTTCAATATACATTACTGTCTGAAATACGATCAATGGTCATGCTCTGAAATGTGCGTGTGCAGTGAAGATGTATATATGCTCTCGGAACAAGCAATCATGTTTGCCTTCTGAAGAATCTGTGTATATATATTTTCGCTACCTGAACCTGAATAAGCATTGTATGTATACATGTGCAGTGCTGTCTGAAATGGCTATTTCAAGTGAAATGGATCATCCGCATGATGAAATTGCATCATTGGCTTTTGAAATTGAAACGAGTATATGAATACGCATGAAATGCACATCCAGATAAATAAATAAATAAATAAAGCTCTGGTTGACATCCAGGTCCATATGCAATTCTGTGTTCAAGGTTCAGCATGCAGAAATTCTGTGTTCAAGGTTCAGCATGTAGAATCATGTTTTTGGTCAATCAGAGACATGGTTACTTGGTGGGATGAAAACCATGGATACACTAGTTCAATTTAAGTTTTTTTTTTGCTGTTTTACATGTGAGAATTCTGGTAACATGCCACATTTATCCTACAAGCATGTACATATGCTGACAATATGCAGTAGCTGAAGCTAAATGATCTCAATTCAGTAAGAACCTCCAGTTACTCTGAAACAAACATTCATATCACAATTGGGCACCCGCTGGCCGAGTCGCCTCAGGCCTCCAGGCCGCTCGCGCAGCACTGCTGCCACAGGACAGTCACCGCAGGGCCCTCAAGCCATGCTGCAGTAGCACTTCAGCACAAGAAAACCAGAGCAAGAATGCATTGCATTTGGATATCCACAAAGATAAAAAGCATTTGAAGAGCACACAATTGTTATCCAGAAACTGAACCATGAATTTGCATTTACCCGAAGCGAAACAACCAATTAACTATTGTATGGGAAGGGAAACAATCAATTAGCTGTTCCTAACTGTTCCTTCATGATTTATCTGATAGTCTTACAAGAATGCCTCAATCGGGCCAAAGACCCAACCTAAACTACCAAAAATGAATATCCATCAAGTAGCTAAGCATTCAGATAGTCCTTTTGTCTTTTTAGAGCGTCTCATTCGGCCCAAAGACCGCAACCTTAACTACCAGAAAAACTGGGAGAATTTTCCTTCTGTCGGAATCTTGATAGCACAAATTACAAATTGATCAGTCTTTACACTTGGAGCCTGGAGGATCATCTTGCCCGTGCTCCTTATGCCTGCATTAGATGAAAAAAAAATGCCATCAGACCCACATACGTTACCAAAAGATTAAATGCAGCACGCAGGCAAGAGTATATAGCTTAAATAATTTGTATACATTGATCAGTAACTTAGCAACATGCGTACACAAAAGAATTCAGTCATCTCGTTGAAGGTGACGCCTGACGCGCCCCTTCCCAGTGCCATGGCTGCCGAGGCGGCCAAGGTGGCACCGAATTGAAGAGCCCGCACACGGAGATATACAGTTCGGACGTCCGGCGAGCACTTCCACGGCGACACAGAGCCGCCGCTACCCGCGCAGCGTCGCGGCGCCGCCGTTGCGCCACGTTCGCAATCTCCGCCCGCAACCCTTGTTCTTGTAGTAGCCGTGCCCTCCTGCGCTACCACCACCTGCTCCCGTAAACTGTAACCCCTCCCGCTGCGCTGACGCCCTCCTACTCCATGGCGGTGTGACACAAGAGACCAGACCACGCGACCACCCTCCCGCGAGCGCTCGCTCTCGTCCTCGACCTCGCTCGACGAGACACGACTCCTCCGCCGCGACACAAACGAACCAAACGAGAACGAAAGAACCACGCCATGGCCCGGCCCACGCCGACGAGAACCCCAAGAGGAAGAAACGAACCCCAAGATGACGGGAATCGGGAAGGGTCCATAGTTCCATACCCACATCATGTAGGCGAGCAGGAAGATGACCGCCGCAGCGGCGACGCCCCACCTCGCCGCCGACGCACGCCTCGCCGCCGACGCACGCCTCGCCTCCGACGCACACCTCGCCTCCGACGCACGCCTGGCCGCATCGCGTCGCTGACGCCTCTGCCTCTGGTTTGGCTTCTTTGCGCGTCCTCCCTGGGGCTGCTGTTCGTCCGCTCCAGGGTGCTGATCGGCGTCGTGCGGTCCCGGCCCGTGGTGCTGATCGGCGTCGTGCGGTCCCGGCCCGTGGTGCTGATCGGCGTCGTGCGGTCCCGGCCCGTGCTGCTGATCGGCGTCGTGCGGTCCCGCCGCCCCGTGCTGCTCCCCGTGGTGCTGATCGGCAGCCGCCCCGTGAATCCTCTCGGCTAGCCACGCGTACGAGTTCCCCCTCGGGGGCCTCCGCACCGGAGCTAGCGGCTTCGCCCGGCCCCGCCTGTCGAAGCCGAAGACTGGGAGCACGCCGGGCTCCGTGGTCGAAGGAAGTCCGTCGTGTCGCGACATTTTCTCGGGGTGGGAAGACCAGAGTCACGAGACGCGGGTGGTGGTCGCGGCGCAGCGGTGGAGGCGAGGGAGAGAGGCGCAGCTTGAAGGGGAGATGGCGGTGGCGGAAGGAGACTAGAAGGAGAGAGAGCCAGGAGAGTCGGTTGGGACGAGGGGGCGTCCGGCCGGCCGTTATATAGCGCGGTTGCAGTGGCGGTGCAGCAGCCCGGGCCAGGCGCAGGATACGCCAACATCCCCTGCTGATCGGGCCCAGTGACAGCGAGACGAGACGGGACGGCATATTTCAAATGGGCCTAGCCATGGGACAAAGCTCGCCAAGAACGCCATGAATGGACGTGCGTCGTCGCGGCACACTCCGTGCTCCCGCTCGAAGACAAACTGACAAAGATGACCCCGTTGGAGCCTTGCGGGCCACCTCGCCGCCACCGTGCACAGCCAGCCGCACTAGAGCGCCGCCGCCGTGGCGAGCCACCACCGCCGATTCCGGCCGCCTCGCAAGGCGAGAAGAGGCCGATGATGTTCTTCGTGACCCCTTCGAGCCTGTCCGCATGATCGATTGAGCCCGAGACCCGTCCTGCCCCCTTCGCCCAGTTGCCTGCCCGCCGGCCTTCGAGCCCCTTCGCCGGAGCCGTAAGTGCCCCGTGAGGTGTGTCACCTCAACGCCGACGCTGATCAGTATCGCCAAGCCTCTCCCGACGAACTGGAAGTCCTCGCCACCGGGGCCTTGCCGCCCTAGCCGCCTGGCATCTGGACTCGTGCACTCGGAGAGCACGACACCACCAACTCGCGCAGCCCAGCTTTGCCGCGCAACCTGCGGCCGCCGTAGACTCTCCGCCGCCATTACTGCTTGTGCCCGCGACTCGCGAGCACGGCCTCGGCTCACAACACGCAGGCACACCACCGTGGTGATAACATGTGACCAAGCCCATGGCAGTGCCTTCCATGACCATCGTTGCACGCAGCCTCCCGGTTTCATCTGCCCATGCAACACTTGCTGTTGCTTCTCCAGCTGCACCGCCAACACCCGCACCTCGCGTATACATGCTCACGACATCACCATGGTGTCACCGCTGTCGACGTTTCGTCGAGCACCTGGCCGGCATAGCCTCTGCTCCCTCGTTCCCTTCTGGATGACCGCAGGCCTACTATGGAGCCCTATAGAATGGACAAAGATGCAGCCCAGAAGCACCAGGCGCCCTTCCGACTTGGGCCAATATCAGCCAACCGGCCCAGTAGAACATGCCAAGGCTGAACCCAGTCTCCATTCTAGATTGAGCTCAAGTGATGGAACGGCCCAAAACCACCAGCCCATGATCTCCCTTGGCCTTTTCATTTTCCTGTTTCCAGAAACACTAGTTCCCCTTCTAAAATCCACCATAAATTCATAGTTGCTCTAAAAATTATGAAACCAGTGTCATAATTCTACTAAAATCCTGCTCTACCTCCTAGTACTGTTTTTACTGCAGTTTTATTTGGATATTATTGGAAGTAGATTTGGTTTTATTTGCATAGCAATGATCTGAGTTTGGATGGATCCAAAGGAACCCCACATGGAGAAGGAGACTTTCGCTGATTGTGGGGTATAAACCTCTATATCCTCATGGCTCGACATAGGCCGCACCATCAGAGGTGGCCCGACCCACAAGATGAAGATGTGCACTGCACGATGCTGTTTAGACGTGCACTATAAGGCTATAAGAAGATATTGTACCAAATATGATACTTTACTTGTAACTTTGTCCCTTCATACTATATAAGGAGGGGCATGGGTCCCTAGATGACAAATCCCAACACATCTCATATCATTAATACAATCAGACGCAAGTAGCTTATGAGCTAGTTTATATCTATCATGCATGGCTCTAGTAGGATATTAATTCTTGCTATAGAGGAGAATTATAGCTAATAATTTAAAGATTTTTGAAAAGTAAAATTCTCCAAATGACTAGACATCAGAAATCATGTTCTCATATTCATACTATCTCTCTTTCCACAACAACTTAAGTAATATGGGGTCCCTATATCAAAGTTCCCAACAGCAATAGGAATTTCTAGGAATTATCATGGTGTGAGTCTATCTTATGGTCATGAATAAAGAATATTTTAAAATATTTATGCATAGGGTGATTTAACTAGAGATACTTTGTTCCAAATCGAAACTGCAGCAATACTAACAATTTATAACATAAAGAAATCATACCTGATCGTGGTTCAAAGCGGAGACCAAGGGGCTCCACCCCTTGGGCGGCCGCCCCTGGCCAGTGGCCCTTCGAGGTCAGCTTCGTCGAGTGTGGTCTTCGTGTCATGTCTTCTCCAAAATTGTTATCGTTTTGTGAGAATTCGTTTGTTTCGATCGTCGGGTGCCTCCCCCACATTGGTTTCCTGTTATCCTTCATTCACAATATGGTGGAGACAAAAGAGAGACAACAGAGAGACAAGACATATATCATAATAATTTAATTCATCTTCATGCAGGGCTTATTATTACAATAGCAAACTTGTAAATTAAACACACTTTAATAAAACACTCACACTTGCCCT
Source organism: Sorghum bicolor (assembly GCF_000003195.3). Taxonomy (NCBI): domain Eukaryota; kingdom Viridiplantae; phylum Streptophyta; class Magnoliopsida; order Poales; family Poaceae; genus Sorghum; species Sorghum bicolor. The sequence goes on from NC_012872.2 coordinate 47,716,458, forward strand.
ATCGGATGCTAAGATAAATAGACCCTACTTCTTAGGGTGCTCTAAAGCCTTCACTCTCTCTTTTAGAGTGGTGGAATCATGCTCTAGCATTAACATTCTCGTGTCACCGTAAGTGATGTATCTACTTTGGACACGTTGACAGGCTTCTAGAGAGGCTATTATTGTGCACTGCTCAGCTAGCTCCTTCTCCAAATCTGCCAGCATCTTGCGACGCTTCCGCGGAGTCTCGGCTGAGGCCATGGTGGACTTCGGAGTTTCCTTTGGGGGGTTGAATTTGACCTTCATTGGATGAGCGCGAACCCCCTCAAAGTAGGTTCGATCTCCGGTGCTGTATTTTGCACAGGCGACCTCCCCCTTCTTGTTGGTCCTCACTCCTAACAACTTCTCATTACGCTTCGGTGGCAGGATGTTAGTCCCTGCCGGTAAAGCAATGATGGGGCCCTTCAACGGAGCTCCTTCCAAGAGGAGAGGCTTGGTGCGAACGGGGTGAGCAAAATAGGAGCATCCATAGCAGCATGGTTGTAGTGGAATGGTGGGTAACGGGACAGGCTCATCTATTGGAATGATAGCTTTGCACACAGACTCTTCTCTAGGGATAGTGTTGAGATCAATCCCAAAGGGGATCATTCTCCTCTCTGAATTTTTCTTAGCCATTGCTAAGTAGAGAGGTGTTGCTACCTTCTAAGCATGAGGAGAAAAGCTTATGATGGGATGAGATTAGACCATAGGCATGGGTTACTTATATAGGGGTCTAGAAAAGTATTTTTGGAAGGCATCCTCACGAAAGATGGGAAGAAAATCGAAAGATTCATTTTTTATAAACAAGGAAGGTCTCAAGATATAAATGGAGAAAGGTGGCGGCGAATGGCCTCAGGGGAGGGGCGGGTGCCCCTAGGGTTTTCGGCGGCCGCCCGTCCTTTAAGCCCTCTTTGCCTCAACTTTTTCGTATGCTTTACTAATTATATTTTTATTCAGAAAAAGTTGATTTTGCCCAATAATTCAAAAATAAAAAGGGTCGGGCCTAAATATTTTAATTGAGAAAGAAAGTAATTACGTTTACTTCCTCTAATTCATTGTTGGACTCTAAAAATAATTTAAGGCGTCAACCATTGACCTTGAATAGCGTACCTCCATTGTTGCAAAGTGTGACGACTCCATGCGACGATGAGCTCACCACCTCAAATGGTCCTTCCCATTTGCTTTGAAGTTTCTATGCCTGAAGAGCTTCACCCTGGAATTAAAAAGTAATACCTTATCGCCTGGGGTGAACTCCTTCTTCTTGATCCTTTTGTCATGTCATATTTTTACTCTTTCTTTTGTAAATCTTAGCATTGTGATATGCTTTTTCTCTCCATTCTTCTAGCTCAGAGAGTTGCATCTTCTGCTTGTCTCCAACTGCTTTTAAGTCCATGTTCCATCTTTTGATAGCCCAGTGAGCTCTGAATGCTAGCTCCACTGGTAAGTGACAAGTTTTTCCATAGACAAGTTGATAGGGTGACATCCTGATAGGTGTCTTATATGCTGTCTAGTATGCCCAGAGTGCATCATCAAGCTTGTCCTTCCAAGCTGTCCCCATCTCATTTACTCTCTTCTATAGAATATTGTTAATTTGCTTGTTTGATGTCTTTGCCTGACCACTTGTCTGAGGATGGTAAGGAGTAGCAACGTTGTGATGTATTCCATTCTTCGAAAAGTATTGCTCAAAGCGCTTGTCGATGAAGTGAGAACCTCCGTCACTTATGATGAGATCGCCATGCTAGATACGTTGACACCATCATCTTTTCTAAGTTGCAATTCATCTCCAACTTAGCTACCACGTCACTCTCGCATTTAGCAAACACGTCGTCAGTGTTTTGATCATAACTTCTTCATACAACATATAAACGGGGTGATCTTAGACTCATTGGAAAGGGGACAACACCGTCGTCGTTTTGGATCTAGTCCCAGCTCCAGATCTTTCGTGGATTAATCTTTATGTCCACGACAAGGTGTTGCATCACCTGTTTTGGGCCAACTTAGTCATGTATCGAATTCGGGTCTTAAGCCCATGTTGTGGGCGCCTCCCCCTGGTCGCCTCCAACCCTAGGTTGCTTCTCCTTTATATTCCATGCAGCCACCGCTGTTTAGACTCAGGTTTTGTTTAGAGTTTAGTTTTCCATCGAGAAACTGAATCGTTCATTGTAACTGTGGTGACAAATCCTTTTACAGTGATCTAGGGCCCCCGTTCTTGATTTCCTCCACTGTGTCGATTAGTCTTTTGGAACCAAGTTCTTGAACCCTGATTTGAATATTCGCGTCATTCATATCTGCAATTTTAGAATCCTGATCAAGAACTCGGTTCCAAAGGACTAATTTACACAGTGGAGGAGATCAAGAACGGGGGCCCTAGATCACTATAAAAGGATTTGTCACCACAGTTACAATAAACGATTCAGTTTCTCGATGGAAAACTAAACTCTAAACAAAACTCAAGTCTAAACAGTGGCGGCTACGTGTAATATAAAGGAGAAGCAACCTAGGGTTGGAGGCGACCAGGGGGAGGCACCCACAACATGGGCTTAAGGCCCGAATTCGATACATGACCAAGTTGGCCCAAAATAGGTGACACAACACCTTGTCATAGACATAAAGATTAATCCACAAAAGATCTGAAGCTGGGACCAGATCCAAATTGACGGCGTCATTGTCCCCTTTCCAATGAGTCCAAGATCACCCCATTTCGATGTTGTATGAAGAAGTTATGATCAAAACACTGACGACATGTTTGCTGAATCCGAGAGTAATGTGGTAGCTAAGTTGGAGATGAATTGCAACTTGGAAAAGACGATGGTGTCAACGTATCTAGCGTGGCGATGTCCTCATCAACTTATCACTATCTTTGGAACTCTAAATCTTGAAAATATTATTTCTTCGAACATCTTCTTTGAATGCATGCTGTCAGCATTCCTGCATGGCATGGCTTCAATCCACTTGGAGACATAATCCACTGCCACTAGGATATACTCATATTTCTTTGATGGCAGAAATGGCCCCATGTAGTCAATCCCCCATACATCAAAGATGTCTATCTGGAGATTGCTAATGAGTGGCATGGCATCCCTTGAATTGATATTACCATGTCTTTGGCATGGGCCACATCTCCGAATAAATTCTCTTGTGTCTTCATACATTGTTGGCCAGAAGAATCCACACTGTCATATCTTTGCATGTGTTCAGAACGCCCCATAATGACCTCCATATGGTGATGAATGACATCTTTCAATGATTTTGATTCCTTGTTCAGATGGCACACACCTTTTGAGTAAGCCATTAGAGCATACTCAGAAGAGGTATGGTTCATCCCATATGTGAGAACTGCTCTCATGGATTAGCTTCCTTTTGTTCCCTCCTGGTGGTACATAGCATGTAATCATAGAATTAATAATATCTGCACACTAGGGGTCAGATTTGTTGATTCGTAGAGCATGTCGTCCCAGAGTGAGTCGTCGATGGGTAGTTCCTGTGGATTCTGAAATTGCATTCTAGACAAATGATCGGCAACAGAATTTTCTACTCCCTTTTTATCTTTTATTTCTAAGTCAAATTCTTGGAGTAATAAAATCCATCTTATCAAACAAGGTTTAGCATCTTTCTTAGTGAGCAAATATTTTAAAGCAGCATGATCAAAATAAATAATTACTTTAGCTTCCACTAAGTAAGATCTAAACTTATCAATAGCAAAAACAACAGCTAGGAGCTCTTTTCAGTAGTAGCATAATTAAGTTGAGGTCCTGTTTTGAGTTTTCCTAGCATAAGCTATTGCATGATGCTATTTATCTTTAGTTTGTCCTAATACTGCCCCACAACATAATCACTAGCATCACAAATAATTTCAAAATGTAAAGATCAATCAAGGGGTTGAATGATTGGTGCTGAGATGAGTGCTTTCTTAAGAATTTCAAAAGCTTGTAAACATGCATCATCAAATTCAAAAGGAACATGCTTAGCTAATAAGCAAGTAAGAGGTCTAGCAATAAATGAAAAATCTTTTATAAACCTACAATAAAAACCGGCATGGCCAAGGAAACTCCTAATTTCTTTTACATTAACAGGCAAAGGTAAATGTTCAATTACTTCTATTTTAACTTTATCTACCTCAATGCCTCTTTCAGACACTAAGTGTCCTAGCACTATTCCTTCTCTAACCATAAAATGACATTTTTTCCCAATTAAGGACCAAGTGCTTTTCTTCACACCTTTGCAAAACCTTATCTAAGTTTTCTAGACAATCATCAAAGGTTTCTCCATTAACAGAAAAATCATCCATGAAAACTTCCATAATCTTTTCCATCATGTCAGAGAATATAGACACCATACATCTTTGAAAAGAAGCAGGTACATTACATAGCCCAAAAGACATTCTGCGATAAGTGTTGACGGTCCTTAAGTATCAAATTTAATTATCAAATAAACAAAGAAAAGGATTCAAATGAAATCAACATCCAGACTTAGGGTTTTATCTGACAGAATTCCACGAGTTTTGGTGTTTGTCTATTTCTGCAGGGGGTTATCAGGAAATACGGAAGAAAGGCCCACACGTCGGGATTACATAGAGATATTAATGTGCCGCGCAATTATCTTACATCTAGAAGACTCCAGAAGCCACGGGAACGAAGCGGAGGCAGAACGGAGCCTGGCCCAGGGTGCCCACCCTAGGGACCAGGGCGTCCACCCCCCTCTGGAGTCCAATCAGGACTCTCCTTCGGGATCAAGCTCCACCGACCTAAAGGATCAAGGATAACCGTTCAATCAATGTCGGTTTGATCCGACGGCCCGTATTCACTTGGAAGGACTATAAAACCAGACCCCCTGGCCCCTGGAGGAGAGGACCTCTCAACCCTAATTCATTATTCATCAAGGGAGGAGAAGCCTCTGATCAAGCCTAGAGCCACCACATCAATTAGATATTTAGATTAGCATAGCTACATAGGATTAGAACTAGAAGGAGTCAATCTTCGATTGGTTTCCGGATCTGTCAAGAGGATTCGTGGTAATTCTCTATTGTTCTTCAATTGTTCATCTTTGTTCTTCAATATTATGAATATGACTTTGTTCTACTTCAATATATTGCTTATGACTTTGCTCTACTTGTTTATATTCGCAATTATATTGTTCTTAGTTTATCATAGTTATATACTTGGCTTAGTTAGATTGGATTTATATAGGATCGTATAGCGTTTATCCATCGGATCCATGGGTAAATGATAGATATTGTATAGGCGTGGTGCTTATACCGTATTTATCTGCGATTGTACCCAATATGCCAGATCGTGGGGTAGTTCGTGATAGTGACAGCTTCATTGATTCTTATATAGTCCCCCTCTCGTGTATTGGGCTGGCAGAGCAATATTATTACAGGGGAGTGATTGCTATGTTTCTCATTTACCTTGCTAATATCACTATGCATGGGCTTAGTCTTGTCTCGCAATGATTGCTAAGTATGCTTGCACTAACTATGATAATGCTAGACTATATAGTTGAGAATAACTTAGGAAATATTCTTGTAGTTCGTTCTAATACCATGCTAATGACTTTCTAGAGTATCTAATTGAGGTGCTTATCATATTTATATGTGGCTAGTTATGATCAGATCAATTATCTTTGTCACTATTCATTATTTCATATATCTTTTACGTGACACTTACCCCTGTATGAAAGAGTTAGATAAATGTTCTCAATTATACATGCAATGATAGATACTCAATCACTCAATCTCATATTCTATTCTGTAATCAATATTGATGATTGTTAATCCCTTCCCAGTGGTAAAAATATAAATAACGATACCTGGAATACTTCCCGGTTAAAATGCTACATCGGTATTAATCTGTGCGCTTGCAGATCCCATTCATTATTTATTTAGAAGAGCAATTGCATATTTGAATACCGCGTCTCTCATGTCATGACAACTTGGCTTAAGTGGTATGAGGGATAGGTTTGGCATTTTTGGCACCGTTATCAGAATTAGAAAACTAAGTCTACTTTTGGTAATGATGTTAAGAATACCCAACAAGCATTTTTGGCGCCGTTGCCGGGGAAGGTTGATTACTAATCAGGAATGAATAAAGGATTTTGAGTTATCATTCGCATCACTAATATGATTGAGCTTATCTATTCTCTCATACAGTTTTATCCCGATATTTTCTATTTTTATCTTATGCAGGGGAATGTATGAATAGAAGACATCTTCCAGGAAATTTTGTTGACAATCTCGAAGCCTTATTCAGAAAAACTAGAGCCAAGCTCAAGTAGAGATCATCAACACTTCAGCAAGAAGCTTCATCCAATCAAGAAGATCACCGAAACTTGTCTTTAGAGTTCGAAGCCATGGCGAACAAATCAATCCGCGAGTTCTCAGCTCCCACTACGGACAACATCCGCACTGGACCTGCTGCAGAGATCGATGGCAACTTTGAGCTCAAGCCTGGACTTATCAACATGGTGGAATCCAACCAGTTCTGTGGGAAGGCACGCGAAGATGCTAGTGCTCATCTCCAACACTTTCTGGAGATTTGCAACACATTTACCATATTAGGAGTCCCCAGAGATGCTATACTACTTCGCCTCTTCCCATTCTCACTGTTAGGAAGAGCGAAGCAGTGGTTCTACGCTACAAAGGAGAAGAATACTACGTGGGCACTCTGCTCAACAAACTTCCTGGCTAAGTTCTTTTCCATGGGCAAGACCAATGCTCTGCGTGGGAAGATTACAAGTTTTCAGCAACAACATGATGAATCCGTTCCAGAAGCATGGGAGCGCTTCCAAGACTACATCCTAGAATGTCCCCATCATGGATTGGAGAGTTGGCTACTGATGCAGACATTTTATCATGGGCTCGGCAACAGTGCCTGAGAAACCATGGATGCTGCAGCTGGAGGAGCATTCTTATCACTTACTATACCACAAGCCACAACTCTTGTGGAGAAGATGGCGTCCAACCAAAGCTGGAATGAAGAGAGGACCCAGACATGCAAGAGAGGTGGAGGTATGCATCAGCTCAAGGAGGTAGACATGTTGACTGCAAAGCTAGACCTGCTCATGAAGAAGCTCGATGATAGAGCTGGAGATAAGAAAGAAGTTATGCACATCTACGACTCTCACATGACTTGTGAGGAGTGTGGAGACACTGGACACTCAGGCAATCACTGCCCTGAGATGCTTGAGGATGTGAACTACATCAACAATAACAACAACTACTACTACAACCGTCCTCAACAAGATCAAGGTTGGAATCAACAAAGGCCTAACTACTCAGGTAATTATCAAGGCAACAATTCTTACAACAATAATAATAATTTTCCACCTCTGAGAGAGTTAGTGTCTAATCAAGGAAAGCTAATGGATAATCTATCTAAGAAATTGGCATCTAATGATAAAATGCTAGAAAATATAAATAATAGAATGGATAATTTCTCTACTGCCATCAAGAATTAAATTAGCTTTAATAAAATGATTGAATCTCAGTTAAATCAAATAGCTGCTGCTGTTCCTACTACTAACCCCGGTATACCATCACAACCGGAAGGATTAGAATCTACAAATCTTGTAGACATGTTTGATGCAGGTAACTGGAGTAACCCCGTCACTGAATTCACTACTGACCTTCTGCCGGTCAAGAGAGGCGATCCAGGACGCCCCGTCATCCCGATCTCCATCGGCATGGTGGACTTCCCAGAAGCACTCTGTGACTTTGTCTCTAGTGTCAACATTATACCCAGGGTACTCTATGAAAAATTCTTTACATATCCTTTATTAGAAACAACCATGTGTTTGCAGTTTGCAGATCAAGCGATAAGTTTTCCAAAAGGAATATTGAAGAACCTTTGTGTCCGAGTTGGTACCTTGTACGCCCCAGCAGACTTCGTAGTGGTAGAGACCGGTAATGATGAGAGGGCACCTATCATCCTAGGGAGGCCATTCTTAAACACCTTGGGAGCTGTCATCTACGCCAGTGCTGCCAAGATCAGTTTCTACATCAAAGGGAGGAAGGAGACGTTTTTCTTCAAGAACAAGACTACACAAATCCCAGATCAATCCAGACGTGAATCAAGGAAGAGGACCAACAGGAGGAACAGGAACTAGCAAGTGTGGACCGAGTCAGCTAAGATGGTCACTGCAGTTCATGGAGGCCAAGATCATCAACTTAAGTCACCGTTTTTGACCAAGAAGGACGACCCAGGAATGCCAAACATCTACTGCTCCATAAATGGATACAGCTTCTACAAGACGCTTTGCGACACCGGATCGGGCGTCAACATAATGGTCGCAGTCACCTATCGGCTCTTGTTCGGAACCATGCCCCTAAAACCAACATACATTCAGCTCCAGATGGCAGATCAGACGTTTCGAGAAGTTAAAGGAACAGTAACTGATGTCCCAGTCAAAATAGACGATCATTTTGTCTACACAGACTTTCAGGTTATTGACATAGGATAAGATGAATACGATCCACCCATCATCCTTGGAAGACCGTTCCTCAGCACCGTTAAAGCAATCATCTACATTGGAACCGGAGAAGTCCATATGCACTTCCCCTTAGAGAAGGTACGCCGTTATTTTATTGACCCTAACTATATCGTTGAAGAATCTAAGCAGGTGAGGAAACGACGCAACCGCAACCAGAGGAGGCAAATCATCAAGGACGGATGGGCAGACTACGAAGGAGAAGTGATAAGATCAGAAGACGTAGAGTTTAAACAGAATTATCCAGAGGAGACCGTAGCACCGAGTCAGGTATGGAAAGACAAGACAACTATACATGAAGAGGAGGCGCCGCCGGAAGTACCGACTCCGCCACCCAACGAATCCCAGGACAATTGAGAAAACGGAGAGTCCCGTTCGGAGGACTTAAAAACACCGTTGCCAAGAGGTAAACTTGGTAGTTATCCTTTTCTTTTTAATTATTTTAAATAGTTTGCTTAGTGAATCATGTTCGTACTATCCTAAAAAGAAAATAAAAATGTTAAAAAACAGTAAGCCCCATGTGAGTATACGAGTGGCATGAAACCCATAAGTACATTCACTGTGGTGGCATAAAAATAAAATAAAAATATTCTTTTCTGCTTTATAAAATGAAAATATAAAAATAGGGAGTAATAATTATTATGGAGTCTCAACATGATAAAGGCTAGATATTTATGCTAACACTTAATCAGTTCCACAAGCTTTGTTGTCTATTTGAGCTCCACAGAATTTAAGAATCAAGAAGACTAGCAGACGGAGGACATTCTAATCGCTGTCGGAATGCTGCTGACTTTCAAACACACCTCTGCCACCTGCTAGCTACATCAAGAGAAATTACGTCAAAATTCAGCTTGGGGGAGAGCACCCCCATTTATCCCGATAAGTATTTCTATCTATCTTTATACTTATACTATATTAAAATATAAATAAATAAAACTATGTAAAACCAAATAAAGATTTTATGCTTATATATATATATATCTTTTGCTTAGTGTGTTTAATAAATAAATAAAGTGGCTATGCTAATCTGTATCTAAATAAAACTCTAGCATGGATATGATGAATAGTTGCTCTGCCTAATTTGCACATTTTAAGTTCTCTCTCAAGTTTAGATATAACTGTTATAATTTAAAGCTTGCTCTAAACCTAAACTTGTGGGATGAAAACTTGATGTGAAGTCTAAGTTGTTAACGGATACGATATGGGAAGGTTGAGCTGCTGTTTATCTGTTCCTAGAGATGCTAGAATTCTGGAGAATTTTATCTTTGAAAATCTTTAAAATATTGCATGATGAGTTCCTGTATGATGAGAGTTTAAATTCCTACCACAGCCATATATACTTGCTTGCTAGACTTTGAGCCATATATTTACTATTTACTGCTTATGAGCATTGAGTGTGGTCAAGCTGTGTAGACCCTTATGAGCTTGTCATGTGGTTAAATCAAGATTTTACTTGCACGTTCACCCATATATGCTACTTCTACTGTGGAAGTACCATCCACATATATCCATCCATTTCCAGCTCCAGAATCACCCAAAAATATTCTACTCCTAATCCGGGAGAGAATAACCAAAAATATTTCTGTTTTTCCCCTATGAAATAAATGCTCAAGTTATCTTGTTACTACCACTTGCTATATTATCTCAAGAGATGAGTGCTCTAAAAAAATAGAGAAAAAAAAGAGAAGAAAGAAAAAAGCATACGAGGAAATAAAAAGGGGCAAGTGCCCGGAACCTCGAAAGAAAAGAAAAAGTGAGACAAGAGGTAAAAATGGACAAGTGTCCGACAGTAGAATTAGGGGTACAAGATACCCACCTGAGAGGAAAGAAAAAGAAAAAAAGAGCATCTCATTCTCCTCACTATTCAAAAAGCAAGGAAGGTATGTATCCCCTCAAGAGAGCAAAATTAGGCTTTCACTATTGTTATCACCATCCTCACCATACACCATTCATTCGCCACACATGCACATCTTGATTTGACTTATTGATTTGTTTCTTTGGATCCATGGTTTGACTATACAATAAATGTCTTGTAAGTATGTATACTTTATGTCCCACCTATGAGCTCCAGATATTAAAGCCTTATTAGAGTAGGATGAGAGAGAAGGCAATGTCACTATGCCTTATACCACAAATACCACATATATTGAGAGAAGGCATATACCATCACTGCCTTGGTAAGGATCCAGAAATACCACAAAAGAGAGATCTGAGAGAATCATACAAGGAATCTCTGAGTTTTATTCGAAAATCTACAAAAACTCCAGAGCTATAGCTGATCAAGAATAAGAGACATGGCACTTGACTAGACTGTTCTATCTTTTAACTACTCAAGACAGAAGTGACAGTTACAAGTCCCATGGTGAAAGGTAAAGTAAGTAAGTTTTAAGTCTTGACAGTTTACTCTAACTCAGAGATAAGACCTTATTTAGAAGCATGTGTACCATCAATTTTTAAAAGTATTGCAACAACTTCTAATCTATCGCTGAGTCTATCCTTGCTCAGGGACGAGCAAGAGGTAGGCTTGGGGGAGTTTGTTGACGGTCCTTAAGTATCAAATTTAATTATCAAATAAACAAAGAAAAGGATCCAAATGAAATCAACATCTAGACTTAGGGTTTTATCTGACAGAATTCCACGAGTTTTGGTGTTTGTCTATTTCTGCAGGGGGTTATCAGGAAATACAGAAGAAAGGCCCACACGTCGGGATTACATAGAGATATTAACGTGCCGCGCAATTATCTTACATCTAGAAGACTCCAGAAGCCACGGGAAGAAAGCGGAGGCCGAACGGGGCTAGAGGCAGGGCGCCCGCCCTGTTTCCCTAGGCGCCCGCCCCTTCTCTGAGTCCAATCAGGACTCTGTTTCTCGGGAGATCTCCACCAACCTAAAGGATCAAGGATAACCGTTCAATCAATGTCGGTTTGATCCAACGGCCCATATTTACTTGAAGGAACTATAAAACCAGACCCCTGGCCCCTGGAGAGCCTCTCAACCCTAATTCATTATTCTCAAGGGAGAAGAAGCCCCTGATCAAGATTAGAGCCACCACATCAATTAGATATCTAGATTAGCATAGCTACATAGGATTAGAACTAGAAGGAGTCAATCTTCGATTGGTTTCCGGATCTGTCAAGAGGATTCTTGGTAATTCTCTAATTGTGCTTCTAATTGTTCTTCTAATCATCTTTGTTCTTCAATATTATGAATATGACTTTGTTCTACTTGTTTATATTCAAGATTATATTGTTCTTAGTTTATCATAGTTATGTACTTGGCTTAGTTAGATTGGATCTATATACATGCTTAGGATCGTATAGCGTTTATCCATCGGATCCATGGGTAAATGATAGATATTGTGTAGGCGTGGTGCTTATACCGTATTTATCTGCGATTGTACCCAATATGCCAGATCGTAGGGTAGTTCGTGATAGTGACAGCTTCATTGATTCTTATATAGTCCCCCTCTCGTGTATTGGGCTGGCAGAGCAATATTATTATAGGGGAGTGATTGCTATGTTTCTCATTTACCTTGCTAATATCACTATGCATGGGCGTAGTCTTGTCTCGCAATGATTGCTAAGTATGCTTGCACTAACTATGATAATGCTAGACTATATAGTTGAGAATAACTTAGGAAATATTCTTGTAGTTCGTTCTAATACCATGCTAATGACTTTCTAGAGTATCTAATTGAGGTGCTTATCATATTTATATGTGGCTAGTTATGATCAGATCAATTATCTTTGTCACTATTCATTATTTCATATATCTTTTACGTGACACTTACCCCTATATGAAAGAGTTAGATAAATGTTCTCAATTATACATGCAATGATAGATACTCAATCTCATATTCTATTCTGTAATCAATATTGATGATTGTTAATCCCTTTCCAGTGGTAAAAATATAAATAACAATACCTGGAATACTTCCCGGTTAAAATGCTACATCGGTATTAATCTGTGCGCTTGCAGATCCCATTCATTATTTATTTAGAAGAGCAATTGCATATTTCAATACCGCATCTCTCATGTCATGCTGGGGATGACAACTTGGCTTAAGTGGTATGAGGGATAGGTTTGGCATTTTTGGCGCCGTTATCATAATTAGAAAACTAAGTCTACTTTTGGTAATGATGTTAAGAATACCCAACAATAAGCATTGGTTCCATAGGGACATGTAAAGGTGGTTTTGCTTTGGTCATCAGGATGGATAGGGATTTGGTGATACCCTGAATATCCATCTAAGAAACAAAAGAAGGAATGGTTGGCTAGCCGCTCTAGCATCTCATCAATGAAAGGCAATGGAAAGTGATCTTTCTTAGTTGCCTTGTTAAGCTTTCTATAGTCTATGCACATCTGCCATCTTGTGATAGTGCATTGAGGGATTAACTCATTCCTCTCATTTTGGACAACAGTCATACCTCCCTTTTTGGGTACAACTTGAGCAGGGCTTACCCACTCACTATGCGGCACAACATAAATGATGCCTTCATGCAATAGTTTTAAGATTTCCTTCTTTACAACCTCTCTCATTGCATTGTTGAGTCTAGGTTGGGGTTCTCTAGATGGTGTGATAATAGGATCTATAGGAATGCGATGAGTGCAAAGAGAAGGACTAATTCCCTTGAGGTCCTAAAGTGAGTAGCTAAAGGTTGAGTGATGTTTTTCTAGGATAGTCATTGAACAAAGAGTCTGCTTCTGATTGAGTTTATCACTTATAGTGATAGGAGACTCTAGATCGTCACCTAGAAAAGCATATCTAAGACTGGTTGGTAAAGGTTTAAGCTCAATAGGAGGTTTAGGTGGTATTGCAAACTCATCTAAAGTTCTTTCCTCATAAGGGTTAGCTTCTTCTTCTATGAAGAATTTAGCTTCGTCTTCTAATCCTAGTTTGGCAAAAAAGTCTAAGGATACAGCTCTAAATTCCTCCAACGGGTTTTCTTGTGGATAAGGTTTGGTCCTAGAGTTTAAGGAGTGTGAAATGGATAGTGGGAATTGAAGTTTCTTGCCTAAGCGAATTTTTAGCTTCCTAGATTGTCCTTCATAGAGAAGTCATCTAAAAGGTTGTCCTATCAACAGGTCGAAGTCCTAGGTGTCAAAGATATAAAAGCTTAAATGCACTGGGGTTCCTTCTACCTGAATGGGTAGGATGTGTAGATTCCTAAACTGGGGATATTATGTCTTGAGAGACTTCTTATGAATTTTATTGTTGGGATTAATGTCATATCTTGTATTAAATGTTCTACAAGAGACATAGACATGATATTTATCCCTACAACTAGATTATAGAGAGCATTTATTTGATCTGTATTGATTATACAATGAATCGGAATGGAAGATGAATCTAAGCAAATTATTTCAGTAGAAAGCTCTGATTCTTTTAATCATTCATTACTTATAACAAATACTAATTCTCCTAAGGTTCTTCAAGGGGGAATGTCCTCGGGGGGATTAGAAGACTCTCTAGAGTTTCTCTGTGGCCTCTTCATAGAGTGATAATTCAAAACATTTCCAAATTTGGAAAAGAGATCAGGTTCTATGTCTAGCATAAAATGTGGAAACAGAATTTCTTCTTTTTCTTGCTCTAGACATGTGTTAGCTGAAGTAGATGGTGTGTCTAGCAAAGAGTTGGGTTCAGCTAACTGGGGTTGAGGCTCTACTTCTAGGATGTAATCTAATTCATTGGATAGGATTTGATCTAAGATTAATCTTGCTTTCTCAGAAGAGACATGCAAGAAAGATCCTCCTAAAGTAGTGTCAAGCAACTTTCTACTTTCTCTACTCAAACCTTAATAAAAATGTTGTAAAAGAATAGGGTCTGGTAGACTAAGGTCGAGGCCGGATGCTAAGAGTTTAGTAAATCGATTCCAGGCTAAGGCCAAAGATTCTTTAGACTCTTGCTTTATAGTGAGAACCTTGACTTTAAGGTCGATGATTTGGGAGATGAGATAGAAATCTAGGCAAAACTCGGAGCGTAAAGATCCCCAATCCCTTGTTGCTTACCTACGGCTCTATTATACCATTGTTTAGCTTTTCCCTTTAATTTAAAAGGAAATAGCTTCCACCGGAGAGTTTCATCATATATGCCTTCTATGTGAAGATAGTCACGTGTTTGCTCAAAGTCTCTAATGTGTAGGTAAGGATTTTCATCTCCTTCTCTTGAAAAGGATAGGCTTTGGACCAACATAATCAACCGCGGACTCAGCCTATGGCTACATGTTTGGATGGGTTGTGATGACTCATGTGGCACTAGGCTGGTCTCCGTGGGTGCGGAGAACTTAAGGATAGGAATGGATTTTAAGTTATCCATAAAAGAAAAGGTGAGATAATAGAAAAAGACAATGTAACACCCTAAATTTTGCTCTTTTGGAAATAGGGGAGAAATAAGTAATTATACATTTTTCTGCTCATAAAACCTAGGGAAAATAATATTTTTCATTAAATTAAAATTTATTATAGGGTCTAGCAACATGATTGTGCATTCATGATGGTGCATATGTTTTATTGTATTGTGTGAATTTGATAAAAATTTAAGATAATTCAAACTGGTCTCAAAATGGTTTTCAAATTGGTTTTAAATAGGCTTTGAAATAAAAGAATAATAAAAAGAAGAAGAACCCTCCCCTCTGGTTTTGGCCCAGAGGCCCACACCCCACCCTTCCCCCTGTCTTTCCCTCGGCCCAGCCAGCGCAGTGGACCGCGGCCCAGCTTTTTCCCCCCCGCACCAGCATCCTCCCCCTCTCTTCTTCCACTGACGAGCGGGCCCTAAGACCTTAAGTCACTGCCAGGTGGGACCCATTGGTCAGCCGCGTCTTCCACCTTGTGTCCAAACCGGACTCAACCCCGACGTGAGCACCGGCCGCGTGGATTCTCCATGGTGGCGTGACCCGCATGCCGAGGGGGCTTTAAATAGTTGCCCCAACCCTCGCTGAGCTCCTATTCCAATCTAAGCGCAAGCCGCCACCTTGTGCTCGCCGAAAAGCGCCGCCAAGATCTCCGCCGAAAGCAATCCGCCGCTGCATCGCGTTTTTGTCATCGTGAGCAGTTTGCCGGTCTTTTCGCTACTCTTGCGAAGTCGCCGAAGCTCTTCTTTCGTGGTTTCGTGCTTCCTATGCGTAGCTAACCTCCACCGAACCTTTTGCAGAGCCGCCGTCCGCCCCTTGCCGTCGCAAGCCCGAGTCGGCCTTCCTCGGTTCCAATCTCGGCCTCAGGTGAGTTCGCACCGAGCTCCTAAGCGTCCATGTGCTTTTGGTTCGCGCTCTACTGCCCTAAATCGCCAGACTGAACAACTCCGGCCAAGTCCGGCAATGGCGCCGCCGCAGGCTCCCCTAACTCTGGTGGGCCACTCCCCTCTCTCCCGCCCCGATCTGTTCTGGATCATTCAATCGCGATCCAACGGTCTATATCGAAGGATACCCCTTCGGCCGCACATTTTGCAAAAGAGCCCCTCGGGTTTTTAAAGATATAACCCACGGTCCAAAGCGCTTTGTCTCATTACGGTTTCTGACTTTGAAAACGTAAATCCCGACGGTTTGATTAAAAATACGTTTTCTTTATTTACAAAATTGCCACTGGTTTTATATTTCTCATAAAATATTCGTTTTAACTCAAATTTGATCCATTCAAATTGCGTTAGATTCGTAATCACAAGATCTACATGTTAGTCTCACTGTTTTACAAGTTTACAACTTTTTATTTTTGTGATCCTATTTAATTAATTACTTTTCTAAAGAAAATCTTAGGAAAATCATAACTTCTTCGTTATAGCTCCGATTTTCGTGATCTTTACGTCTGTGTGATCGTAGTGCGATATAGATTTGTTTTATGAACTTTTCATCTTTATTTTCTACTATTGGTGTATTGTTCTAATTATAGGTTTGTTTGCTTTGTATGATTGCCTCTGGATGGTTGATGTTGATGTGATGACTCAGTTTAGTCGATGAGCTTTTACGTGGTGATCAAGAAGCAGTTTGTGGAAGGTTTGGAACTAAAAGAAGGATCTGAGTTTTAAGGCAAGTATAGCATGGGATCATCCTTGTTTCCTAATAACTTTAATCACACAATTCATATTGCATGTGTCTTTTTGTTAAGGATTTTCTAGTATTGATCTTATACCTTGTCACCTATGGTTTTGCATTGGATAGCGTATGCTAGTGCTCCACTAAACCATGATCTTGTAATTTGATTAATGGAATATGCAATAAACATTAAAAGAGGACTTTTTAGCAACTTTGGTATAGAGGGCTGGAGCATTGGGCTACCCTATGGTGCTCTAGTTTCTCTCCATAAGGACATATCTATATATGACCATCCGGGACATACAATACAACTGTGAGGGCTACATGGCTCTGGCTTTAGCTCAGTATGAGGACCTTTTCTAGCTTGTTAGAGGTTACTCGTGTGGCGTAAATGGGGAATAGCAGACCGTGGATTCCTGCAGGTGAATCACATAGACTCACTAATGAAACCAAGCGGCCCTAACTTGTTAGACGAACCTTTGAAAGGCTTCATAGTGAACCCTACCGGCCTCCCTAGGAAGGGGTAAGAGATTAGCTACCTCAGGCGAAAGGGTAAATCATGACTCACAGTGAAAGTGTACAACCTCTGTAGAGTGTAAAACTGATATATCAGCCGTGCTCACAGTCACGAGCGGCCTTGGACCAATACAGAATAAATAATCACTAATAGCAAATTATTAAGGTTATTATTGTTAATATATTGTTTATGCTATTCTTTATTCATTTTACTTGATCATGAGTTTACTATGGGACTTGACAACTTGATGCTACTCATATGCTAAAATTGTGACAACTAAAAGCTACATGCAGTTAAACCAGTGTCTAGCCTTTGAGCCTCATGAACCCCATGTTATTCTTGCTGAGTACGAGATGTACTTACGCTTGCCTTTACATTTTATTTGGATAAAAATCCCAGATGGGTACCAGATTGCTAGTTTGGAGAAGAGTTTAGGCTTGTGCTCAACCAGTCAGTTGTCCCTGTGGACTTGGAGCTTTCGCCTGAAGATCCGAGTGTCTTTCCGCTGTTTGGTAACAAAGGTTATATCTTTTATACTAAGTTTGTTATATATAAGCATTGTCTATTGGTATTACCCCTATTTGTGGCTATATGTGAGATTTGACTTCTTGGGCTCACATATAGTGTGTATCTGGTTTTGTTCTTAAAACCAGGTGCTACAAAGTGGTATCAAAGCAATACTCATTGTAGGACGCAAGCCTAGATAGCAATGGTCGTTTTAGTCATCTTTGCTTCTCTACATTCATGCTTACAATCTCACCCTTGCTATTTTTTGCTAAAATTATTATGCTTCTATCATCTAACTCTATGATAAAATTATTGCTTCTATTCTAACTTACTCTTGGTCTAATTCTATCGTAATGAAAAGTTTGCTCGCAGCAACTCTAGAAGACCATGCTTAACTCGGGGTATCTATGGCTTAACGGAACCAGAGTATGAAGAAGCTCGCCTTGTCCCATCAAGACATATTTGTTGGCGAAAGGAGTACTTTACCACATCCTTTAGCGGTGAAGATTTCTTTCACCCTCGTCTTGTGCGTATACTACAAGATCACTATCCTGAACACCAAGCCAAGGTGGAATATAAGTGCACTAAGTGGACTCATCCTAAGTATGAGAGCCACTAGAGCACAGAAGCACACATCACAAGGTGGAATGAGTTTACTGGTTCACGCGTGGTGGAATCCATTCATTCGTCTCTCAGTGACCGCTTCAGTAAGCATGCTAGCATATCTAATGCTGCCCATCAAGCTCTTTTGGCATATCATGGAAAGCACTATGAAGAGAGGAAGAATGGCAAACAAAAGTATCTTCCTCGTCGTCCACCAGGCACTTTGCAAAGTGTGATGGCTGACCCCTACTTGGAGCAGAATGAACAACTAAAGGAGATGGCTATGACTATCCAAGTCATGCATCAAAAGTTGGAAGACAATCAACTAGAATTGGCGGAAGTAAGGCAACACTATGAGGAAGCCCTCGATGAGATTGATGAGTGGAGAAGTCGTGCTGGATTACCTAAGATCAATGAGGTGGAGGACATACCTCGCCTAACTCCACGCAAGAGATGCTACCCTGGATGTCGCTGTAGTCGCACCGTGTTTAAGAAGTAGGAAGTCCCCCTTTGTAATAAACGTTAGTAGCAAAAGTTGAGTTTAGTCTTATATGTGTGCTTTGTGAATCTTTAATGTTTGGTTGGTTTGTTTTAGTGCTTGTGTTTGAGTTGGATTTTTGTAATGAGTGCAATGATTTTGTGGGATTCTCCATAATTTCATTTAGTTTATAGGCCTAAGGTATAATGACTAGTGAATAAATAGATGGGTTTTAGTTTCCCTTGTTTTCTCTACCCTGTCTTTTGGGAGCAACTTATCTTCTTTAGTTCAAATCCCTGTTCTTGGAGGATCATAAAATCATGTGAAAATTCTGAGTGGTAGTAGACTTCAAGATCCTTCCCTGACCACAAGAATCACCCTCATAACTGTTGTGGTTTGGGAATTACGAAAATCACAAGTTGGCACCATTGAGCTGTCACTGATTTGGACAAATGTAACTCCGGAATTTGGGAAAAGGTTCTATAATAAAGTTGTAGGTCATTTGATAAGCTTTCCAACGACGCAAGCTGCAACTTTATCGGATTAATAGAACTTGAGTTATGACATCTACAAGTTGCTGTTGCTGCACAGTTCAAAATCTGGACAGTTCTAGTTAGCTCCTACTTTTCAGCCAACTTAATATCAGAATCTGGAAAAGTGGGATACACCGAAGTTGTGGAGGACTTCATAAGATTTTCAACCATGTAAGACTCGTCCCCATATGATCTAAGTAGCTCGAGATATGACTTTTGTAAGTTGCTACATCGAGGCTGAGACATTGTCAGGATGGATATCATATTTGGCTGTTTTACCTAGGTTTAAAGACCGAAACCAAGGAAGCCTTCTATATGAAAGTTGAAGGGAATTTGATAAGGTTTCTAACGGTGTAATCTATGACTCTACTGAATTAACAAAAGGGAGCTATGTCTATTTTACTGCGCTGGTGTTTCATATCGTGAGGAATTTTAGATTACTTGTACATATCAGTACACATGAGTTTCTCTTCGATATTAGAAGATCTAATGATAAGAAACCCACTTGAAAGATGGACTAAACTACCCATTTAAGCCCCTAGTTTACCTTTCTAAGGGGGGTAGTCTTATCAAAGGAGTTACAGGGAGAAGTATTGGTTAATATTGGGTCATCGATAAGGACCTCAAGTGGTTGGTAAATTTGGTTTTTGAGACAACAAATTGTTCCATTGAAGTGTGCTAATATGAATAGAGATATAGGTCATTACTGGTACTCAAAGCTTGGAAGTGGTGCTTGTGAGAATCAGGTGACACCAAAGTCGACAAAGTTATACATGGAATGTGAGAGCGAAGCAATTCAACTAAGATAGAGGTACCAATAGTTGGAACTTAGTGATGAAACCAACTCCGGATCATGAGACTTGGTATAGTGAATTTAAAAGACTATATGATGTGAATATGAGAGCTAGTCCATACTGTCCCCCGACCTATCTCATCTTAAGGGGGGTAGTACCTTGATATGATAGATTAATGCCCTTTCAATTTACCATGAAGTGAGAAGTTGTCTCTGGAGATATCCCATGATTAGAATCATCTATCCTGACTCAAGTTAGTGAAATTGTTCACTTGACAACTTAGGAAGTGGATATGCTACATCTACTGTTGATTCCACGAAGACTCAACGACTTCATTGCTAAAAGAGAGCCCGACCAGTATGTTCTAATTGATGGAAGTTCTCATCCAGGAGACGTCATCTTTAATGATGGACTTAAGAAAGTTAAAGATGCAAGAGTTGGAAACCACCAAAGGAAGGTGAGTGAGACTTAGAGTTTTATAGATATGGCAAGAGGCTATCAAAGGTTTGCTGGAGTCAATGTGATCTTGACATAAGAGTGACTAAGAGATTGACTTCGAATGATAAGATTCTATCAGTGGTTCACTGAAAGTGTTATAAAGATTGACGAATAGAGTTCTTCTATCGCATCAAGACTTTAGATGTGCTCCATACAAAAGTAGTGGCTTTTGCACAAGTCAACTAAGTGGGTTGGGTTAACCGACATGTGATGTGGAGGTGTCCATAGTGAAGCATGGAGATACTATCTTCTTGGGTTTAAAGAGTGGGATCTACGTAGGACGTAAGAATCTATAAGGCATCTTTGGGAAGTTGGATTCGGGCTGGTCATAGTATCGATGGATTTGAGTGAATCAAGAAGTTATGACTAGGAAAGATGCTATCACTCAAAGGAGAAAAAGGCTTTGCGAATGCTCAAAGCATAAAGAGTGTGCTAGAGGACTTCGAATAACACTGAAATTTGAGGAGTTGAGTGTTGAACTGGAGTGATGTCACTAGTACTATCAAATGAACTCTACTAATTACTCATTTGGGAACCATAGGAGCTGCAAAGAGTACTTAGAAGATATGTTGTGAGCTTGTGTATTGCAGTATGGTACAAAGAGGTTACCGTATGCGAAGTTTTCTTAGAACAACAGTTAGTAGAAGAGCCTTCAGTGGGAGCCTTTTTAAAGCTTGTATGGATGTAAGTGTAGAACCTTGCTGATTTGGAATCAAATGGGAGAACACAAGTGTTTGGGCTAGAGATTCTAAGTGATGCAGAACAGCAATTGAGAGTGAACAGAGACAATCTGAGGGTGGCACAGTCTCGACATAAGAGTTATGCTGACACCTCAGAAGAGAAATAGTTTTGAAGTGGGAAACTATGCGTTTTTGGAAGTGCCATAGATGAGAAGTGAGTGGAGGTTTAATATGAAAGGAAAGTTAGCACTAAGGTATGTCGGGCCTTTCAAGATGTAAGAAATATGGAACGAAGTGGCTTACCAAATAGAGCTACCTGAAAGTTTAGGAGGAGTGTATGATGTCTTCCATGTGTCTCAACTTAAAGAGTACTTGCGTGTGCCATAAGAGCATATGTCGTTAGAAGAATTGACTGTTAAATCGGATTTCACATCCAAGAGTACCTGGTAAGAATTTTGGAAACAACAGAAAGGGTGACCAGGAGTTGAATTTTCAGGATGTACAAAGTCGAGTGGAATCAGTGCATCGAAAAGGAGGCTATTTGTAAAAGAGAAGAAGATCTAAGAAAAGCCTACCCGCATTGGTTTGAGTAAGCACCAACCGAATCTCGAGGACGAGACTCATTTTAAGGGGGGTAAAATTGTAACACCCTAAATTTTGCACTTTTGGAAATAGGGGAGAAATAAGTAATTATACATTTTTGTGCTCATAAAACCTAGGGAAAATAATATTTTTCATTAAAATTAAAATTTATTATAGGGTCTAGCAACATGATTGTGCATTCATGATGGTGCATATGTTTTATTGTATTGTGTGAATTTGATCAAAATTTAAGATAATTCAAACTGGTTTCAAAATGGTTTTCAAACTGGTTTTAAATAGGCTTTGAAATAAAAGAATAAAAAAAGAAAAAGAACCCTCCCCTCTGGTTTTGGCCCGGAGGCCCACACCCCACCCTTCCCCCTGTCTTTCCCTCGGCCCAGCCAGTGCAGTGGACCGCGGCCCAACTTTCCCCCCCCCCCCCGCGCCAGCATCCTCCCCCTCTCTTCTTCCACTGACGAGCGAGCCCTGCGACCTTAAGTCACTGCCAGGTGGGACCCATTGGTCAGCCGTGTCTTCCACCTCGTGTCCCAACCGGACTCAACCCCGACGTGAGCACCGGCTGCGCGGATTCTCCACGGTGGCGTGACCCGCACGCCGAGGGGGCTTTAAATAGTCGCCCCGACCCTCGCTGAGCTCCTATTCCAATCTAAGCACAACCCGGTGCCTTGTGCCCACTGAAAAGCGCCGCCAAGATCTCCGCCGAAAGCAATCCGCCGCTGCATCGCGTTTTTGTCATCGTGAGCAGTTTGCCGGTCTTCTCGCTACTCTTGCGAAGTCGCCGAAGCTCTTCTTTCGTGGTTTCGTGCTTCCTATGCGTAGCTAACCTCTACCGAACCTTTTGCAGAGCCGCCGTCTGCCCCTTGCCGTCGCAAGCCCGAGTCGGCCTTCCTTGGTTCCAATCTCGGCCTCAGGTGAGTTCGCACCGAGCTTCTAAGCGCCCCTGTGCTTTTGGTTCGCGTTCTACTGCCCTAAATCGCCAGACCGAACAACTCTGGCCAAGTCCGGCAATGGCGCCGCTGCAGGCTCCCTTAACTCCGGTGGGCCACTCCCCTCTCTCCCGCCCCGATCTGTTCTGGATCGTTCAATCACGATCCAACGGTCTATATCGAAGGATACCCCTTCGGCCGCACTTTTTGCAAAAGAGCCCCCCGGGTTTTTAAAGATATAACCCACGGTCTAAAGCTCGTTGTCTGGTTACGGTTTTTGACTTTGAAAACGTAAATCCCGACGGTTTGATTAAAAATACATTTTCTGTATTTACAAAATTGCCACTGGTTTTATATTGATTAAAAATACATTTTCTGTATTCGTTTTAACTCAAATTTGATCCATTCAAATTGCGTTAGATTCGTAATCACAAGATCTACATGTTAGTCTCACTGTTTTACAAGTTTACAACTTTTTATTTTTGTGATCCTATTTAATTAATTACTTTTCTAAAGAAAATCTTAAGAAAATCATAACTTCTTCGTTATAGCTCCGATTTTTGTGATCTTTACGTCTATGTGATCGTAGTGCGATATAGATTTGTTTTATAATCTTTTCATCTTTATTTTCTACTGTTGGTGTATTGTTCTAATTATAGGTTTGTTTGCTTTGTATGATTGCCTCTGGATGGTTGATGTTCATGTGATGACTGAGTTTAGTCGATGAGCTTTTATGTGGTGATCAAGAAGCAATTTGTGGAAGGTTTGGAACTAAAAGAAGGATCTAAGTTTTAAGAAAAGTATAACATGGGATCATCCTTGTTTCTTAATAACTTTAATCACACAATTCATATTGCATGTGTCTTTTTGTTAAGGATTTCCTAGTATTGATCTTATACCTTGTCACCTATGGTTTTACATTGGGTAGCTTATGCTAGTGCTCCACTAAACCATGATCTTGTAATTTGATTAATGGAATATGCAATAAACATGAAAAGAGGTCTTTTTAGCAACTTTGGTATAGAGGGCTGGAGCATTGGGCTATCCTATGGTGCTCTAGTTTCTCTCCATAAGGACTTATCTGTATATGACCATCCGGGACATACAATACAACTGTGAGGGCTACATGGCTCTGGCTTTAGCTCAGTATGAGGACCTTTTCTAGCTTGTTAGAGGTTACCCGTGTGGCGCAAATGGGGAATAGTAGAACGTGGATTCCTGCGGGTGAATCACATGGACTGACTAATGAAACCAAGCGGCCCTAACTTGTTAGACGAACCTTTGAAAGGCTTCATAGTGAACCCTGCCGGCCTCCCTAGGAAGGGGGTTAAGAGATTAGCTACCTCGGGCGAAAGGGTAAATCATGACTCACAGTGAAAGTGTACAACCTCTGCAGAGTGTAAAACTGATATATCAGCCGTGCTCACGGTCACGAGCGGCCTTGGACCAATACAGAATAAATAATCACTAATGGCAAATTATTAAAGTTATTATTGTTAATATGTTGTTAATGCTATTCTTTATTCACTTTACTTGATCATGAGTTTACTATGGGACTTGTGACAACTAAAAGCTAAATGCAGTTAAACCAGTGTCTAGCCTTTGAGCCTCATGAACCCCATGTTATTCTTGCTGAGTACGAGATGTACTTACGCTTGCCCTTACATTTTATTTGGATAAAAATCCCAGATTGGTACTAGATTGCTAGTTTGGAGAAGAGTTTAGGCTTGTGCTCAACCAGTCAGTTGTCCCTGTGGACTTGGAGCTTTTGCCTGAAGATCGGAGTGTCTTTCCGCTGTTTGCTAACTAAGGTTATATCTTTTATACTAAGTTCATTATATATAAGCATTATCTATTGGTATTACCCCTATTTGTGGCTATATGTGAGATTTGACTTCCTGGGCTCACATATAGTGTGTATCTGGTTTTGTTCTTAAAACTGGGTGCTACAGATAAGAATATGATACAAGATAGAGTAAGACAAGGTTATTTAAGCAGACCATCTTTCTCCCTAGCAATGGCACTAGAAATGCTTGATGATATTAGTTACACACACGAAAGAATCAAAGAGATATAATCCGCAAGCACACGGATATCGGTGAACACTTCACCCGGGAGATAAGTCTAGAGTATCATATGTTTTTTACCACTAGGAGAAAAGCATGCAAAAGACTAATCTTACCTTACCTACTACCCATGGTTTGCAAGACAAGATAGTGAGATATAAGCGATATAGAGAGAGCTCTTTCTTCAGTCTTCTTCAAACCTCAGAGAGTGCTTAACCCTAGTACCATATACCCTACCTTACCTCCTGACGGGACGTGGATTATAGAGACCCGAGAGGATTGTCACTTCTCCCCAAAGCTACCACTAATCCAGCCAAACAGAGAGTATCTATGAGTATTCCTAGCCCAAGCACCGCACTTTTGCTACGAATAATTACTCTATTCCATATACGAAGTGAATAAAATAAACTCGTAAACCAAAGAACAATAAGAACAATAACTTACTAGTATTAGAAGTCGAATTGCCTAACAATTCTAGAACCAAGCCTAAGGTTAGGAGACTTGATCCTGATGATACAAAGAAGAAGACACCGATAGGCCTGGCTTCGTCAACTCTTATCTTCACCCTATACTCTCTCAATCTCTCTTGTTGCTATCACCCTATAGAGATAGATCCATTCGAGGGACTGTTGATATTAGTTACACACATGAAAGAATTTAAAGAAATAATTTGCAAGCGTATGGATATCGGTGAGCACTTCACCCGGGAGATAAGTCTAGAGTATCGTATATATTTTTTTACCACTAGGAGAATATTGACGGTCCTTAAGTACCAAATATAATCATCAAATAAATAAAGAAAAGGATCCAAATGCAACCAACACCCAGACTTAGGGTTTTATCTAACAGAATTCCACGAGTTTTGGTGTTTGTCTATTTCTTCAGGGGGTTATCAGGAAATACGGAAGAAAGGCCCACTTGTCGGGATTACATAGAGATATCAACGCACCGCACAATTTTCTACCATCTAGAAGACTCCAGAAGCCACGGGAAGAAAGCAGAGGCCGAAAGGGGCCAGGCCCAGGGCGCCCGCCCTCTTTCCCTGGGCGCCCGCCCTGTCCTGGACTCCGTTCGGGACTCTCTTCGCACACGATGTTCCACCGACCTAAAGGATCAAGGATAACGTAGTACCACATCGCCTACCGACCCAAAAACGCATAGAGGAGGAGGACTATATAAGGAGACCCCCCTGGCCCCTGGAGAAGACAAGAAGTTATCATAGAGATTGAGGGGTGCCCTCGAAGGAAAACCTCTTCTCTAATAATATTTCTTTTTAGGCTTAGCAACCAATGTAAGTAGAAATAGATCTTCTAGTTTCTACTAGATTGAGAGAGATAGAGTGGAGGTGTAGATCGGAGGAAGGCCAGCCCGTCGGTGTCTACTCCGAGTTGTACCTACGGGATCAAGTCTCCTAACCCGAGGCTTGCTTCTAAGATTCTTCAGTAATTCGACTTCTAATTCTAGTAAGTTCTTGTTTTATTGTTCTTTGGTTTATGAGTTTACTTTAATCCTCTTCCGGTTGAGTATTAGAGTAATCATTGCTAGCCTAAACGTGGTGTTTAGGCTAGGGTACTCATAGATATCCCCTGACTAGCTGGAACCGTGGTAGTAGTGAGGAACGTGATATTTCCGAGTTACCTTTGTATCCCATATCTTGTTAGCAGGACGGGTAGGTTTATAGGTGCGGGTCGAACATCCTTTGTGGTGTCTAGATTCCGTAAGCTTCCCCAATAGAACAGTAGATCATCCTTACCAAGGTTAGAACGAGACTACGGTTGCAGTCTTCTCTATACATCACTCACATCGAGAAATATTCTTTGTAGCCTAAAGGGATAGTAGCAATAGATTTGATTAGTCAGATGCACCCTTTCTCCCAGTGGTAAAAATATAAATACGATACTCTGGAAAACCTCCCGGGTGAAATGCTCACCGATATCCGTGCGCTTGCGGATCAATTCCTTATTGCGTTACCAAATATCAACAAGCATTTCTGGCGCCGTTGCCAGGGAGAAAGACGGTTTGCTGAGATAACTTTAAGTCTTGCTATTATCTTGTATTATACTTTTATACTTTTCTTCTTTTATCTTTTTATATTTATGGATAACTCAAATTCCATACCTATTATTAAATTTTTTGCACCTTCGGAGACCAGCCATAGACCATGGGAGTCAACAAGTCCTGCCCCTAATTATGATCTGTGTCCGGAGTTGATTGCAATAGGTCAAAACCAACCCTTTCCTATAGCTGAGGTCCTATCTTTTAATCAAGAAGATAATGCACTTTTAGCTATACCTAGGGAATCTGTTAATCTTTCTATAAATTCTGGTTTAGACCTAGCCCTACAAGACCATGTTTTTCCTAGATATTTTCACATTGGTCTTAATCATATAACCTTTGGTAGAGTCCTTCTTTCTTTATCTATTAGTAAAGGAAGGTATGTCTTCATTCGTGGACATCCTTCTTGTACTAGTCTTCATAGAAAAATCTTAGAAATAGAGAAGGAATCATCTCCCAGACGAGGAAAGGAAGTTTCAATAGCCGATTTCCAAACATTTCAATCCCATAATTTGGCTATCCAATGCATCCTTGAGCATAATAATTTCTACTATGCTCTTTCTCTTGAACCTCCCGATAATCCTATGAATCTCTCTCCCATACATAAGAGTCACCAAGACCACAAGGAGGATCGAGAAGAGCAACATCAATGGCTAGAGGGCATTAAAAATCCATGTGCTATCACCATTGAATGGATGGATAAAACAAACTTGAGAGACAATCCTAGAGGAATTTTAAGCATTCATGAAGAATCATCCTTGGAGTTTGAAAATGAGAGAAACAACAGTGAGCATAGAAGTTATTTCATAAATACCTTACCAAGTCCTTGCTCATATAAAACATGTCCCCAATCAATTGGTCTCTCCATCCTTACCATATTTGAGATCTCCAACCCTCTCTTCTTTTCTATTTATAAAAACTTTAAAAGGGCGGTTGTCGATGCATATGTCTATAATAAATATTGCAGATCTCAATGAGTTGATTGATGGTTTCCCAAGGACAATCTTAGTGTCCTAAAACAAGCACTTATCAGATCGTAACATGAACTTCTAATTATTTGCAACATTGCCTTGTGTATTGAGCATATAAAGATAATTGTAGAAATATTCCTTCGAGTATTCTTGTCACTAACCTTTCCAGGATTGGAGCAAGAAGATCGGATGAATGACAAGCACAAGGTATGTCCAACCAATCATCATGCAACATTGAATTAAATTCATCCAAACTTGAATTTTGCAAAATTCAAGCTTGGGGGAGTACTTTACATAACATATTTTGCTATGTTGCTATGTTGGTTATCCCTAGCTTTGAGACATGCTCAACTTGTTAAATACTAATTACACTACTTCACCTCCACTTGAGTAGATCTCTATAAATGCTCTCATGCTACCTTTATTTACTTTAGTATATGTCTAGGTTTGGAGTAGTTTTATTTATCTCTTAAATCAAGCATGGTGCTTAGTTTAGGAATGATGATCTTACTTCCAAAGGATTTTTAAATTAAGCATAGTGCTTAGGTTAAAATGCCCTCCTAAATCAAATTAGACATGGTGTCTAGGTTGATTTTTGAGCCGATAGTATGCTATAGTAGATATGGGATATTTTGTTGGACTAACCCCTGCAGGAAAACTTTCAATATCAACCTGGGAAGTCTTGAGATACAGACTCACATTGGAGATAAAGGAGACACATGAAGTTTAACGATTTGCACAAGGAAGGACATAGCGCATTCATCATAGAGAGATGATACATGGAACGAGACAAAGAGTGCCACAAACACGATGCACAACCGCTACGAATGGGAAGCTTCCACAAGGTGAGATGGTACCATCACTCTTCAATTAAGGTAACATCTTAAGGTACTTGACTATTGCTTTTATAAGCTTCTCCTTGGTTCTGGCGTTCACATGAGATAAAAAGAAAACATGTATGATTTGTAACTCCAAATTAACCAACCCAACTAATTCAACATGTTTAGTCCTTTAATCTTTGTTCTTAGTACTACCTTTGTGATCCCACACTCCTAATCATATAAGCTAATATGTTGCACATTCAATCTTTGGAAGATATAAACAAAACATAAATATAGATAGATTATCTTTCCATTAGGTTGGGCCATATGATCTGACAAATGTTTCAAATCCTACACTCATGATCCTATCAACTTTGTCTTGCTCACTATGCTTAAGGTTAGAGAAGAACAAATACACTTTTGGTTCTGTTGGTGTTTTCCACCAATAGGGCCCATGCACTTGATCTCTGCCTTGTCTCTATGAATAGGTACACTTCAAACAAAACATGGAGGAGTTTTACAACTCCCAGATTCCACCAAGTGAAGAACCGGGATCTACGAGCACAAACACAATGGAGATCACGCACTTAGTTTCCCAAGGAAATATTGAAGAACCTCTATGTCCGAGTTGGTACCTTGTACACTCCAGCAAACTTCGTGGTGATAGAGACTGGTACTGAGGAGAGGGCACCCATCATCTTAGGGAGGCCATTCCTAAACACCAGAGCTGTCATCTACGCTAATGCTGCCAAGATCAGTCTCTACATCAAGGGGAAGAAGGAGACTTTCCTTCAAGAATAAGACCACAAATTTCAGAGCAATCCTGACATGAACCAAGGAAGAGGACCAACAGGAGGGCCAGGAACAAGCAAATGTGGACCGAGTCAGCTAAGATGGTCACTGCAGCTCAAGGAGGTCAAGATCGTCAACTCAAGTCACCTTTCTTGATCAAGAAGGACGACCCTGGTGTTCCAAGCATCGAGTGCACAATCAATAGATACTCTTTTTAGAAGACACTCTACGACACCGGATCTGACGTCAACATAATGGCCGTAGTCACTTATCAGCTTCTACATGGAACCATGCCCCTACAACCAATATATATTCAGCTCCAGATGATTTTCAGGTCATTGACATGGGAGACGACGAGTACGATCCACCCATCATCCTTGGAACACTACAAGGTTTCACCCCTGATGCAACGGTCTAAAAGTGTTGCAATATATCAAAAATGGTTGCCATAGACAAAATTGCAACACAAAAATTTCGTTGGTATGCGTTGCCATAGTAATCGTGGTCTAAAGTTTGCACCACAAATCATTTTGGTGTTGCAATAGGTTTGAGCGTATTGCAACACATTGGAGTTTTGTTACAACACCATCTACTGTTGCAAACCATAGCATAAGCAACCACTATGGATGTTGCAATAGTAACTTTTGCAACAACCCCCGATGTTGCCAGAGATACATGTTGCCACATATGTAAATAGTGGCAATAGGTGCACTAGCAACAACAATGGGTGTTGCAATAGACCTTATTACCACACATTAATAGCATTGCAATAGATGGACCCTCTATTGCCATGCTATCTCTATGGTTGCTATAGGTGGAACCCTCTATTACCACGACAAATATTTGGTTGCTATAGTTGCCCCTCTCTATCGCAACACTATCTTTGTGGTTGCTATAGGTGGAGCCATCTATTGCCATGACAAACATTTGGTTGCTAGAGGAATCTTCTCTATTGCCACACGAAACATTGTAGTTGCTATAGGTGGAACCCTCTATGGCCACGATAAATGTTTCGTTGCTAGAGGTTGCCTATATATTGCCAGGGTCAATACTTGCTTGCTATACTTGGACCCTCTATTGCCATGCATATTGTTGTGTTGCTATAAGTTGGAGACTCTATTGCCACGCCCACTATTTTGTTGGTATAATTTTTTTGCCACATTGTTTGTTTTCTTCTATAGTATATATTGCAACGCCAAGTTATTATGACGATAGTCCATATTGCAATGCATTGTTTGGTAGCTTTAAACAATAATTGCAGCCAAACAATATATGATGAATGAAGCAATCAAACATCCATTAAACCAAAATTTCCTTTGTTTGTCCACATAATCAATTAAACCATCCAATATCAAAGCTACTCAATAACACACGCAAAACTGAAACACATAAGGTGTCCGACACACACTAAGCTAGGATGAACAAATCAAAATGTAACGAGCTATGTGTAGCACTGTAACAATGGTTGGCTTGACATTGACCATCCCATCACTTGAGCGCTCCTGTCAAACTCTGTCTTGCTCCTGAAAAAATCATTAACATTAGTCTACGCATTAGGTAACTGAAATTGTATTATGTTGGCAATAGTGGCATGCACAAAACCATTGAG
The DNA here is from genome assembly GCF_000003195.3 of Sorghum bicolor. Lineage (NCBI taxonomy): Eukaryota > Viridiplantae > Streptophyta > Magnoliopsida > Poales > Poaceae > Sorghum > Sorghum bicolor. Next base: position 47,747,437 of record NC_012872.2, read on the forward strand.
AAGGTTAGGAATTTGGTATCATAATTTAAAGGCTAATGGGTTTACAAATTTAATGATTCATTCAAAGTGAAATTATCCATCAAAATACTATATGATCAATTCCTTTTTATTTCTCAAATGACAAACTTAAACTTTCAGTTAATGAATGATCTTTGGCACCTTCCGTGACTAACATGAGCAACAGCAAGGCAACTTTAGAACAAGCTAATAAAATATCTAGAGACAGTCATGACAAGAAGCACTAGGTGATCTTGGCCATCATGATTGTTCACAGGCTTAGTAGCAGGTATTCGTGCCAATTAAAAAAGGAATAACTGATATCTACTCATAGCAAGCCAAAAGCCTAGACAAATTTATTCAGATAACCAAATGCGAGCAGCAACAAGTAAATAATATTTTCAGACCACAACAAAATAGCTGCCTAAGCAATTCTGGTGATAAATATGACACAAGTAGTAGTAGCATCAGAGATGATAAAGAGATTGGCTTATAAAACTTGCAATCCTAACCCTAGACAATTTTCTTGCATTCTCAGTCATATTGATGAGGAAAACCAAAATAGAAAAAAAATCCTAGAGACTAACAGAATTTTGCTTGCATTCGTAGTCATATTGACGAGGAAAATGAAAGCAAAAAAAAACTCCTAAAGACTAGTAGGTTTGCAAATAAATTTGCAGAGTTATTGAAAAGTAAAATTGTCCATGTAAAGGTTATATATGATCATGCCTACAAGTCAATTAGATATATATAAAAGACACTCTCAGTGAAACAAATCTGATCCACAAATATTTATAGGTAGTGGATTTAAAAAATCACCTGTGCATTGCTAGCTTGTTGATTCCTTTTGGATGATAATGCTCGTTTCTTAGCTGCATTATCCTTAAGTGCTTTTGTAGTAGTAAAACTAACTGTCATGTTCCCTCCATTGTTTTGGGCTGTTTGTGACTTATTTGCAGCACTCCTAGTTGTGCGAGTAGTACTTGTACCTGCCGGTGCGGTAGCTGCGAGCTGTGTTAGTGGCAGGCTGCTACCTAGGTTATCCTGTAGATCAATAGTTTGAGGGAAAATTAGGCCCCATATACTATGGACTATCACATGACAGCATTAAAAACTCTTCAGTTCTCAAAGTACCTGGTGATGTGATATTTCTTCACTTTCTGTAGTTACGTTTCCTTCCACCATGTTTGTTGTAGCAGCAACCTCTGCAATTTGTTACCCATCTTTATTAGCCTGCATTTAATTTTTGGTCAGAAAAATTATGAGTGGAGTATGAAAGTACAAAATTGATGTTGTTTATCTGTCCAAATTTCAGTAGATATACATGATAGCTACACCAAAATGCCTTTACAATATGTGAGAAATAAGCTACTACCAGCATGGTTTGTAGCCAACTACCTGAGCCATTTCAGTTCAACAACCTACCAAAAGATTCAACAAGCGGGCAAGTATAGAACCTAGAGACACATAAACACATTAACTATATCTATTGGGCAATTTAAGGTTTTACATTACTATTACCTGTTGTAAGGATGCTTGTCCTTGTGCTGCTTGCATCATTGACATAAACTCTTGCCTAAGTGCTTCTCTATCGGCCTCTCTTGACTTCAACATTTCTTCCATCTGACGCCTATGTTCTTCCCTTTCGATCTCCCTTTCAGCCTCTTGAGCTTCAATTCTTTCTTGTAGCTTTGAAAATGCGTCCATGAGTGCCGCATCTTGACGGACGTGGTACTGGTATTCCTCAGAGAGTAGCTGCCTTCTTGTTGGGTACCTTGCCAAGTATCCATTAGCAAGGATCTTGGCTGATTTGCATTTTCTTGTTTCCTTATAGGCTGTCTGGAAAATCTGGTTTTGCTCCACATCTGAGATGATGTTTGCATCTCCATTTGATTCCCTCTCTGAAATTTTGCTGCTTGCATTATCCTAACAAACAGAGGACAGTAAGAAGTAGTTAATTAAAAAAAATTGTAGGCGTTCAATTTGCGTCACTTGATAAGGTTTGTACAAACTGTTATATACTCACATAGACATTCCTAGATTCTTGGCTTGTCCATCGCCCATTCTTACTGTGCGTCAACATAAAAAGCTCCAAATCATTTGGCTCATCACCAGTTAATGGGTCCCTCTAATTTGGCAAGAATGTAACAAATTATCAATATTTCATCATGTAAGGAAGCTAGGGCGTGTGCTTCTAAAGTTATTACCTGTTCATAGCTACACTGAGAAAAAGACTTTGATCCTGTCAAATGGTGTATCTTTACATTCTGCCGATTCTGAGAATTCTTGTTGCTAATCCTCTGCACAAGGAGTTGATTCTAAAAGTGCTTGAAACATAGCCTTTATTTCATCAAGTGCAATTGGTAAGAATAATATAAATGTCATCAAACCTGAAATTTTTCACTGCCAAAATACAACACCAGATAGTGCCATTCAACAATGTCCAACTCTTCAGGCTTGTGTCTCATTCTCTCATCATAGGTGGTGTACGCCCTGTACGTAGCACTAAATGTGGACCGCCATCCTTTGTAACGCTCATTTGCGATGGTCCATATCTTTTTCCTATTTTCCTCATTATCCTCAACGTCCCACTTATGCTGTTCAACACAAAATATAAATACTAGGTGGCTTCTTAAACAAATTTGTAACAAATATATGTACACAACCAAGAATAAATCAGAAGCTTACCATCATATCAGATGCTATTGATTTTTTTACATCTTCGTGGATATCTCTCCATGTTCTCACTCCAATGATTGGTGCTTTTTTTCTAGTAAACACTACTATTTCATCAGTAAATGTGCGTGTGTTCTCACCTGCAGCTCCTCCAAGTCTAGAGAATTGGAGTTTAAGCTTCTGACTGCCCTGTTTGGATCTCTTGTGCATGGCTGCCAATCCTTTGACGGTACCTCGTGCCTTCCTCTTTTGGGAGTCTTGTCAATCAAAACATTATACAATATTGAGATTAAGTAAAATCATTTACATAGGGACAATTGAACTGAACCTCAATAAAATCACAGTGAGCATGGCTTACTATTTCCCAGTGTTTTCTCACGCCGAGCATGAGATGGTAGGTTCAAAAGTGGTGTTGGATTGCTATCTTGACTTGAATTTAGTAAATCTATGTGATTCCTATGGTTGTCATATGCACATAAAGATAATAGGTCACATGTGTAAGATATAAATGGTTTGCAAAGGATTGATAATAATTTGGTTGACATTTTGGAAAAAGTTGTTATATTACTAATATCATCAAGTTGTCCTTGCACCCTTAACCATTCTTTGTAAGTCTTGACCGTGTCTTCCCTGTATATATCTTTAAAATCTGTGAAATCCATGCTGGTATCAATTATGTGGCCATTGCAATATAATATTATATAACCATTTAAGATAGGGCAGCAGCATAACTTACCCATGCATTGGCCCTCTTCATGCATATTGTTAAGCCACACCTTGTAATCATTAATTGACTCATCTGTGAAATCTTCACTAACTGTTGCCATTCTTGGCAATTTAATGGGTGTTATCTCCACATTTCGCTCTGTTATTTGATCCCTCGATAATACTAATCTGACCTCCCGCATTGTCCCTCAAGGTCTCCAAGTACGAGAAGGCCACGCGTCGTTGGTGTGGACATCGCACGCAGTGGAGATCGATCTGCTCGCGTGTGGCCAGTAACGACTGGGCGATCTCCCTCGACTCCTCTTCTATCACGGCAAAAGAACAACGACGAAGGAAACCGCGTGGAGTCCTGGTCACGCGCGGGATCGCCGCAGGAGAAGCGGGCGCACGTGTTTGCCAAGCCGAACACAACTCGCATATACTCGCATTTATGAAGACATTATACAATAAAAAGAGATTGAAAATTCCAACAACCAACAACCAGATCTCCTATTGACGTGCAAACAAATATCCCAAAAAGGTACCTGACGAGAGGTTTCCTTATGAGCTACGCATGCCAAAAAAAAGGCCAACGGATCAGACGACATCTGCCGCTCCTCTCCATTGATCAGACGCTGCCGCTCCTCTCCATTGATCAGATGCTGCCGCTCCTCTCCATTGATCCCAAAAACTTACGATACGTTTGCCTTCTGAGTTCCGCACGCCGCTGCCGCTCCTCTCCATTGATCAGACGCTGGGTAATTTTGGTGTGGTTCACGCTGCCGCCGACCAAGCCTCCTGCTCACGCTGCACGCCCTGCTGCTTGCCTGATTGCCTCCCTCTGTCCAATTCCATTAGGCATCAACTGACACAGGTAATTCCATTAGGCCTGATTGCCCTGCTGCTTGCCTGATTCCTCCACGGTTTTTAGTTCAAAGAGAATTTACCTCGAATCATGTATTTATTTACCTCTAATTTTTATTCTTCAGAGGACAAGATTTGGTAATCCCATAAGTCATACAGTTCAAAGTGCACACCTGCAATTAGGGCTGAGTTGAGACTATTTAGTGGATAATCATTATCTAAAGTTATCAACTAGGTAATTTACTAATTTTTGATACCTCTGTATATATTTAGTGGATTAAATATGCAAGCATGCTAGATGATACCTCTATATGTATGTATTTTTTTAACATATTTGATATAATTCTAATTTATTTTTGCATGTGATCATTATCACGCAGAATAATGTCACGTGATGATAGAAGTTGGATGTGCTTGCCTCGTTCTTCACCTGAGTGGGTGGAGAAACTCCAACAATTTATGGACATCACATTTGGTGAGACATCAAGAGGTGGAACTGCTGCATGTCCATGTCCTAGATGTGTATGCATGGCATACAGATCACGGTCTGTGGCTCAGATTCATTTGCTTACTAGAGGGTTTGCTGAAAGCTTTATCAGGGAAGGGGAAGGTTCAGATGTGGGGTTACACAATGAGGATGCACGGCTAGCTGATGTAGAAGTACACAATGATGCACCCTCAGCAGCTGATTTAGAAGTAGACAATGAAGCAGCATCACATGAATTTGGAGTAGACAATGAAGAAGGTGCATCAAGTGACGACCGTGGTGCCACTAATTTGGTTAGATCCCTAATTAGAGGCGCTATACATGGAGAGATCAAAGATACTGATGACAATGAACAACCGAATGAACATGCAAAGATCTTCTTAAAATTATTACAGGCGGCAGAGAAAGAATTGTATCCAGGCTGCACGGATGCTACTAAGGTCTCCTTTATTGTTGAACTTTTTCAGGTTAAGTGCTTGTACGGTATTAGTAATAGGGCATTGGAGGGGGTACTTAATCTGTTCTCAAGGTTTCTCCCTAAAGGCCACTGTGTCCCAAACACAATGGAGAAAGTGCAAAGGGTGGTTCGAGATCTAGGCTTGGACTATGTAAAGATAGACGCCTGTGAGAAGGATTGTGTGTTATTTTGGAAGGAAAATGCAAATCTAGACATATGTCCAAAATGTGGTGAGTCTAGGTGGAAGATGGCTGATGACAGTGCTCATGATCAGAGGGGCGATGCAGATGGTGGTGCTAATACAAAAAATAAGAAGCGTGTCCCATGTAAAATCCTACGATATTTTCCTCTTATTCCTCGGCTACAAAGATTGTATATGAATGAGAGCACATCATCACAAATGCGATGGCATAAGGAAGAATTGGTCAATGATGGCAAAATGCGTCACCCTGCGGACTCGAAGGCATGGAAGCACGTGGATCAAAAGTATGATTGGTTTGCAAATGATGCTCGTAATATTAGGCTGGGTCTTGCTTCTGATGGTTTCAACCCCTTTGGCATGCAAAATGTCACGTACACCACATGGCCTGTTATCCTAATTCCTTACAATTTGCCTCCTTGGTTGTTTGAGAAACAACCTTATTGGATAATGTCAATGTTGATACCTGGTAAAAAATCTCCTGGAATGAATATTGATGTATATTTGAGGCCCCTCATTGATGAGCTAAAGGAGCTTTGGGAAAACGGTATTGATACATGGGATGATAAGGTAAAGAAGAATTTTAAACTACATGCTATTCTACTTTGGACAATTAATGACTTTCCTGCATATGCAATGCTTTCTGGTTGGAGCACAAAAGGCAAATTTGCATGTCCATACTGCCACAAGGATACTGATTATTTATGGTTGAAATTTGGGAACAAGCACTGCTACATGGGACATCGTCGTTTTTTGCCCTCAGATCATCCATGGCGCATGAACAAGATCAGCTTCAACAATAAGGTGGAAACCAGGGAGGCTCCAGTACCACTGTCAGGTCAACAGGTATTGGAGCAGTATGAAACTTTTGATCAAGTGTGTTTTGGAAAGGCGGCGTCAAAAAAGAGGAAGCGTGATGAAGATAAAAGATGGCACAATTGGAGGAAGAAGAGTATTTTTTTTGAGCTTCCTTATTGGTCTTCTTTGCTCATAAGACATAATGTGGACGTGATGCACATTGAGAAAAACATATGCGAAAGCATATTGGGTACTTTGCTTGAAATTGAAGGTAAATGTAAGGACAGCGAGAAGGCCCGGCTTGACATGGAACAGCTAGGAATAAGGCAAGATCAACACCCTGTGGTTGATGAAGATAATTATACCTTACCACCAGCCTTGTACTTTTTAGATAAAGATGACAAGAAAAGTTTATGCCAATTTCTACAGGGAGCAAAGATGCCTGATGGGTTTAGCTCTAATATAAGGAGATGTGTTGATGTAAATGCATGCAAGGTATCTGGACTCAAAACTCATGACTATCATATTATTCTACAGAAACTATTACCCTTAGTCATCAGAAAGATTTTGCCAGAAGATGTTGTTGCGCCATTGATTCAGCTTAGTTGGTTCTTCACTGCACTTTGTTCAAAGGAGTTGTTGGAAGAAGATCTTGACAAACTTAGTAGTTCAATTAAAGAGACTCTTTGCCGGCTTGAGATGGTATTCCCACCTGCGTTTTTTGATATCATGATTCATTTGCCGGTTCATTTAGCTGATGAGGCTAAACTTGGAGGGCCCGTGTGTTATAGATGGATGTATCCAGTTGAGAGGTATCTACGTACTGTTAAAGGCTATGTGAGGAACAAGGCACACCCAGAAGGTTCAATAGCTGAGGCATACATAGCCGAGGAGTGTCTTACATTTTGCTCTAGATTCTTGGACGTCGACACCAAGTTGAATCGCGCTGATCGTCATGAAAGTACAGCCGTGAATGAGCCACCATCTGGTCTGAGCATATTTGGTGAAATGGATTACAAGAGGAGAGGACAGACTATTGAGATATTAGGTGGAGATGATATTCGGAAGATGAGGCACTACATAATTAGTAACTGCGATGAAGCTAGACCATGGGTCAAGTAAGTTGAAATGTACCAACATTAATTACTACACTATTTGTTTGTGCCATCAACTAATTAATTGGCTATTTTGATGTAGGGAGCATATGGAAGAACTCAAAAAAAATAGTACAAGGAATCTTAACAAACGACACGAGGAGCACTTTGTACGGTGGTTCGAAGACAAGGTTAGTTTTTTTTATTATTTTTTATTCCATGTGATGGTCAGAAAGATGTATAATTAACAGAGGCATTTGTTTCGAACTGGGTTTGCAGATCACCAAACTTTATGAGAAAGGGGAAGCAAGTGAACTGATGTATGCCCTTTCTCAAGGACCAGACCATCGAGCTCGTGTGTTCAATAGATGCTACATCAATAACTGGCTATTTCGAACGACTGCCATTGAGAGAAATCTCGTCACACAAAATAGTGGTGTGCTTGTGAGGGGTGATGGTACTACTGGCAACATGACCTGGTATGGACTGATTAGAAGAATTATCTCACTCGAATTTTCTACACAAAAAGAAGTTTTATTGTTTCAGTGTGATTGGTATGATGTGCCGGCTGCCAGTACCAGCAGAAGTAGAGGATACAGTAGAGATAAATATGGTATTAGCGATATCGATACTTCTAGGTTCCGTTATTCAAATGAACCTTACATTCTAGCGACACAAGCTGAACCGGTGTTTTTTGCCAACCTCGTAAACAAGCCTGGATGGTCCAGTGTTGTTGTGGTTAGACCAAGAAATTTGTTCGCCATGCCAGAAGCAGAAAATGATGGTGACATCGAAGTCGATCTACTTGATGTGGGAATCCAAGACATAAATTTAGTAGGCTCAAATGAGGATTTGTCTAATTGGACAAGAGCAGACAAGGAAGGCACAAGTGGTGATGCCTCTGTTATTAATCAAGTGCGTGGTGAAGCAGTTCTTGAACCCGATGATGCGGTCTTACTTGACGAGGATGATGACGACGAAGATGACACCTACATTGATGATGGAGTTGTTGCACCAATTGTGGTAGAAAGCATAGAAGATGATTTTTTTGTTTAAATACTTATTTTTGTTCAACTATGATGCGTATCAGCAAGCTGTACAATTTTATGTTTTCTGAAATGTTTATAGATCTACTAATTTACTTATTGAATTGCGAAACTATGCAGACAGTGATAATAAAATTGTCATGGAAGATGCACACAAGCAGCATTGCAGTACTATTCAGATGGCAGCATGTGTTTTCTATCAACCTTCTTACATATCTGAACTGACTGCAACATAAAACAAAATAAGCATCATCAATAGAAATTGCTTTTCACATGTTAATAAACGAATTTCAGAAATAAGAGAGGGAGAGGTTGCTTTCACATGTGAGGAGGAATTCATGATTGACGTTCAACCAAATTGTGTCATCTTCGTTAAACACGTAATAGAGAAAAATTTAGGATACTTTAGTTTATAGCAACACAAAAAAACCGTGGCGATAGTAACATGATATTGCATCCATTTAGGATTGTAGTTACAATAAGTACCTATCAATTGCAACGCCACAAAAGATTATTACAACCCCAAAAAACCATAGCAATAGCAATACGCTACTGCAACCATTTTAGAATTTTTGTTGTAATAACCACCTAGAAATTGCAACTCTATGGTATTGTTGCAACCTAAAATGACCATGGCAATAGTTACAAGCAAATCCAACCAAATTCAATATAGTTGCAACAACATCAAGTAATTGCAACAAAAATCAATACTAATGCAACTCCAAATCACTATAGCAATAACGCCAACTAATCGCAACACAATTCTAAAATGGTTGCAGTAGCACACTCCTATTGCAACGACAATCCACACATATTGCAATACATTTAGTTCGTTGCATTATAGGTACATATTGCAACCATTCTATGGGAAGGTTGCAATACGACCCCCCTATGGCAACCAAATTAGTGGCATTGCAGTTGTGTGGCGTGGCATTAGGGGGGAATCCTTGTAGTGGAAGACCGTTCCTCAGCACTATCAAAGCCATTATCTATATTGGAACCTGAGAAGTCCACATGCACTTCCCCTCTGAGAAGGTACGCCGCTATTTTACTGACCCTAACTATATAGTTGAAGACTCTAAGAAGGTCAGGACAAGAAGAAGACAACGCAACCGCAACTAGAGGAGGCAAATCATCAAGGACGGATGGGTAGACTACGAAGGAGAAGTGATAAGGTCTGAAGACATATAGCTTGAACAGAACTGTCCTGAGGAGACCGTAGCACCGAGTCAGATGTGAAAAGAGAAGATAGTTATAGCCGCTAGAACCACTGACTACGCCATCCAGCGAATCCCAGGACGACTGAGAAAACGGAGAGTCCCGTTCGGAGGACTTAAAAACACCGAACGCCTTGCCAAGAGGTAAACTTGGTAGTTACCCTTTTCCTTTCAATTATTCAATTATAGTTTGCTTAGTTAATCAGGTTCATACTATCTTGAAAAGAAAATAAAAATGTTAAAAATAGTAAGCCCCATGTGAGTAGACTTGTGGTTTAAAAACCCATAGGTATATTGACTGTGGTGGCATAAAATAAATATGTTTTCATCTTACAATAAAAATATAAAAATAATAAGCGTATGATCCTGCTAAATAAATAACATTTATTGAGGAGGCTCAATATGATAAAGGCTAGATATTTATGCTAACACTTAACCAGTTCCACAAAGCTTTGTTGTCTATTTGAGCTCCACAGAATTCAAGGATCAAAGAAGACTAGCAGACAGAGGACATCCTAATCGCTGTCAGGGTGCTGCCGACTTTCAAATACACCTCCATCACCTGCTAGCTACATCAGAAGAAATTACGTCAAAATCCAGCTTGGGGGAGAGCACCCCCATTTATCCAGCTAAGTGTTTCTACTCGCTTTTATACTTTACTCAAATAATAAAAGATGCATAATCATGAAAACCCAAATAAAGATTTTGTGCTTTTATATATATCTTTGCTTAGTTTGCTAAATAAATAAATAAATAAAGTTTGCTATGAACCCTCATGATAAACTCTCACATGGAAATGATGAATAGTTGCTCTGCCATGACTAGTTCTTAAAATTGAAATCTCTCTCAAGTTTAGGCATGACTGTTATGAAGTAAGATTTGCTCTAAACCTGAACTTGTGGGAAGAGTACTTGATCTAAAGTCTAAGTCGTTAACGGATATGATATGGAAAGGTTGAGCTGCTGTTTATCTGTTCCTAGAGATGCTAGAATTCTGGAGAATTTTATCTTTAAAAATCTTTAAAATAACACATGATGAGTTCCTGTATGATGAGAGTTTAAATTTCTACCACAGCCATATATACATGCTTATTAGACTGTGAACCATATATTTACTTTTTACTGCTTATGAGCATTGAGTGTGGTCAAGCTGTGTAGACCCTTAGGAGCTTGTCATGTGGTTAAAATCAAGATTCACTTGCACGTTCACTCATACATGCTACTTCTACTCTGGAAGTACGCATCCACATATATCCACTCATTTCCATCTCCAGATTCACCCAAAAGTATTCTACTCGTAATCCGGGAGAGAATAGCCAAAAACATTTTCCTATCCCTGTTATTCCCTGTGAAATAAATGCTCTAGTTATTTTGGTTACTACCACTTGCTACATTATTTCAGGAGATGAGTGCTCTAAAAAAAAGAGAAAAAGAAGAAGAAAAAAAATAATATATATATATATATATATACGAGGAAATAAAAAGGGGCAAGTGCCCGGAACCTCGAAAGAAAAGAAAAAGTGAGACGAGAGGTAAAAATGGACAAGTGTCCGACAGTAGAATTAGGGGTACAAGATACCCACCTGAGAGAAAAAAGAAAAAGAAAATATAGAGCATCTCATTCTCCTCAAAAAGCTTCAAAGTGCAAGAAAGGTATGTATCCCCTCAAAAGAGCAAAAGTAGAATTAGACTTTCACCATTGTTATCACCATCATCACTATACACCATTCATTCGCCACACATGCACATCTTGATTTAACTTATTGACTTGTTTCTCTGGATCCATGGTTTGACTATGCAATAAATGTCTTGTAAGTATGTATTAGCTGTCTCCCACCTATGAGCTCCAGATATCAAAACCTTATTAGAGTAGGGTGAGAGAGAAGGTAATATCACTATACCTCATACCACAAATACTACATACTTTGAGAGAAGGCGTATATTATCACTGCCTTGGTAAGGATCCAGAAATACCACAAAAGAGAGATCTGAGAGAATCATATAAGGAATCTCTGAGTTTTATTTGAAAATCCGCAAAAACTCTAGAGCTATAGCTGATCAAGAATAAGAGACATGGCGCTTGACTTGACCGTTCTATCTTTTAACTGCTCAAGACACAAGTGACAGTTACAAGCCCCATGGTGAAAGGTAAAATGAGTAAGTTTTAAGTCTTAACAATTTATTCTAACTCAGAGATGAGATCTTGCTTGAATGCGTGTGTACTTTTAAGGCATGAAACCACTGCAGAAACTATTGAGTTCATCCTTGCTCAGGGACGAGCAAGAGGTAAGCTTGGGGGAGTTGTTGATGGTCCTTAAGTACCAAATATAATCATCAAATAAATAAAGAAAAGGATCCAAATGCAACCAACACCCAGACTTAGGGTTTTATCTGACAGAATTCCACCAATTTTGGTGTTTGTCTATTTCTGCAGGGGGTTATCAGGAAATACGGAAGAAAGGCCCACTTGTCGGGATTACATAGAGATATCAACGCACCGTGCAATTTTCTACCATCTAGAAGACTCCAGAAGCCACGGGAAGAAAGCAGAGGCCGAAAGGGGCCAGGCCCAGGGCGCCCGCCCTCTTTCCCTGGGCGCCCGCCCTATCCTGGACTCCGTTCGGGACTCTCTTCGCACACGATGTTCCACCGACCTAAAGGATCAAGGATAACGTAGTACCACATCGCCTACTGACCCAAAAACGCATAGAGGAGGAGGACTATATAAGGAGACCCCCCTGGCCCCTGGAGAAGACAAGAAGTTATCATAGAGATTGAGGGGTGCCCTCGAAGGAAAACCTCTTCTCTAATAATATTTCTTTTTAGGCTTAGCAACCAATGTAAGTAGAAATAGATCTTCTAGTTTCTACTAGATTGAGAGAGATAGAGTGGAGGTGTAGATTGGAGGAAGGCCGGCCCGTCGGTGTCTACTCCGAGTTGTACCTGCGGGATCAAGTCTCCTAACCCGAGGCTTGCTTCTAAGATTCTTCAGTAATTCGACTTCTAATTCTAGTAAGTTCTTGTTTTATTGTTTTTTGGTTTATGAGTTTACTTTAATCCTCTTCCGGTTGAGTATTAGAGTAATCATTGCTTGCGTAAACATGGTGTTTAGGCTAGGGTACTCATAGATATCCCCTGACTAGTTGGACCGTTGTAGTAGCGAGGAACGTGACATTTCCGAGTTACCTTTGTATCCCATATCTTGTTAGCAGGACGGGTAGGTTTATAGGTGCGGGTTGAACATCCTTTGTGGTGTCTAGATTCCGTAAGCTTCCCCAATAGAACAGTAGATCATCCTTACTAAGGTTAGAACGAGACTACGGTTGCAGTCTTCTCTATACATCACTCACATCGAGAAACATTCTTTGTAGCCTAAAGGGATAGTAGCAATAGATTTGGTTAGTCAGATGCACCCTTTCTCCTAGTGGTAAAAATATAAATATGATACTCTGGAAAACCTCCCGGTGAAATGCTCACCGATATCCGTGCGCTTGCGGATCAATTCCTTATTGCGTTACCAAATATCAACAGAGAAAGCGTGCAAAAGACTAACCTTTTATCTTAACTACTACCCACGGGTTGCAAGACAAGATAGTGAGAATTAAGCCATATAGAGAGAACTCTTTCTTTAGTCTTCTTCTAACTATAGTAAATTGTGTAGATATTATTCTAAGGTGAGTAACTAGAGAAAAGAGACACCTTAGAGAGTGCTTAACCCTAGTACCATATACCCTACCTTACCTCCTAACAGGACATGGATTACTGAGACCCAAGAGGATTGTCACTTCCCCCAAAAGGCTACCACAAATCCGACCAAGCAGGGAGTATCTATCAGTATTCCTAGCCCAAGCACCACGCTTACGCTACGAATAAATACTCTATTCCCAACGTGAAGCGAATAACATAAACTCATAAACCAAAGAAAAATAAGAACAATAACTTACTAGTATCAAAAGTTGAATTGCTGAGCGATTCTAGAACCAAGCCTTGGGTTAGGAGACTCAATCCCAAAGATACGAAGAAGAAGAAGGCACCGACAGGCCGGGCTTCCTCAACTCCTATCTTCACCCTATACTCTCTCAATCTCTCTTGTTACTATCACCCTAAAAAGACGGATCCATTCGAGGGACCCCTCTCTGTCTAACTCTCTCTAGAAAATATGAATTAGGGTTTCAGAGTTACATCTTAGGGGGGCAACCCCTTTATTTATAGCCTCCTAGGAATCACCAGAGCCATTGGATCAAACCGACTTAAACTTACGCTTAAGATTAATACTCAAAGTCGGTAGAGGCTGATCCACAAACTTCACCCTGATTGGTGGAGCTAGTGGGGCGGGCACCCCTGCCCTTCCGGGCAGCCGCCCGGTGCCCAGACCCGTTTTGCCTCCCGTTCGGTCTGGAGCCTCCTTGAACCTTCTGGATTACTCTGGAGTTGACGTTCACGGTATTCTCTCTATGTAAACCTGACATGTGGACCATCTTTGGTTATTTCCAGCTAACACCCTGTAGAAATAGACAATCACCAAAACTCGTGGAATTCTATCAGTGATAACCCTATATCTACTAGGTGTTATGCATATAGATCAATTTTCATGTCTAGTTTATGGTTAAAATTAGGAGTTATCTACTGTCAACAACTCCCCCAAGCTTACCCTTTGCTCATCTCTGAGCAAAGATAAATTCAGTAATGGATCAGGAGTTGCTACAATGCTTTCACGCCTCAAAAGTACACAAGCATTCAAACAAGAACTCTCCTCCGAAATAAAGTGAACTATTCTGACTTGAAACTTACTCATATTACCTTCCACCATGGGGCTTGTAACCATCACTTGGGTCTTGAGTAGTTGAAAGACAGAACCGTCAAGTCAAGTGTTATATTTCTCGCTCTTTGATCAACTATTATTCTAGAGTTTTTGTAAGATTTTCAAATAAAACTTAGAGTTTCCTTGTATGACCCTTTCAAGTCTCTTATTTGTGATATTTCTAGATCCTTACCAAGGCATGAATGGTATATGCCTTTTCTCTACTCTCTGAATATGTGGTATTTGTGGAATTAAGGCATAGTGGCATTATGCCCTCTGCCTCTCACCCTACATCTAATAGGCTTATGTGGAGCTCATAGGTGGGGAGACTGCTCAAACATACTTGCGAACATATGTTGTATAGTTAAACCATAGATCCAAAGAAACTAGTCATACAATCAAATCATATGTGCATGTGAATAAGAGGAGTGAAGCAAGTGATATAAATGGTGATGATGATAGTGGTGGAGATCTAATTCTACATTGGCTCCTTGGTGATAACATACCTCCCTTATTTGGAAATTTAAGACCTTGGAGGAACTTGGCTTTCTCACTCTTTTTTTCTTTCTTGGGACATTTGTCCTCTTTTTTTCTTTTTTTTGTAAGAGCAACCAAGCCTCTTACTAGAAATATATTAATAGGAAGTGATAATTGGAGTAACCAGAGCTTTATTGGATGACAAAAAAAGGATAGGATGGCGACATATATCTTTGGTGTTCACTCCTAGTGTAGGAGTAGAACATTTTCTAAATGAATGAAGTGAATGCATGTGAATAAAGGATGCGTACTCCCAGGGTAGGAGCAGCATAGGTGTGTGGAGTGTGTATATATGTGGGTGGTACTTTCAAGAACAGAAGTGGTACAGAGTGAATGGGGGCGTACTTCTGAGGACAAAAGCAGTATAGGTCAATGGATGGAGAGCACATAATATTACTTTAACTACATGACTAATTCCTAAGGGTCAACACAACTTAACTACACGCAGTGCCTACAAGCAGTATATGGAAGTGGATGGCTTTCCTAATCTAGTAAGCATGTATATTTGGCTGTGGTAGGGATTTTGAACTCTAGTCATACAGGAACTCATCATGCAACAATTTAAGATTTTCAAAGATAAATTCTCTAGAACTCTAGTATCTCTAGGAACAAGATGGATAACAGCTCAAAACCTTCCCATATCATAGCCATCAACTGCCTAGACTTAGATCAAGCAGTTGCTACCCACAAGTTTCAGATTCAGAGCAGACCTCAAATCAAAACAGTGGTTTCAAAACTCAGGAGAGTTCGAGGGTGAAAACTAGGTGCTTGAAAGGAATTATGACAAAGCAACTATTCATCATTTCCATAAGAGAGTTTATTCTATGGAGTTTTATTCTAGTAGGCAATTTCTTCCAATACTCTCCTAAATTTTATTTAGCAAACTTCATATCAAATAAAAAGATAGATATAGATATAAATAAATAGGGAAATCTTTATTTTGGTTTCTATGGTTATGCATCTTTTTATTTGTTTCAGATTAACATAGCACACTTAATAAATAGATAAGTGAGTGATACTTAGCTAGATAAATGGGGGTGCTCTCCCCCAAGCTGGATGTTGATGTAGTCTATTGGTGTTGTTGATTGGCAGTGAAGGTGTACTAGTCCTCCCAAAGTGTGAGGGATGGTTGTTGTAGAGATAGCAATCTGACTGTTGAGGACAACACTCCGACAAGGGATAGAACTTCCTTCAGCCTATTAGCTTTTCTTGATCCTTTAAATTCTATGAAGCTCAAATAGACAACAAAGCTTGTGAAACTGATTAAGTGTTAGTGGTAAAACCTCTAAGCCATTGGTTGTCTAGAACCTTCTTAATATATTTATCTTTTAGCAGGATCATAAGATATATTTGGTCTTTTTATGGTATGTAGAAAATGCAGTAAGATGAAAACTTATTTTTATGCCACCACCATGGATATGTCTGTGGGCTACCGCACCACAAATTTGTCCACATGGGGCTTAGCATTTTCTAGATACAGTGCTAAAAAGGGAAATATTGATAACTACCAAGTTACCTCTTGTCACGATGTTCAGTGTTTTAGGTCCTCCAAACAGGACCTCTTACCATGTTGGTTCCTTAGGTGCTTTATCTGGTCCCAAAAGTGGAGTCCATGATAATTGCACCTCTTGAGATGGTGTCACCCATGTTTATTACTCTTCCAGCAATTTGAAATGTGAAGTTCTAGTTGTGGGAGCTGGCAGCATCTTTGCTCAGTGTGCATGTTCATAGATCCAGGATCTTCACTTGTAGGATTCTTGGGGAATCAATTAAAGTGTGTCCTGCTCATAAAGACAAGGCAGAGATCAAGTGCATGGGCTCTGTTGGTGGGAAAACACCAACAGAACCAAAAGGTTTGTTCATTATTCTCTAGCATTAGACACATTGAATGAGATAAAATTAATATTCATGTGCTTTGCTCTATCTAAACCTGGGCGATAGCATCAAATAGTGAGCAAAAATGTGGCATTAAAATGTTGGCAAATCAAATTACTCAATCTTTAAGGAAGGATAGTCTACCTATGCATATAACTTTATGATTATGACTATCATCTTCCAAAGTTAGGGTGCACAATTTTTTAGATCATTGGATTAAAGGTTATAAGGCCATTAAAGCGATTCTAGGAACAAGCATAAAGAACTAAACATGTTGAGTTAATTAAATTAGATCAAATGAGGTTGTAACTCAAAGCATGTTTGACTCTCCACATATGTGCATGCCAGAATCAAGGAGGTTATTATGGAAGTAATGATCACTTACCTAGAGATGTGTTGATGCAAAAGCTAATCTGCAAACACAAAGGGCTAATACCCGATTTAAACGTTAAGGCGTGCCAGCCGATTTGACCTTACTATCGGCAAAGGTGGTAACTCGAATACTTTGGTCCCAACAACAGCGATGCACCCGGATGTCACGGCCAAGAGGTATTCACGCGGAACTTGAGAACACGCCAAGCTTAAGTCGATGAATTCCTAAGAACTCGTAGTAAAAGGGAAAAAGTATGACGAAGTCGTCGAAATAATAGATGCTGGAATATAGGAGTAAAAACTGTTGTTTGATTGATTGATTGATTCTCGATTACAAAGCCGTAGGGTTCATATTTATACCCTGCTCAAAGAGCTACAACCAGACACCACTAGAACTTGAATTCCAAATCATATAGAATCCATATACAAAACAATTTAAATAACTAAGGAAAACATAAAACTATCTCCCCGTGACAAACTGGCACACCTCCACAAACCGATCGGCAACTTTCCAGACTCTCCCTCCATAGCATCGGCAGACTCCCTTGTCATAGCCATCGGCACAGACACACCAACACCTATGGACTTAGTCACGTTTGACAACTCCTCCATCGGCAACCATCCTCATCGGCAACTCATCCTCATTGACAACTCATCCCGTAGACAAAACACTGCCGTCTTATCTTGCCAACCTACACTTTACCAATCATGGACACGTGCCCAAAAACGGTGTCAACACATGCCCCCCAATTTCGGAGTATAAAATCATTAATGCTTCGAAATTCTTTGCAATAATGATGCCTCTCCGCAATTAATGCTCCCAATCTGGTAACCGACAGCCTTAATCTGAGCAATTCTGATTTGATTCTTTCGCAGATTCCTCGAAATCCTCAGCTTCCCAAACGGACATTTCCATTTTAGTCGCGTATCGGCAATACTATCGTTACAGGGACTTGCCGATGGACTGACCAGGACGCCCATATCTTATCTTTCCAAATGGCTATCTCCACTTTATTCGCCCATCGGCAATATGACCGTTACAAGGCGCTGCCGATGGACCGACCAAGAGATCCCGCACAGTAAAATATCTCTGGATAATGACCGCTTCCTGTCCAATCACCTGCACAATCCCTTGATTACCGTGCGAACAGATACCAAATCTACCTGAATACCCTCGGATTTCAAGGATACGGCGAAGAGATAAGTCAACTTTGCCCTTGCCCGTTTTGTCCTATAAATAGTTCCTTCTCGGGTACTCCTCCATCACATCATTCCACAACCCCAACTTTACTTTCCCAGCGGCGGCGCTATTCAAGGTCTCCAAGATCTCCGACGAAGTCCCTTCTTCACCAACTCCGAAGCCCTCGATCATCCTCCCCGTGGCAAGATGGCCGTCAACTTCATCGTTCCTGAGGTCAGTTCTTCACTCCATCTCCTATACTTTTCTTCGCACCCCTGTTCATCCGCAATCCATCTTGCTGAACATTTTCTTTTTCTTCCTTTGTGTTTTTTTACCTTCCAAACCATTAGGATTTGTCCCACAAAATTGTCATCCCCACCGATCAACCACACCTCCAATGCCTTGGCCCGTTAGGGGATCCAGATCCAACCGATCTCATTAACGCAGAAACCAACAAGATTCCTTTTAGGGCCGAGAACTTTTCTTTGGATCTGTGGAAGGATACTTTCCGTTCTTGGCCCAGCCCTACTGTAGGATGGACGGATTGGTTTTTGAGGGTCAGCAACTCAAATGAAGTCCAGTGGGGCGAGAGAAAGCTAGACCAATGCATTAGGTTGTCCATTGCTGATATGCATAGGAATGAGTCACTGCTGATAGCTGCATCATATTTCTGGTCAGACACGCTTAATGCCTTTGTCTTTGGTCATGGCCCTGCTTCCCCTACACTTGCCGATGTAGCCATGCTTACTGGCCTAGACGTATCTTCTGCCGATAGCACCCATTTCTTCGATACCAAACCCAAGGCCAAGGTAGAGACTCGTGCTATCAGCGGTTGGTCAGGGTATATCCAAAAATACAGCCGAACAGGCCCTGTCAACATAAAAGAGCAGACCTGCTTCCTGAACATATGGTTAGATAAATTCGTGTTTTGCGGCCGATCAGCAGGACCAACCTCCGTCTACCTAGCAGCAGCAGAAAATCTGGCCAATGGTGGCCGATTCCCCCTCGGCCGATACCTGCTCGGAGCAGTCTATCACCTCCTTCACCAAGTAACGAGGAAACTCCTACTCGGCCAGTCTATCAGCAACTTGGGAGGCCCCTGGTGGTTCATCAACATGTGGCTCAATCTCCATATGCACAAGCGTCTTGAGTTTGACCTTTTTGCACAGCGTTTTCCAAGGGACATAGCCGAGAACTATGAACTGGATGAAGAAGAATCGGCAACACGACCTCCCCTAAACTTCGGTGAAGCTGTCATAGTTCTACCTGGTTCAGGGGGTAATGCAGACCAGATTAGCCGATTCTTCCAGACCATGTATGAAGGCTTGACCAGAGAGGAGCGAGCATGGTTAGCTTATGACGATCCAGATAGTATGTTTCCTCTGGTCTTCAACCCGTTCAATGATGCCCTTGACACAGATCACGAAGTGAAGATGGCCCTAATCACCCCCAGAGCTATACCAGTGAATTTCTTTGGTAGTGGGAAAACCTCCATCTAGACCTATGAGTTTTATAACCCATCGGCATTAGCTCGTCAACTAGCTTTCGGCTAGTTGCCGATTGCACTCTGTTATGCCGATGTAATAAAACCCAGGGAAGCCATCACTAGCCTTCTTGAATGGATTCGAGTGGCCCAACTGCCATCAAGTGCCGATACAGATGTAGATCTGTCAGAGTGGGTTCCAGCCACCTTCATCACTCAGGCGTACAAGCAATGGTGGGCAGAATGGAAGGAGCATCTATTCTGCAAATCGGCTCTTACGTATCGCGGCATGATCGACCCCGAGTATGAAGTCCCCGATAACACTGTAAGTATCCTTGAGCCGATGTCTCAATTTTCTCAATTTTATTTGCATCGGTGATACACCTTTGTATCATCCTGCAGGTTGACAACATCCCCCCATCGGTCAGCAGGAGTGGCAAGCCGATTGACCTGTTTGCATCAGGTCCAATTTCTTCAATCGGCCACAACGCTCCCACCCTGGCTGCCATCGTGCATCGAGGCATACGCCTCAAGAAAGTTACGACCAGGAGAACTCAGACATCACCATCGGTAGCTGCTTCCGCCCTAGCATAGGCTTTTAAGGTAACTGTTAAACCTCTTCATTCATATCGATCTTACTTTTACATCGGCTACACTACAACTCACAAATTCTCCTTTCTGTAACAGCAAACTAGTGCATCGGCAAGAACCAAAAGCAAAGGTGCTGATGCCCCCCAGTCCAGCCAGCGGAAGAGAAAAGGTGCCAAGAGTACCAGGGCACAAACAAAATGCCAGAAAGTGGCAAGTCCTCTTCCTCCCCCGGTATCTCCCATTCCGGTGGAATCCTCTCCTTCTCCCCCAGAAACAGAGACTCAGCAAGTACCATCTCCCCCTCAACCGCAAGAAGCACCACAAGCGGAAGAACCCCAACTAGAAGAACCTCAATTAGAAGTACCCCAGCCAGAAGACACATCAGCCGATGTAGGCGATCAAACTACCGATCCGACAGGTTCAATCATATCATCGGTAGTTTCTTCAATCCAGACAAGCAACGTCCCTCCTCAAGGTAACATATTTTTATGAAATTAGCACCGATGAACTTATCTCCTCTGTTCTTACAATCATTTCTGTTATTTTTCAGCTGATATAGTCCCATCGGTAACCCTGGCCGATCAACCCGTGGTTCCACCGGCATCTTCAAGTCAAAGGCGAGAGATCGCCTTGAAGCAAGTAAGCCATCCAATCTCTATCAGTATTATTTGCCGATGCTCTGACCATGGAATGACTCACTTTGTTTTTCCCTTTCAGGAACAGGATTCTCCCGACAGCCTATTCTCCTTTGCCATTGATATCTCCGAAGATGAAGGTGAGGAAGCAAGTTCCTCCCAGGCAGCTGGGATCGCATCGGCAGAGATCAGGGCAAGGCTGGAAGAACTGTCAGCTCTCCTCCATCAAGACATGGCTCAACTGGTTGATGACTCTGATCCGGCCAAGGCTCTGTTCAAGACCCTCAGAGGCCAGATTCCTGCCTGTTGACACCGTTTTTGGGCACGTGTCCATGTTTGGTAAAGTACAGGCCGGCAGGATAAGACGACGGTGTTTTGTCTACAGGATGGATTGCCGATGAGGGTGGTTGCCGATGAAGGAGAGATTGAACGTGACTAAGTCTGTAGATGGTGATTTGTCTGTGCCGATGGCTACGACAAGGAAGTCTGTCGATGACTATAACAAGGGAGTCTGTTGATGATACGGAGGGAGAGTCCGGGAGTTGCCGATCGGTTTGTGGAGATGTTCCAGCTTGTCACGGGGGGATGGCTTTACGTTTTCCTTAGTTATTTAAATCGTTTTGTATACAGATTCTATGTAATTTGGAATTCTAATTCTAGTCGTGTCTGGTTGTAACTCTTTGGGCAGGGTATAAATATAGACCCTTGGGCCTTGTAATAAGATATCTATCAATCAATCAAACACAAGTTTTTACTCATACTCCAGCATATACTTTTTCGACAACTTCGTCATACTTTTTCCTTTTCATTACGAGTTCTTAGGAATTCGTCGACTTAAGCTCGGCGTGTTCTCAAGTTCCGCGTGAATACCTCTTGGCCATGACATCCGGGCGCATCACTGTTGTCAGGACCAAAGTGTTCAAGTTACTACCTTTACCGATAGTAAGGTCAAATCGGCTGGCACGCCTTAACGTTTGAATCGGGTATTAGCCCTTTGTGTTTGTAGATCAACTTTTGCACCAACACATCTTTTGGCACGCCCGGTGGGACCGATTCAAGATCAAGAGCAACATGTCGACTTCTGAGTTTGATCAAGAGGACGTCATCCCCGTGACGGAAGCCAATCTCAAGGATGAGCAGAAGCAAGCTATTGCTAAAGCCATGAAGGATTACAAGCAGCAATGCCTGAGGTCCTTCAGCATAAACAGGAGCGGTGAGGTGATTCAGAAGGACGCACTGCCGGCACCTCGGCAGGTTACTTTTGAGTCCAATCCTGGCAAACTTCAAGAGATGGTTGACAGCGCTATCAACCGTGCTTTGATCAACCAAGCTGGTGTACTATCTAATACGGTTTTCAATGCCATGGCAAGAACTTTCAAGGAGGGACCATTACCACCAGATTATGTAGGTCCCACTTATCACTAGCCAAAGTCACCAGTTGTCACAGCTCCATCGGCTGCTACGGCCGCTGTGGGTATGGAGATTCCTGTTCCGCCAAGCACGTTGGGAGTCACCAATGGACACTCTATGCCGATGACAACTAATCCACAGACTTCAGATGGGCAGATTAAACTTGCCACAGATCTGTTAGCATCGGCAATGATAGGGTTAACTCCTCCTCCCAATTGGTGGGGTTATGGCATGCCTCCAGAGTTAACGCCGGGTACATCGCAGGCGACTGATATGAGAGGCAAGACTCCTATGGCATCGGCACCTCCCAATATGCCGATGAACCAGAGTCCCCAGTACACTACAACTACTACTGCAAGACCTTACACTGGGAATTCTCAAGCTCCAGTGTTCCAGATGCCTGACGCATCGGCAGACTCGATGCTGATGCAACAGAGGTCTATGGCTCAATCAGGGTATGTCAATTCAATGATGATGCCCAATTACCAGTCATCGGCAGGGCCTATGCCGATGAACGCTAATAATGGATGGCTTGGGCAGCAAGTCTTTCCGCAAACGCCCCAACAGAGTCACCAGGCTACAGGGTTCCAGCAAGAACAGATCTATCCGGGGTTCCAGAACCAGGGGATCCCTAACCAGCCAATGAATCTCGAGCAGCAGGTCAGCGGACAGCAGATTGGCGGGCAACAACTTGGTGGTCCGCAGGTTGGGGGCCAGATGATCAACCCAATGTTCCGTGCAGACCGTGTACTGAACAGACACGTGGAGGCTTACCAGTAGGCACCTGATCCGCAACCGCCCCATCGGCAAGATGCCGATGCATATTGGGCCGATAAGATTGCTGAAGTGATGAGAGACCAATTCGGGATAAAACCCAAAGTCAATACTTACTCTTATCGGACGCCGTATCCTCCTGCATACGACTTGATCCCGCTTCCACATCGGTACAAGGTACCGGATTTTACTAAGTTTTCTGGGTAGGATGACACGTCGACCATGGAACACGTCAACAGGTTCATCATTCAATGCGGAGAAGCTGGTAACAGGGACGAGTTAAGGGTTTGTCTATTTTCATCATCATTGTCTAGATTGGCTTTTACTTGGTTCATATCATTACCTCCCAACTCAGTGATTACTTGGGCCGAACTGGAGAAACAGTTCCACAAATACTTCTTTTCTGGGGTCCATGAGAAGAAGATTACCGATTTGGTCAAATTGAGGCAATGCAATGATGAATTGGTTGAAAGTTTTGTGCAAAGGATACGGGAAGTCAAGAACAAGTGCTATAGTCTGGTTCTGGACGATCGGCAGCTAGCCGATTTGGCTTTCCAAGGTTTGTTGCCACACATCAGGGACAAATATGCATCTCAGGAGTTTGAAAGCTTAAGTCATCTGGTGCAAAGAATTTCTGATCAAGACGTCAAGCCGTTTGAGCCCAAGAGAGCATGGAACAAAAAGGTGTCGTTCGTTGATGAAGCAACAAGCTCGGATTCTGATGAGGAACCAGTCATCGGCTTAGCAGAATGGGTGAAAAACAAGAAGCCGATGTCTTGTCCTTTTGGACATAAAGAACCAGAGAAATTTGCGTTTGACACCACTAAAGCCGATAGGATATTCGACTTTCTGCCCCAGGAAGGTCAGATCAAACTGTCACCTAATCACGTGATCCCATCGGCTGAAGAATTAAAGAGGATGAAATATTGCAAGTGGCACAATGCAACTTCTCATGACACTAACGAGTGCAAGGTGTTCAGACAGCAACTACAATCGGCTATAGAATCTGGGAGAATCAAATTTGACATTTCCAAGACCCAGAAGCTGATGAAGATAGACCAACATCCTTTCCCAATGAATATGTTAGATGCTAAGGGAAAGGCTAAGGTCTTAACATCAGAAGCGGCCAAAAGAAGTGCATCGGTAGATCCTCAGCATCAAGTTACTACTGCCGATGCAAAAGGAAGAGGCTTGGTCCAGGAAGGAACCAGATCAGGAAGGCCTCCCCGATCTGGAATTGTAATAACTCACAGAAGACCTCGGGAAACTTGGCAGCAACGAGAGGATCGGTACCGGCGCCAGCAAGAAGATTATCGTCGCGAAGAAGAGAGACGCCGACAGGAATGGAATCGGCATAGGGATCACTGGAATTACCCGTTCTTCATCCATTGCTAGGAGGAGAATATCAAGCTTCCTACTGTCAGGGATTGCCCTGAGTGCAACGGTTACGGTCGGTACGACAGGTCCGATCGGAACTATCGCGATAATGATCGGCGCTTCGATGGGCCGATTAGAGGGAGAGCATCCGTCCATGATCGGCTGGGGGGCAGACTCAGTGTACACGACAGGCTTGGTGATTGTGTCCAATATCTTCCCAGGAACCAGGAAGAACTTGAGGAGATGGCTAATGCACGAGTTCCCGACGAATTCATATTTTGCAGGGATGCCAACGCACATCGGATGGAGTCAAGGGAAAATTATCGCCCGGCAACAAGGCAGAAGCCGCTTCCTCCATGGTGTCCAGAAGGGTTGACTAAGACGCAGAAAAGGAGGTTGCAACGCGAATGGCGAGAAGGGCTAAGCAAGGACGAGAACCCTGGTCAGTCTGGAGATCAGCAGCAATCAGATCCCAAGGGGGAAGGTCCATCGGCAGATGTCAACATGGTCTTTATGTTGCCGATGGAGTTTCTTGCGCCATCTAGCGATGACGAGTTGGAATCTTCCGACCAGATAGCTCAATTGGCTCTGGATCCAATGACAGCTACCTTCGAGAAACCTGCCGATGACGAAAGACAACATCTCAAGGCTCTGTTTGTCAAAGGGAGGGTTGATGGACAGCCGATGACCAGGATTCTAGTTGATGGTGGGGCTGCTATCAACATCATGTCGTATGCGGTATATCGGAAGCTTGGGAGAGGGGATCAGGATTTGACCAAGACCGATATGATGCTTAAAGACTTTGAAGGGAACGTGTCTCCAGTCAAGGGGGCAATATGTGTAGAGTTGACCATCGGCAGCAAAACCTTGCCGACAACCTTCTTTGGGATCAGTGGAAAGGGTGCTTACAACTTGCTATTGGGAAGAGACTGGATTCACGCTAATTGCTGCATCCCATCTACAATGCACCAATGCTTGGTTCAGTGGGTAGGAGACAAAATTGAGATTGTCCCGGGAGATTCTTCTTATGTCATTGTATCGGCAGAGGCGGACACCTATGAGAGGACTAGGTGTATTTCAGGAGAAGTTTGGGAGAAGGATTTTCTCAAGGTTGCCGATTACGAGATTCCACCGATCCAAGCAGTCGGTTCTGACGAGGGTTTTTGATGGATAGGTTCGCCGATGATGGAAAATTAGGCCAGGGATTCACATCGGCCGATGATCTAGTAGAGGTAGACATAGGTAGTGGTGATAAATCTAGACCCACTTTTATTAGTGCTAAGTTAGATTCTGAGTGTAAGCGGCAGTTAACTGATTTGTTGAAGGAATATAAAGATTGCTTTGCTTGAGATTATACTGAGATGCCTGGTTTGGACCGATCAATTGTTGAACATCGGTTGCCTATCAAGTCTGGATTTCGGCCACATCAACAGCCAGCTCGCCGATGTAATCCTAACATCCTCCCTGATATTAAGACCGAAATCACCAAACTTATTGAAGCTAAGTTTATTCGGCAGTGTCGGTACGCCGAATGGATTTCTAATGTTGTTCCGGTCTATAAGAAGAACGGGAAGCTTCGGGTATGCATTGATTTCAGGAATCTCAATAAAGCTACGCCGATGGATGGATACCCAATGCCTGTTGCCGATCTGCTGGTTGACGCCGCGGCTGGGCATCAGATCATTAGCTTTATGGATGGCAATGCAGGATACAATCAGATATTCATGGCAGAAGAAGATATTCCAAAGACTGCATTTAGATGTCCTGGTCATGTCGGGTTGTTTGAATGGGTAGTCATGACCTTTGGTCTAAAGAATGCTGGTGCTACATATCAAAGGGCCATGAATTTTATTTTCCATGAGTTCATCGGTAAGCTAGTGGAGATTTATATTGATGATGTGGTGGTCAAGTCTGGAGACTTCGCAAAACATCTTGCCGATCTGCGAAAGGTGTTGGAATGCACAAGGAAGCATGGTTTGAAAATGAATCCCAACAAGTGTGCGTTTGGCGTATCAGCAGGACAATTTCTTGGTTTCATGGTGCATCAAAGGGGGATTGAGATAAGTCGAAGATCTATCGATGCCATGAATAAGATAATGGCCCCTACCAACAAGACCGAGCTCCAGTCCTTGATCGGCAAGGTAAATTTTATCAGGAGATTTATATCTAATTTGTCTGGTAAAATTTGTGCTTTCAGTCCTCTTCTTAAGCTAAAGGCCGATCAAGAGTTTGTTTGGGGAAAAGAACAACAGTCGGCTCTGGATGAAATCAAGGATTATTTAGTCAATCCTCCAGTTCTAATTCCACCTCAGCAAGGAAAACCCTTCAGATTGTATTTATCTACCGATGGGATGGTCATCGGTTCGGCTTTGATTCAGGAGTTTGAAAGGAAAGAGCGTGTAATTTATTATTTAAGCAGGCGGTTGATTGATGCTGAGACCAGGTATTCGGTTATCGAGAAACTGTGCTTATGCTTATATTTCTCTTGTATCAAGTTGAGGCACTACTTGTTGTCGGCCGAATGCACTGTTATTTGCAAGGATGATGTAGTCCGATATATGCTGTCTATGCCGATTATGAGTGGCAGGATCGGCAAGTGGATTCTGGCACTGTCAGAGTTCGATCTGTGTTATGAATCGGCTAAAGCTGTTAAGGGGCAGATTATGGCTGATTTGGTAACTTAACATCGCGGCGCGGTGGAGACCCTAGAAATTGTACCTTGGACGCTGTTCTTTGATGGATCTACATGTGATCGGGGGGCAGGAATCGGCATAGTATTAATTTCCCCTCGGGGAAGGAAGTATGAGTTCTCTTTGCCGATTGTTGCCACGTCAACGAATAATCAGGCTGAGTATCAAGCTTTAATAAAGGGATTAGAGTTGTTGAGAGAAGTTCATGCTGATGCTGTTGAGGTCTTCGGGGACTCTATGCTAGTTATAAATCAGCTGGCTGGAAGTTATGAATGCCGAAGTGGAATTCTTATAGGTTATTACGAGAGGAGCATGCAACTGTTAAAGGAATTCAAGGATTTCCATTTGGAGTATGTTCCTCGATTACATAATGAAGAGGCAAATCGGTTGGCTCAGCATGCTTCGGGACATCAGCCCATGATTAATGCAATATCGGCAATTGGTGCCGATGATTGGAGGAAAGAAATCGTCGATTATTTGAAAGATCCATCCAAAAAAGTCGAAAGACGAGTTCGGTTTCAAGCAACCAAATACGTACTCCTCGAAGATGAATTGTACTACCAAACTATTGATGGAATTCTCCTCCGATGCTTGGGTAATGATGAAGCTAGAAGTTTGATGGGGGAAATCCATGAGGGGGTATGTGGAGCGCATCAGTCGGCTTTCAAAATGAAGTGGATGATTAGAAGGAATGGGTATTACTGGCTGACCATACTTGAAGATTGCTCCAAATATTTCAAAGGATGTCAAGGATGTCAAAAATTTGGCAATATTCAAAGGGCACCCGCATCGGCTATGAATCCTATTATCAAACCTTGGCCGTTCCGGGGATGGGCTATTGATTTGATCGGCCAGATTTATCCACCATCTAGTAAAGGGCATAAGTTTATTCTAGTTGCCACCGACTATTTCACTAAATGGGTTGAAGCTATTCCCGTGAAGAAAGTCACCTCGGCTAATATGATTGATTTTGTTAAGGAGCACATTATTTACCGATTTGGGATTCCTCAGACAATTACTACCGATCAAGGTACTATGTTTACATCAGGGGAGTTTGGTGAATTCGCAATCGGTATGGGGATTAAGGTATTGAATTCTTCTCCTTACTATGCTCAAGCCAATGGGCAGGCCGAGGCGTCTAACAAAGGAATTATTAAGCTTATTAAACGGAAAATTGAAGAAAATCCTAGAAGGTGGCACACGTTGTTAAATGAAGCCTTATGGTCCTATCGAATGGCTTGTCATGGATCGATCAAGGTTTCACCTTATCAGTTGGTGTATGGACATGACGCGGTATTACCTTGGGAAGTTAAGGCTGGATCTAGGCGACTATCTTTTCAAGATCAATTGGCTGCCGATGACTATGCTACTTTGATGACAGACGAGTTGGATGATCTGGCAGAGCATCGGTTGAGGACTTTGATCAGTATAGAAGAGAATAAGAAAAGAGTTGCCAGATGGTATGATAAGAAGGTAAAGGCTAAGGAATTTGCCGATGGAGATTTGGTATGGAAGTTAATCCTACCGATCGGGACTAAAAGTTCAAAGTTTGGCAAGTGGTCTCCTAATTGGGAAGGTCCCTATCGGATAAATCGACCGGCTCCTGGTAATGCCTACATTCTAGAAACTCTCAAAGGAATTGAATTTCCTAGAGCATTAAATGGCAAATATTTGAAGAGGTACTACCCCAGCATATGGGTCGATGCATAAAGATTTAAGTGCCGATAACACTCCTATCGGCTGGATTGAAATGTATCTGGGATCGGACTTAGTGTTTCAAAAGTTGCCGATAACAATCCTATCGGCTAGATTAAAACAGCAAGAAAGCTAAAAGTGTAGAGAAGTAAAGACGTGTCGCCGATGAGAGCTTCATATATTCAGTAGCGCTTGGATCGCCGATATGGCGCGCAGCCGGATTTGGTTGGCTGTTTCTATTTCTTTGATATCGTCATCGGCAGAACATTCTATCGGCTTCAGCTTCTTCTTTAACTGCAATGCCTTGCGACCATGGATGATTCGTTCTTGCTCAAGGAGCCTGATGGTCTCTAGAAGTTGGCTCTCTTCCTGTTTGGCTTGAGATAAAGCGTCTTCCACTCGCTTGAGTTCTGCCAGCAGGGCTTCTCTTTGTGCCGATAGGTCAGAAATCTTCTGCTTCAGCGCGTCTCCCGAAGATCTCAGGGTGCCGATGTTCTTATGCTTCTCATCGGTCAGGAGTTTCTCTTTCATCATTTCTTCAGAAAGCTGGGTCTGAGCAGCTCTGTCGGCAAGGCGCCGAGAAGCCCTCTGGTACTGCAGCTGACGGCTCTCCAGATGTGCGGCTTGGAAGAGGATTTCTTCGACATCAGCGGGAATCTGGCCTCTGAGAGTCTTGAACAGAACCTTGGCTGGGTCGGAGTCATCGACCAGTTGTGCTGTGTCCTGATGAAGGAGAGCCGATAGTTCTTCTAGCTTGGCTCTGATCTCTGCTGATGCGGTCCCAACTGCTCGGGAGGAGCTTGCTTCCTCGCCTTCATCATCGAAGATATCAATAGCAAAGGAGAATAGGCTGTCGGGGGAGTCCTACTCCTAAAAAGGAAAGTAAAGTGAGTCATTCCATAGTCAAAATGCTGGTAAAAATATTGGTGGGAGCTGAACAACTTACTTGCTTCAAGGCAATCTCCTGCCTTTGACTAGAAGGTGCTGATGGAGCCGCGGGCTGATCGGTCAGAGATGCCGATGGAGCTACAGATTGATCGGCCAAGGTTGCCGATGGAACGACGTCAGCTGAAGATTGTTAAAAGTCATTATGAGATGAAAAGATGGGTTCATCAGTATTAATTTTGTAAATATGTTACCTTGAGGAAGAACGGTACTTGTCTGAACGGAGGAAACCACCGATGCTATAATGGAACCTGCTGGATCGGTGGTTGGATCATGAACGTAAGCCGATGTGTCTTCTGGCTGAGGTACTTCTTCTTGGAGTTCTTCCGGTTGAGTTTCTTCTACCTGTGGTGCTTCTTGCGTTGGAGGGGGAGATGGTGCTTGCTGAGTCTCTACATCTGGAGGAGAAGGGGAAGATTCCACCAGAATGGGAGATACCGGAGGAGGAGGTGGAACTGCCACTTTCTGGCGCTTTGTTTCTGCCCTGGTACTCTTGGCACCCTTTCTCTTCTGCTGGCTAGACTGGGGGGCATCGGCACCTTGGCTCTTGGTTTTTGCCGATGCACTGGTTTGCTGTGACAACAAAGATAAATTTGTGAATACAAGTATAGCCGATGTAAAGGTAAGATCGGTATAAACGAAGAGGATTAACAGCTACCTTAAAAGCCTGTGCTAGGGTGGAAGCAGCTACTGATGGTGGAGTCTGGGTCTTCCTGGTGGTGACCTTCCTCAGGCGTATACCTCGATGCACGATGGCAGCCAGG
Organism: Sorghum bicolor; assembly: GCF_000003195.3. Taxonomy (NCBI): domain Eukaryota; kingdom Viridiplantae; phylum Streptophyta; class Magnoliopsida; order Poales; family Poaceae; genus Sorghum; species Sorghum bicolor. Next base: position 47,778,105 of record NC_012872.2, read on the forward strand.
GTAGGGGCGTTGTGGCCGATTGAGGAAACTAGGCCTGATGCAAACAAGTCAATCGGCTTGCCACTCCTGCTGACCGACGGAGGAGTGTCATCGACCTGAAAAGTTACACCAAGGGTCAGTTACCGATGGAAATAAAATTGAAAGAATTGAAACTTCGGTTTGAAAGTACTTACGACATCACTAGGAACTTCATATTCGGAGTCGATCATACCGCGGTATGTGGGGGCCGATTTGCAGAATAGATGCTCCTTCCATTCTGCCCACCACTGCTTGTATGCCTGAGTGATAAAGGCGGCTGGGACCCACTCTGATAGGTCTACATCGGTATCGGCACTTGATGGCAGCTGGGCTACTCGAATCCATTCAAGAAGACTGGTGATGGTTTCCCTGGGCTTTATCACATCGGCGTAACAGAGTGCAATCGGCAGCTGGCCGAAAGCTAATTGGCGAGCTAGTGCCGATGGATTATAGAACTCAAAGTCTGGGGAGATGTTTTCCCACTGCCAAAGAAATTCACCGGTATGGCTCTGGGAGTCACCAATGCCATCATTACTTCGTTGTCCTTGTCAAGAGCCTCGTCGAACGGGTTGAAAACCAGAGGAAACACGGTGTCTGGGTCATCATAAGTTAACCATGCTCGTTCATCTCTGGTCAAACCTTCGTATAAGGATTGGAAGAATCGGCCGATCTGATCTGGATTACCCCCTGTACCTGGTAGCACTATGACGACTTCACCAAAGTTTAAAGGAGGGCGTGTTGCTGATTCCTCTTCACCCAGCACATGGTTCTCGGCTATGTCCCTTGGAAAACGCTGAGTGAAAAGATTAAACTCTAGACGCTTGTGTAGATGGAGATTGAGCCACATGTTAATGAACCACCAAGGGCCTCCCAAGTTGCCGATAGACTGGCCAAGCAAGAGCTTCTTAGTTACTTGGTGAAGAAGGTGATAGGCCGCTCCAAGCAGGTATCGGCCGAGGGGAAATCGGCCACCATTGGCCAGATTTTCCGCTGCTGCTAGATGAACAGAGGTTGGTCCTGCTGATCGACCGCAAAATACGAATTTTTCTAGCCACATGTTCAGAAAGCAGGTCTGCTCCTTTTTGTCAACAGGGCCTGTTTTGCGGTATTTTTGGATATACCCTGACCAGCCGCCGATGGAGCGGGTTTCTACCTTGGCACTGGGTTTGGTATCAAAGAAGTGGGTGCTATCGGCAGAAGAAATATCTAACCCGGTGAGCATAGCCACATCGGCAAGAGTAGGGGAAGCAGGTCCATGGCCAAAGACAAAGGCGTTGAGCGTGTCTGACCAGAAGTATGATGCAGCTATCAGCAGTGACTCATTCCTATGCATATCGGCAATAGACAACCTAATGCATTGGGCTAGATTTCTTTCACCCCACTGAACTTCATTAGAATTGCTAACCCTCAGGAACCAATCCTTCCATCCCACGGTAGGGCTGGGCCAGGAACGAAAAGCATCCTTCCATAGATCCAAAGAAAAATTCTCTGCCCTAAAAGGGATTCTGTTGGTTTCTGCATTTATGAGATCGGTTGGATCTGGATCCCCTAGTGGGCCAAGGCATTGGAGGTGTGGTTGATCGGTGGGGATGACAATTTTGTTAGCTCATTCCTAGTGGTTTTGGAAGGTGGAAAAGAGAGACAATAAAAAGGGGGAATAGAAAATGCTCAGTAAGACTGCAGACGAACAGGGATGTGAGAAAAAGTACGAAGGATAGTGTGAAGAACTGACCTCAGGGATGATGAAGTTGACGGCCATTTGGCCACGGAAGAGAAGCTTGAGAGTTTTGGAGTTGGTGAAGAAGGAGCCTCGTCAGAGATCTTAGAGCTTTTTGAACAGCGCCGCCGCCGGGAAGGTGAGGTTGGAGTTGTGGAATGATGTGATGGAGAAGGAGTACCCGAGAAGGAACTACTTATAGGACAAGACGGGCAGGGGCAAATCTGACTTATCTCTTCGCTGCATCCGAGAAATCCGAGGGTGCTCAGGTAGATATGGTAACTGTTTGCACGGTAATCAAGGGATTGTGTAGGAGATTTGACAGGAAGCGGTCATTATTCAGAGATATTTTACTGTGCGAGATCTCCAGGTCGGTCCATCGGCGGTGTCTTGTAACGGTCATATTGCCGATGGGCAAATAAAGTGGAGATAGCCGTTTGGGAAGATAAGATACAAGCATCCTGATCTGTCCATCGGCAAATCTTTGCAACGGTAATATTGCCGATGTGTAACTAAAAAGGAAATATCCGTTTAGAAAGTTGAGGATTTCAAGGGGTTTACAAAAGAACAGGGTCAGAGTTGTTCAGATTGAGGTTGTCGGTTACCAGGTTGGGAGCATTAATTGCGGGAACAGGCATTATTACTGCAGAAAATTTCGGAGCATTAACGATCTCATACTCCGATATTGGGGGCATGTGTTGACACCGTTTTTGGGCACGTGTCCATGTTTGGTAAAGTACAGGCCGGCAGGATAAGACGACGGTGTTTTGTCTACAGGATGGATTGCCGATGAGGGTGGTTGCCGATGAAGGAGAGATTGAACGTGACTAAGTCTGTAGATGGTGATTTGTCTGTGCCGTTGGCTACGACAAGGAAGTCTGCCGATGACTATAACAAGGGAGTCTGTTGATGATACGGAGGGAGAGTCCGGGAGTTGCCGATCGGTTTGTGGAGATGTTCCAGCTTGTCACTGGGGGATAGCTTTACGTTTTCCTTAGTTATTTAAATCGTTTTGTATACGGATTCTATGCAATTTGGAATTCGAATTCTAGTCGTGTCTGGTTGTAACTCTTTGGGCAGGGTATAAATATAGACCCTTGGGCCTTGTAATAAGATATCTATCAATCAATCAAACACAAGTTTTTACTCATACTCCAGCATATACTTTTTCGACGACTTCGTCATACTTTTTCCTTTTCATTACGAGTTCTTAGGAATTCGTCGACTTAAGCTCGACGTGTTCTCAAGTTCCGCGTGAATACCTCTTGGCCGTGACATCCGGGCGCATCGCTGTTGTCAGGACCAAAGTGTTCAAGTTACTACCTTTGCCGATAGTAAGGTCAAATCGGCTGGCACGCCTTAACGTTTGAATCGGGTATTAGCCCTTTGTGTTTGCAGATCAACTTTTGCACCAACACTGCCGATGCTGAAGAAATCCTCTTCCAGGCCGCACATCTGGAGAGTCGCCAACTGCAATACCAAAGGGCCGCCCGGCGCCTTGCCGATAGAGCTGCTCAGACCCGGCTTTCTGAGGAGATGTTGAAAGAGAAACTCCTGACCAATGAGAAGCACAAGAACATCGGCACCTTGAAATCTTCGGGATACGCACTGAAGCAGAAGATCTCCGATTTATCGGTCAAAAGAGAAGCCCTGTTGGCAGAACTCAAGCAAGTGGAGGACGCCCTATCCCAAGCCCAACCGGAAGAGAGTCAACTGCCAGAGACCATCAAGCTCCTGGAGCAAGAGCGAAACGCTCATGGCCGCAAAGCACTGCAGTTGAAGAAGAAGTTAAAGCCGATAGAAGGTTCTGCTGATGACGACGTGAAGGAGATAGAAGAAGCCAACCAAATTCGGCTGCGCGCCATATCGGCGATCCAGGCGCTGTTGAACACATGAACCCTTCATCGGCAACACATCCTTACCCCCATGCACTTTCCAGTTCTCTCGTTGTTTAGTCTAGCCGATAGGACTGTTATCGGCATCTTTTGAAACATTAAGTCCGACCCCAGATACATTTTAATCCAGCCGATAGGAGTGTTATCGGTACTTAAACTTTTATGCATCGACCCATATACTTGGGTAGTACTTCTTTGGATATTTGCTGTTTAATGCTCTGGGAAATTCAACTCCTTCGAGAGTTTCTAGAATATAGGCATTACCAGGAGCCGATCGACTTATCCGATAGGGACCCTCCCAATTGGGAGACCACTTCCCAAACTTTGGACTTTAGTCCCGATCGGTAAGATTAATTTCCATACTAAGTCTCCATCGGCAAATTCCTTAGCCTTTACCTTCTTGTCATACCATCTGGCAACTCTTTTCTTATTCTCTTCGATACTCATTAAAGCCTTAAGCCGATGTCCTGCTAGATCATCTAACTCATCGGTCATCAAAGTAGCATAATCATCGGCAGCTAATTGATCTTGAAAAGATAGTCGCCTAGATCCAGTCTTAATTTCCCAAGGCAACACTGCATCATGTCCATACACCAACTGATAAGGTGAAACCTTGGTTGATCCATGACAAGCCATTCGATAGGACCATAAAGCTTCATTCAACAATGTGTGCCACCTTCTAGGATTTTCCTCAATCTTCTGTTTAATAAGCTTGATAATTCCCTTGTTAGATGCCTCAGCCTGTCCATTAGCTTGAGCATAATAAGGAGAAGAGTTTAACACCTTAATTCCCATACCGATTGCGAATTCATCAAATTCCCCTGATGTGAACATAGTACCCTGATCGGTAGTAATTGTGTGAGGAATCCCGAATCGGTAAATAATGTGCTCCTTCACAAAATCAATCATATTGGCCGATGTGATTTTCTTCAAAGGAATAGCTTCAACCCATTTAGTGAAATAATCGGTGGCAACTAGAATAAACTTATGCCCTTTGGTAGATGGTGGATAAATCTGGCCGATCAAATCAATAGCCCACCTCCGGAACGGCCAAGGTTTGATAATAGGATTCATGGCCGATGCGGGTGATCTTTGAATATTACCAAATTTCTGACATCCTTGACATCCTTTGAAATATTTAAAGCAATCTTCAAGTATGGTCGGCCAATAATACCCATTCCTCCTAATCATCCATTTCATCTTGAAGGCGGACTGATGTGCTCCACATACCCCTTCATGGATTTCTCCCATCAAACTCCTAGCCTCGTCATCACCTAAGCACCGGAGAAGAATCCCATCAACAGTTCGGTAGTACAATTCTTCTTCGAGGAGCACATATTTGGTGGCTTGAAACCGAACTCGCCTTTCAACTTTCTTAGATGGATCCTTTAAATAATCAATGATTTCTTTTCTCCAATCATCGGCATCGATTGCCGATATTGCATTAATCATAGGCTGATACCCTGAGGCATGCTGAGCCAACCGATTGGCCTCTTCATTATGCAACCGAGGAACATGCTCTAATCGGAAATCCCTGAATTCCTTCAACAATTACATACTCCGCTTGTAATAAGTTATGAGAACTTCACTTCGGCATTCATAGCTTCCAGCCAATTGATTTATAACCAGCATAGAATCTCCGAAGACCTCAACAGCATCAGCATGAACTTCCCTCAACAATTCCAATCCCTTTATTAAAGCTTGATACTCAGCCTGATTATTCGTCGACGTTGCAATAATCGGCAAGGAAAATTCATACTTCCTTCCGCGAGGCTAAATTAATACTATACCGATTCCTGCCCCCCGGTCACATGTAGATCCATCAAAGAACATCGTCCAAGGTACAATTTCCAAAGCCTCCACTGTACCACAATGTTGAGTTACAAAATCGGCCATAATCTGTCCTTTAACTGCCTTAGCCGATTCATAACGCAGATCGAACTCCGACAGCGCCAAAATCCATTTACCGATCCTGCCACTCATAATCGGCATGGATAACATGTACCCAAGTACATCATCCTTGCAAATAACAGTGCATTCGGCCGATAACAAGTAATGTCTTAACTTGATACAAGAGAAATATAAGCACAAGCATAATTTCTCGATAGCCGAATACCTAGTCTCAGCATCAATCAACCTCCTGCTTAAGTAATAAATTACACGCTCCTTCCCTTCAAACTCTTGAATTAAAGCCGAACCGATGACCATCCCATCGGTAGACAAATACAATCTGAAGGGCTTCCCTTGCTGAGCTGGAATTAGAACTGGAGGATTCACTAAATAGTTCTTGATTTCATCCAGAGCCAACTGTTGTTCCTTCCCCAGACAAATTCTTGATCGGCCTTTAACTTCAGAAGAGGACTGAAAGCATGAATTTTACCAGACAAATTAGATATAAATCTCCTGATAAAATTTACCTTGCCGATCAAGGATTGGAGTTCAGTCTTGTTGGTAGGGGCAACTATTTTGTTGATAGCCTCAATAGATCTTCGACTAATTTCAATCCCCCTTTGATGCACCATGAAACCAAGAAATTGCCCTGCTGATACACCAAATGCACACTTATTGGGATTCATTTTCAAACCATGCTTCCATGTGCACTCCAACACCTTTCGTAAATCGGCAAGATGCTTTATGAAGTCTCCAGACTTAACCACCACATCATCGATATAAATCTCCACCAGCTTACCGATGAACTCATGAAAGATAAAATTCATGGCCCTCTGATAAGTGGCACCAGCATTCTTTAAGCCAAAGGTCATGACTATCCATTCAAACAACCCGACATGACCAGGACATCTAAATGCAGTCTTTGGAATATCTTCTTCTGCCATAAATATTTGATTGTATCCCGCATTGCCATCCATAAAACTAATAATCCGATGCCCAGCCGCAGCGTCGACTAGCAGATCGTCAACTGGCATTAGGTAGCCATCCATCGGTGTAGCTTTGTTAAGATTCCTGAAATCAATGCAGACCCGAAGCTTCCCGTTCTTCTTGTAGACCGAAACAACATTGGAAATCCACTCGGCATACCGACACTGCCGAATAAACTTGGCTTCAATAAGTTTGGTTATCTCGGCCTTAATGTCAGGGAGAATGTTAGGATTACATCGGCGAGCTGGTTGCTGATGTGGCCGAAATCCAGACTTGATGGGTAACCGATGTTCAACAATCGATCGGTCCAAACCAGGCATCTCAGTATAATCCCAAGCAAAGCAATCTTTATATTCCTTTAACAAATCAGTTAACTATTGCTTACACTCAGAATCTAACTTAGCACTAATAAAAGTGGGTCTAGGCTTATCACCACTACATATATCTACTTCTACTAGATCATCGGCCGATGTGAATCCCTGGCCTAACTTTCCATCATCGACGAACCTATCCATTAAAAACCTTCGTCAGAACCGACTGCTTGGATCGGTGGAATCTCGTAATCGACAACCTTGAGAAAATCCTTTTCCCAAACTTCCCCTAAAATACACCTAGTCCTTTCATAGGTGTCTGCCTCTGCCGATGCGATGACATAAGAAGAATCTCCTGGAACAATTTCAATCTTGTCACCTACCCACTGGACCAAGCATTGGTGCATTGTAGACGGGATGCAACAATTAGCATGAATCCAATCTCTTCCCAACAGTAAGTTGTAAGCACCCTTTCCACTGATCACGAAGAAGGTCGTCGGCAAGGTTTTGCTGCCGATGGTCAACTCTACACATATTGCCCCTTTGACCCGAGACACATTCCCTTCAAAATCTTTGAGCATCATATCGGTCTTGGTCAAATCCTGATCCCCTTTTCCAAGCTTCCAATACACTGCATATGGCATGATATTAATAGCGGCTCCACCATCAACCAGAATTTTAGTCATCGGCTGACCATCCACTTTTCCTTTAACAAATAGGGCCTTGAGGTGCTGCCTTTCATCATCGGCAGGCTTCTCGAAGATAGCCGTCATCGGATCCAGAGCCAACTGAGCTATCTGGTCGGAACATTCCAACTCATCATCACTGGACGGCGCAAGGAACTCCATCGGCAGCATAAAGACCATGTTGACATCTACAGATGGACCTTTTCCCTTAGGATCTGGTTGTTGCTGACCTCCATACTGTCCAGAATTTTCCCCCTTGCTCAAGTCTTCTCGCCTTTCGCGCTGCAGCCTTCTTTTTCTGTGTCCTGGTCAATCCCTCTGGACACCATGGAGGAAGTTGCTGCTGCCTTACCGATGGGCGACGACTTTCTCCTGATTCCACCCGGTAAGTATTGGCATCTCGGCAGAAGATGAACTCATCGGGAACCCGTGCATTGGCCATCTCTTCGAGTTCTTCCTGGTTCCTAGGAAAATATTGAACACGATCGCCAAGCCTGTCGTGCACGCTGAGTCTGCCCCCCAGCCGATCATGGACGGATGTTCTCCCCCTAATCGGCCCATTAGATCGCCGATTATCGTCGTGATAGCGCCGATCGGATCGATCATACCGATCATAACCGTTGCACTCAGGGCAATCCCTAACAGTGGGAAGCTTGATATTTTCCTCCCAACAGTGAATGAAGAACGGGCAATTCCAATGATCCCTATGCCGATTCCATTCCTGTCGGCGTCTTTCCTCTTCCCGACGATAATCCTCTTGCTGGCGCCGGTACCGATCTTCACGTTGCTGCCAAGTCTCCCGGGACCTCCTGTGAGTTATCACAATGCCAGATCGGGGAGGCCTTCCTGAGTTAGCTCCCTCCTGGACCAAGCCTTTTCCTTTGGCATAGGCAGTAGTGATCTGATGCCGAGGATCCACCGATGCACTCCTTTCAGCTGCTTCCGACGTCAAGACCTTGGCCTTTCCCTTAGCATCCAACATGTTCGTTGGGAAAGGATGTTGATCAATCTTCATCGGCTTCTGGGTCTTGGAACTGTCAAATTTAATCCTTCCAGATTCTATAGCCGATTGCAGCTGCTGTCTAAAAACCTTGCACTCATTAGTGTTGTGAGAGGTTGCATTGTGCCACTTGCAATATTTCATCCTTTTTAATTCTTCAGCCGATGGGATCATGTGATTAGTTGACAGCTTGATCTGACCTTCCTGAAGTAGAAAGTCAAATATCCTATCGGCCTTAGTGGTGTCAAACGCGAACTTCTCCAGTTCTTTATGTCCAAAAGGACAAGACATTGGCTTTTTATTTTTCACCCATTCTGCCAAGCCGATGACTAGTTCTTCATCAGAGTCCGAGCTCGTTGCTTCATCAACGAACGACACCTTTTTGTTCCATGCTCTCTTGGGCTCGAAAGGCTTAATATCTTGATCAGAAATTCTCTGCACCAAATGACTCAAGCTTTCAAACTCCTGAGACGCATACTTGTCCCTGATGTGTGGCAACAAACCCTGGAAAGCCAAATCGACTAGCTGCCGATCATCCAGAACCAGGCTATAGCATTTGTTCTTGACCTCCCGTATCCTCTGCACGAAACTTTCAACCGATTCATCATTGCGTTGCCTCAGTTTGACCAAATCGGTGATCTTCTTCTCATGGACCCCAAAAAAGAAGTACTTGTGGAATTGTTTCTCCAGATCAGCCCAGGTAATCACTAAGTTGGGAGGTAATGATATAAACCAAGTGAAAGCCGATCCGGATAATGATGATGAGAATAAACGAACCCTTAATTCATCCCTGTTACCAGCTTCCCCGCATTGGATGATGAACCTGTTGACGTGCTCCATGGTTGACGTGTCATCCTGCCCAGAAAACTTAGTAAAATCCGGTACCTTGTACCAATTTGGAAGCGGGATCAAATCATATGCAGGAGGATACGGTGTCCGATAAGAGTAAGTGTTGACTTTGGGTTTTATTCCAAATTGGTCCCTCATCACTTCAGCGATCTTATCGGCCCAATAAGCATCGGCATCTTGCCGATGAGGCGGTTGCGGATCGGGCACCTACTGGTAGGCTTCCACGTGTCGATGCGGCACACGATCTGCATGGAACATCGGGTTAATCATCTGGCCCACAATCTGTGGACCACCAAACTGTTGCCCGCCAATCTGTTGTCCGCCGACCTGTTGTCCGCCGACCTGTTGTCCGCCGACCTGGTGCCCAAGATTCATTGGCTGGTTGGGCACTCCCTGATTCTGGAACCCAGGATAGACCTGTCCTTGCTGGAACCCTATAGCCTGATGACTCTGTTGGGGCGTTTGCAGAAAGACTTGCTGCCCAAGCCATCTACTATTAGCATTCATCGGCATGGGTCCTGCCGATGACTGGTAATTGGGCATTATCATTGAATTGACATGCCTTGGTTGAGTCATAAACCTCTGTTGCATCAGCATTGAGTTTGCCGATGTGTTAGGCATTTGGAACATCGGAGCTTGAGAATTCCCAGTGTAAGGTCTTGCAGTAGTAGTTGTAGTATACTGAGAACTCTGATTCATCGGCATGCTTGGGGGTGCCGATGCCATAGGAATCTTGCCTCTCACATCAGTCGTCTGTGACGTACCCGGCGTTAACTCTGGAGGCATGCCATAACCCCACCAGTTAGGAGGAGGAGTCAATCCTGACATTGCCGATGCCAACAGATCTATAGCGAGTTTAATCTGCCCATCTGAAGTCTGTGGATTGGTCATCAACGGCGTAGATTGTGCATTAGCGACTCCTAACGTACTTGGCGGAACAGGAATTTTCGTGCCCGCAGCAGCTGTAGCAGCCGATGGAGCTATAACCACTGGTGACCCTGGCTGATGATGAGAGGGGCCCACATAATCTGGTGGCAACTATCCTTCCTTGAAAGTTCTAGCCACGGCGTTGAAAACCGTATGGACAGCACACCAGCTTGGTTGACCAAAGCACGGTTGATAGCACTATCAACCATCTCTTGAAGTTTACCAGGATTGGCTTCAAAAGTAACCTGCCGAGGTGCCGGCAGTGCATCCTTCTGGATCACCTCGCCGCTCCTGTTTATGCTGAAGGACCTCAGGCATTGCTGCTTGTAATCCTCCATGGCTTTAGCAATAGCTTGCTTCTGCTCATCCTTGAGATTGGCTTCCGTCATGGGGATGACGTTCTCCTGATCGAACTCAGAAGTTGACATGTTGATCTTGATCTTGAATCTGTCCCACCGGGCGTGCCAAAAGATGTGTTGATGCAAAAGCTAATCTGCAAACACAAAGGGCTAATACCCGATTTAAACGTTAATGCGTGCGAGCCGATTTGACCTTACTATCGGCAAAGGTGGTAACTCGAATACTTTGGTCCCGACAACAGCGATGCGCCTGGATGTCACAGCCAAGAGGTATTCACGCGAAACTTGAGAACACGCCGAGCTTAAGTCGACGAATTCCTAAGAACTCGTAGTAAAAGGGAAAAAGTATGACGAAGTCGTCGAAATAATAGATGCTGGAATATAGGAGTAAAAACTGTTGTTTGATTGATTGATTGATTCTCGATTACAAAGCCCTAGGGTCCATATTTATACCCTGCTCAAAGAGCTACAACCAGACACGACTAGAACTCGAATTCCAAATCATATAGAATCCGTATACAAAACAATTTAAATAACTATGGAAAACATAAAACTATCTCCCCGTGACAAACTGGAACACCTCCACAAACCGATCGGCAACTTTCTAGACTCTCCCTCCATAGCATCGGCAGACTCCCTTGTCGTAGCCATTGGCACAGACACATCAACACCTATGGACTTAGTCACGTTTGACAACTCCTCCATCGGCAACCATCCTCATCGGCAACTCATCCTCATTGACAACTCATCCCGTAGACAAAACACTGCCGTCTTATCTTGCCAACCTACACTTTACCAATCATGGACACGTGCCCAAAAACGGTGTCAACAAGATGTTACCTTTAGTATTGAAGCATGTTGAAGCCAAAATATCTTGTGGAAGCTTCCCTTGCTTGGCTAGTCATGTGTCTTGTTCATGCACCAACTATCTTCTTTGTTATACTCCTTATGCCATGATTTGCTCTTTGTCTAATTTGTACTTTGACCTTTAGATCTTCTTATTATTTTATCCTTGCAAATCATTAGTGGAAAGCACATACCCAAAGGAATATACAAGTAATGATGAGGGCATTATTGATTTGTTGTAACTCAGCTAAGGGTCACTCTCTATGCTACAAAAAGAAAATTGCTTGAGCATACTGTAACACCCTAGGTGTTAAGCATGCACTTAGCCTTGGCAAAGCAATGCATAAGCATCCTCATCAATCATAAGCATCATGAGCATGTCATTCTCTTCAAGTATGATTTTATGTGCATCATTTCATGAGTTTTAAACATGTTAAAATGTGATGCTTGCTTTAAAAATTGTGAAATAGTCAAACTAGGTTGGTTTATGTGTAAGAAGAATTAAGAACATTTTTGTGCAATTTTTGGAGCTATGGAATTTGAGAAATGGAATTTATACAAAAATATCCAAAAAGAATTTATTTAAAACCTAGAACTGAGTTTTAACTTGTAATTCAAATTCTGTTTGGAATTTGGTCTTGCTTGTTAAAGCAAAGTTGTAGAGTTTTTGTTTTGGAACAACTTTGTTTTTGGGAGCAAGAGGTGAAAATGATTTTAAATTGGTCCAAATGAATTTATAAAGAATTTGAGAAAAGAATTTCAAAAAAAAAGGAGAAAGGGGGCAGGCGCTGCTGGGCCGACCCGCCTCCCTTCTGGCCCAGCTGGGCAGCGCGGCCCGCTCCCCCTCCTGTCTCTCCCGCGCGCGCGGCGCCCGCCTTGCTCCACCCGGCGCCGGCCACGTGGCGGCCGTACGCCGGCATTGGGCGCGCCGCGGCCGGCCTCCAACCCCCCTGGTCGGGACGCCGGCGCAGGCTCCCAGGCCACTCCCTCCATTCTGTCTCCCCCGCGCCCTCCTTCTCCTTCCTCCTCCGCTCGCACCGCGCAGCAGCAGCCGCTCCTCCGCGCGCCATTGCCGGAGAGAGCTCCGCCGCTCGTCGCCGGCCACATCAGAGCCTCAAGCTCGACGCCGAGAGCACCAGGGCACTCGCCGTCGCTAGGGTAAGCTCGTGCGAACGTTCTACCGAGGTGAGAGTCCGTCGAGCGCCGTGAATCGCTCGCTGGAGTTACCCCGAGCTCGCCGGAGTACTCCGCCGCGACGGATCTAGCGTTTCCCTGCCTCTTTTCGCTCGTTCTCTGTTGCGCTAGGTCGGTAGGAAGGTGAGGAAGCTCGGAGAGGCGTTTGCGCATGCTCTACCGCGCCGGAGCAGCCTGGCCACGGCGAGCAGCGCCGCCGTGCCGCCATGCATGCTCGCCGGAGGTGTTCCGGCCGTCCTCTGGTCGATCCAAGGGTACCGCTGGGTGCGTCTTGCTGCGGGGAGCACGTTGGTGCTCACCCCGTGGCCGGAGACCTCACCGCCGGCGAGATCCGCTCGTCGGAGGTGAGCTCCCTCTCGGTCTCGCTGACTGGTGGGGTCGGGGACCCACTGTCAGTCGCAGGGGCACCCCGGTGGGTGTAGATCTGGGTGTGCGTAGCCTTTTTCGTCGGTTTTCTTGAAAAAGTGTTTTCCGGAAATTGATTTAAAGTTTGTAAAATCTATATCTTGAGTTCTACAGCTCCAAATTGAATGAAATAAATTTTGGTGTGCTCTATATTTCCAGATCTACAGTTTGATGTAATTGCATGTCATGTTGGAGTAACTTTTCTGTGTGAATATATTTTATCCATGATTTTGTTAAACTTGGAAAATGCATAGTAAATAAAATATGGCTCAGAAAAATGTGAAACTTGATTTGTTGGCTTTGCATGTGTGTTTGCTCACTGGGAAAAAGTGGGTACATATTATTTGGTGTATAAATGAATTTATGGTAATTTAAATTCTTGCATGGCAGTGATTTATGATTTTTAATAATTAATTGGGTCATGCAATAAATCTGGAAAATTTTGTGGGTGTTTCTTATGATATTATGCAAATTGTAAAAATATGAAATCTGTTGTTGAACACTTGTATCCCAGTAGAGTGATTTTACTTGCCTTATTAATTAATCTTGTAATTTTTGTGGCTCAAAATAAGTATCCAAAAATCATGAAAAATTTACAGTAGACTTTATGCTTAGCTGGTAGTCTCCTGTAATTTTTGTGAAATTTATTGATGAACAGAATTGCATTTGATTTTTAATGGGCTTAGAAATGAATAAAGAAAACTATGAAGGGTGTATATATATAGGTTGAATGGAATAAGTTGGGTTTGGTGTATCTTTGAAGCATCATGGGGGTTGCTGGTTGCATTGAAAAATATCTGTAGAAGAGAATGCAACAGATGCTTAATTTAGTTATTGTTCCCGGATGATGTTGACTACCTTGTAATAAGCATGACCAAGTGCATCACCTATGCATCATAACATGACTCCTTTGACACTCTCTCTTACAAGCATCCACTCGGGCATCTCACACTCCACTCATGAGCATATATGCATCATACAGGCTCGCAGGAGAACGAAGTGGGACCCGAGGAACCCGAGGAGATACAGGAGCAGGAACCTCCGGAAGCACAGGAACCCGGAGAGGAATTGCAAGAGTGTCCGGATCACCGACCCAGCACGTTTGAGAAAGGCAAGCCCCGGAGCATTCTAAGTCTCCCTATTCTCGCTAACTTATATAAAGTGCTATACTTGTTCTACTGTATTGCATATTAAGTGATAGGAGTTGCCTGATACCGTTGCTGCATGAGTACTCCTTGTTATTCCTACTCATTCAACTACCTTGTCCTATGTAGATAGGCACGGAGTCTATGCTTAGCTTGCTTAGTTCGGTAGAAGTCGGGTGATTCCCTGTCACCTGCGAGACATAGGTGGATACCTGCTTGTTTAAGCATTGGTTGCTCGGGGAAAAGAATAACCAAGTGTGGAATGAATTTGGAGACCGGGCAGGGTCTTATGGTGGGTTGACCATGGTGCCCCTGCCTGTGTCGATTAAGGACCGATCGTTGACGGCCCTCTTGTCATGTTGAACGCATGCCCCACACTTAGCTGGAAGGATAAGTCGTTCCGACCGCGAAGCTTGAACACTATCCGGGCCGGGAATCGAGCCGCCATGCGCTGTATTGGTGATGGTTGAGGAGAACGACGAGGGCGCGGCGCGCAATCTTGGTATACCTTGGATACCTCGGTCGCCGGAACGGTCCTCGGGTACTGGCGGTGCCTGCCGAACCCGCGAATTGGTCCTGGATAGTGTAATACGGTGATCTGTAGCTCACTTGATCAGTGAGTGTGGTTTGTGTGGGGAATACCTCGCCAGCTGGTTAGAAATCGATTCGAATCGCCATCGCTCCTGGATAGTGAGCACTTGACATGAGCTTCGTCCTCGTAGTAAGGACTATGGAACACTTGGGTTATAATGATGAATGGTTTAAGAAATGCTATGATGAGGTACTATCATAGTCTCATAATTACTTGTAATAGCACAGGAGCAAACCTAGATAATAGGTAATGATACTTTCAACTTGAGCAGATTAAAAGAAGAAAAGATTTATGTAGGTTAGGGTAATAAAACCTTGCGGTCTTTGCAAAATGGTTGTCAGCTACCCCACTAAATAGCCTTCATGATCCTTGATGAGTCTTTATTTTAAAGTTTATGGCGGGTAAGTCTAGCTGAGTACCTTCTCGTACTCAGGGTTCTATTCCCATGTTGTTCTGCAGATGGTCAAATGTACTATGGTTATTGCATCCTCTGTCTGTACCCAGCTATGGGTGATGACTAGACCAAGGGCGATGGTCACTCCGTCTCTTCCTTTGCTTTTGTGGGAATGACCAAACTATGGCACTGTATCAGACTTATCGTGTGTGTTGTAATTTCGAACTATGAAGCTTCCACTACTTGAAGAATTTGGTTTGTAATAACTTAAGTACTCCGATGTGTTTCATGAATGTTGTAATCTGAATGTACTTATGGATGGCGGCCGCTAAACTTATTACGATTTTGGCTGTATGCGATGTGTGGTTTGAAATCCTTCGAGATTTCACGGACTACCGGGATTATATGGGCTTAAGCGTGATGGTTCGACTATGCAAATGGTCACTATTAGGCTTAATCTCTTATAATTTGGTCGGTTCTGTTACACATACTTAGCATAGCGCATTCACAATTACTTCTTTCTAAAAGATTGATTTTATTTTCCCAACTTATGTTTCAAATCTGAAATATAGGCATTATGAATCAACTCAAACTCAGAGAGATAAAGCAATAGTGAATTTAGAGATTGCAAACCAGCGTGTGGAGTGTTGACGGTCGATAACGTCAACTTTTATTAGAGCTTTAAACCTGAGGGACAACATGAAAACACACTAGTCTAGGGTTTAAACTGACAACTTCCATGAGTTTTGCATATTCTATATTTTCCAGGGTCTATTTCTAGAAAAGCTGAAAAGAGGGATTCAAGTGCAAAATTAAACATGAAACTTATCCGCCATAAAAAAGATCACGAACGACACGTGGAAAGACTCTGGAAGACACCGAAAGAGGCCGCCAGGTGGGGCTGGCCGGCCCCACCATGGCGCCGGCCGGCGCCCCCTGTTAGGGTTTTGACCCCCCTTCTAGAAGCTTCTTCCACCGCCTCGGAGGAGTCATCTTGGCCCTTGGTTAAGTCGGTTTGATCCTACAGCGCACGTCGATCCCACCAGGCTATAAATAAAGGGGCAGATCCCCTCCCTGAAGGCATCAAGTCATTTGGAGATCCATTCATCAAGAGCCTTCTCTAGTTCATCAGAGCCTCTCTAGTTCATAGTTTTAGCCTAGTTAGATTAGAAGTAGAAGAGTTCTAGTTCTTCAGTAGGATCTGGAGCCCCTGGCGTCTGTCTAGAGCGTGGAGTTCGGTATAGTTCTAGTATTTTTCTCTTATTGTATTCAATATTATGATTCAGGCAACATTGTTCTTAATCTCTTATATATTCTTAATTGCAATAGTCATTGTCTACTTTGATTATATGTCTAGGATAGTTGGTTTGATCTTATTGAATTCATGTAATTGCTCGTATAGCGTTTACTCAATCAATTGGTGGGTAGATGGTTGTTGACGGTCCTTAAGTACCAAATTTAATCATCAAATAAATAAAGAAAAGGATCCAAATGCAACCAACACCCACACTTAGGGTTTTATCTAACAGAATTGCACGAGTTTTGGTGTTTGTCTATTTCTGCAAGGGGTTATCAGGAAATATAGAGGAAAGGCCCACAGCTTAGGTTTACATAGAGATATTAACGTGTGTGGCAATTTTCTATCATCTAGAAGACTCCAAAAGCCACGAGAACTAACGGGAGGCTGAGCGGGCCCAGGGCTAGGGCGCCCGCCCTGTTGTCTCGGCCAATCAGGCCCCGCCTCGCGGATTATGCTCCACCGACCTAAGGGATTAAGGAAAACTGTGCGATTAAGGTCGGTTTCATCCGATGGCCCACATTCATTTGGAAGGGCTATATAAGCAGGCCCCCTGGCCCCTAGAGGAGACATTCTCATTCTCAAACCCTAATTCATTCATTCATCCAAGGAGGAGAGTCTCTGATCAAGCCTAGAGCCACCACATCAACTAGATCTCTAGTTTAGCATAGCTACATAGGATTAGAACTAGAAGGAGTCAATCTTCGATTGGTTTCCGAATCTGTCAAGAGGATTCTTGGTAATTCCTCTACTGTTCTTCATTTGTTCATCATTGTTCTTCAATATTATGAATATGACTTTGTTCTATTTCAATATATTGATTATGACTTTGCTCTACTTGTTTACATTTGCAATTATATCGTTCTTAGTTTATCATGGTTATATACTTGGCTTAATTAGATTGGAATTATATACATGTTTAGGACCGTATAGCGTTTATCCATTGGGTCCATGGGTAAATGATAAGTATTGTGTAGGCGTGGTGCCTATACCGTATTTATTTGCGATTGTACCCTATATGCCGGATCATGGGGTAGTTTGCGGTGGTGTCGACGAAAGCTGGTCGGCAGTCTACCTTAGGGTATACCCACGGTAGTAGTTTATCGGTAGACGGTGCGCAAACTACGAACTCGATGGTGACGCAAGACACGGACAAGCTTTTTATCCAGGTTCGGCCGTCGAGCTGGCGTAACACCTACGTCCTGCGTCTTGTTGTATTAATTTTTGTTGAGAGAATCATATGTCCTAGTGGGGTCCCTCGCCTCTCCTTATATAGTCCGGAGGGCAGGGTTACAGATCTAGAAACTAATCCTAGTCGGTTACAATTGCCATAGATAATTTGATATCAATTCCTATTTTAACCGACTAGAATCATGCTTGATCTCCACGTCTTGTTTCCTTGTGCAAAACTCCGAGCTGTCGGATCAAGCCTCGAACTTGTCTCGTAATGGGCCAAGCCTCCTGGCCCAAGTCTAGCCATAAGGGTATAGGGGTTTATACCCCCACAGCTAGTCCCCGAGCACTATGTATTGTGAAGTAACACGCCGTCTCGAGCTTCTTCGACCAATGAAACTTTACACCTTCAATAAGCAGGAAAGTTGCCTAAACAGTCGTAATGACATTTTGACCAACTTCAAAGATAGTTGACCAACATTGGCATCGAAGAAGCAGGCTGATCGAGGAATGCATGGTGCTCTTAATCAAAAAAGATTTCTTTCCTGGCGAAGTGTGCCCACTTTACTTATCTGAAAAGTATAGCCTGTCAAAAAGCAAACATATTCACCGCAAGGTGAAGTGTGCCCACTTAGTCCCCGAGCCTAGTAGTAGGTGACGTAGGCACGTGGTGCCAGGGTCAAAAGAAAAAATCCTCAAAGAAACTTTTGTAACACTCCTAGTGTTAGCTTGCATGTTAACCATGAGCATTGCATTAACATAAGCATCATCATGCACATTCATAAGCATCTATCATGATCACATGTCATCTTATGCATACCATGGATGGTTGAATTGCTTGTGTGAAGTGAATTGAGTGACTATAAGGGGTAACCAATACAAATAAATGTACATTGTCTTCCAAAATACTTCAATCATGTTTGGAATATCATTTGGAACAAAGTTCATGTTGAAGTTTTTGGCCAAAAATGCCCCTAGGTTAGGGTTAAACCTAGAATGGCTTATTTTGACTCCTAGACCTCTTTTCAAAGATGTTTTATGAAACTGGTGTTAGAGACCTTGCATGTCTTTGACACCTGAAGCAAAGTTGTAGAGAATTTCATAAGCTACAAAAGTTATGTTGATGACCTTTTATGAAAAAGCATGGAACACTTCCAAAATTCACTCACAAGCTAAAAATCAGGGCTGATTTCATACTTAGCCAAATTTGGCTAAGTATTGGATCGTGCAGTTTCGACCAGGGGTGATTGGGAGCTTTGTAGTTTGAAATCCAGACCGAGTTAGACTTTGATCTTGTAACCAAAGTTGTAGAACTCGTGTAGCTCTGTCCAAAGGAACAAGTTTGAGCCAAAACCATCGAGTGAGCTGAGAGTAAAACGTCGGTGAACTTCCGGTTTCAGACACGGTCGACAACGACTGAATCGTGCGATTCAGTTTCGTCAGTCGCCGGCCGGCCGACGCGTGGACGACCCGTGGCGGCCTTACGTCGACGGCGACCCCGCCTGTCAGCCCCGGCGCCTTCACTTGGACGCCACGACGCCACCCCGAGCCCCGGCCGTCCTCATTTCGCCTCTCCAGCGCTCTCTCCCTCCTCCATTTCGTCTCGGCGAGCTCCGCCGTGGAACGGCCGCGTCGCCCGAGCTCTTCTCGCCGTCTCCGGCCAAGCCAGCCCGCCAAAAGCTTCGCCAGAGCCTCCTCCACCTCGGCGTCACCTCCTTGGCCACTGCCGAGCACGGGTAAGGCGGCATTGCCGAGCTCCGAGCAGTTCTTCCTCGCCGGAGTTCCGCCCGAGCTCACCGGCAACGTGGCCAGGCTTCTCTGCTCCACCATTTTCCTCCATTCTTGTTCCTACCACTTCCCCTTGGTTCACTGATGCTCGGCATGACGCTCTACCGCGTCGCCGTTGCCTGGATCCGCTGGCGTATCGCCGCGCAGCGCCGCCGCTCCGCCATTCCCGACGGCGAGCACCCTAGAGTCCAGTAGAGCGTTCGTAAGGTAGGTCAACAGAGTCGCCTTGATGAGAGGAGCGCGTAGGTGCCCTTGGATCCGGCCGAGACCTCGTCGTCGTCGAGCTTCGCCGGCGATGAGCATCTCCCCTGTCCCCGTCTCGCTGACGCGTGGGTCCCGGATGTCAGCCTCTCTGTGTCACCCCCTCTGGTTCACTGTTGTGCAGAGCCAAAGCTGTTTTTATAAAATTCATATCTGGAGTTTTAGAGATCCAAATGTGGTGATTCCAATTTTGCTAGGTTCCAGCAGAATTCTAGTTTTTAATAAAAATATGAAACCTGCCATGTTTTTGCAGAAATAAATAGATATAAATTAATCTTGGATTTTCATTGGGTAATTTTATCTTGAGATCTATTGATCTGCTGGCCATGCAAATTTGGGGAGTTGTTACTTATGTTATGATTAGGCTCTGGTAAATTTTTCATGATTTTTGGAAGCCTGGTTGGGAAGTTAAAATTTATCCTTGCTTAAATAGGAGAATCTTGTGGTATTTTTGATAATTAAAGTATAACTCCTTTTATGGTGAAACTTGCTGAGTGTTGTACTTATGTGTGGACAAAGCTGGGAAAAATCTGAAATCTGTTGTTTGACACTTTTTGATAGGGGTTCACATTTATGCCTTGCATGCCTTTACTAGCTTGTTATTTTTATACCTCACAATGTGTACATGCAAATGTTCTTAAAATTTTACAGTGACCTTATGTTAGCATAAGTATCTTGCTGTAATTTTCTTAGAATTTTTGGAACACTTGGAGTATATGTTCATTAAATCACCTTAATAATTAAATAAATAGAAAAGGTGATGATAGAAATAGTTTTAGACCTTGCCATGATGTTTTCTGGTGTTTCTTAGATATGTTCTATCTACTAGTGCAATTGAATTGTTCCCTTGATACATTCTCAATTTGTGCAAAATATTATTTTTGGCTATTTATGCCTTTCCTAGAGCATTTCTGTGTAGCTGATAGCAAATGCTTGAGAACTACTCGAAGATTGTGTTTTCTGGGAAACTTGTCTACAACAAACTTGTAGCTAACTTACTGATCCACTTCGTGTCCAAATGTCATGGCAATTGATTGAGTAGTTTGAAAGTTATGCATATTCCAAGTAGCTGCTGCGAAGTGCTTGCTCTCTAGAATTTCCAGAGCAGCCAGCCAACTTTGTATGTTTTAGCATATTTCAGTTGGGAATCATGCTGAGATGTCTAAAAGTAAATTGTAGACAATTTGCTAAGCTTTCCAGAAAGTACTTACTTGCTTAGTTTGGTTAACTGATGCTTAAATTATGACTAAAACTTGTGACTGGTTGGCTTGTCTACCAAACCAGTGGTTGAGTAGGAGTAGCTAGAATTGTTTAACTTGTCTAATTTGTCTCTCTACCAGAGAAGAAGTATACACTCCTTGTTATTCCATGAATCACTTAATCTTAGAATTCATGCTCTTGTTATACCTTGTTTATGTCCCTTTGGCTCTTCACCATGACCTCATGCATCATATGTGCATTCCCTATATTCATCTCCTTGTCATGCATCCATAGGTGTACCCAAGGGTGTGACGGTGCTGGAGTTCGAGTTGCCGGAGCCGGAAGGACAGCAAGAGGAGCTACCTCAAGGAGCTGAGGAGGAGGACTTGCCGGAGTGCCCTGACCATCGTCCCTCTACCTACGTTGAAGGCAAGCCCCGGAGCATTATAAGCCTCCTACTATTTTATTATCATGTTTAGCTATCAAATGACTATGGTTATATATTGTTGCATTAAGTGGTAGGCGTTGATATGACACCCTTGCTGCATAATGACTACCTTGTCCACTTCATACCTTACCAAAAGTAGGTCTAGGATCTAAGGAATGCTTAGCCATGCTTAGCTCGGTAGAAGCCGGGTGATTTCCTGTCACCTGCGAGAGTTAGGTGGATGATGATCACGGTTGGCTATATTTGCTATCGTGGAAATAACCATGTGCTAACAATGAATTTGAGACCGGGCGGGATGACGATAGTGCAGCAACAAGGCATGGAGGTCTTGGGTGTGAATCTATCCCCGTCTGAGTCGTTTAAGGACCGAATCGCTGTACGTCCCCGTGTCATGTTGAACGCATGCCTATCACTTAGTTGGCCGGGTAAGTCGTTCCGACCGCGAAGCCTACGAGTGAAACTCCAGCCGGATACCCCGTTCTGTATGAGTGCGCACCCCGGTTGGTAGCAAGTATGTGCGGGGAGTCAATGGCGTAAGACCGAGGTGTCAGGTTAGAGTCCTGACCCTGGCAGATTGGCGGTCCCTGGGGGTGCGGCGCTGGGCGGACCCGCGAATTGGTCCGGAGTTGTGCTAAAGGTGATCCGAGCTGCCGTCATGAAGCATGCTTGGGTGAGTGTTAGGAATACCCCTAAAGCTGGATAGGAATCGATTCGAATCGCCGTCTCTCCCGGATAGTGAGAACTTGACTTGGGCAGCGGCAACGTAGAATTCACTAAATAAACTTAATGGTTATGATGAGAATGATGATGGCTATGTGATAATCCGGATATGGTTATTATTGTAATGCTTAAAGACTCAAGTGTATGCTTAGAGTAGGTGCTAATCTAGTGGATAGTTGCTAAGTGATGAACTTGCTGCTGAATTATAATACATGAATTCTTTACAACAAAGGCTTTTATGCAAAAAGGTGAGTCAAACCAGCCCACAAAGATCAGCCTTGCATACTCCTTGGTGTCACTTTATTTCTGGTTTATGACGGGTAAGTCTAGCTGAGTACATCCTCGTACTCAGGGTTTTATTTACCCCTATTGCAGATGATGTCGTCTATCACGGCTATTGCGCTAACTGTCATCACCCAGCTGCGGATGATGAATAGATCATGGGCGTGATCACTTCTCTACCTCTGGTTATGCTTTTGTTGGGACTTGACAATGGAACTGGCATGTATTATAAACTGGGTTGTTGTTGTTTCAAAACTACTTTGTTTCCGCTACTGCTATGGTTTGTAATAACCTGTTTCAACTCTGATGTGATGTAAAACTATGTTCTGTGTTGAATGTTGTAATCTGTGATGGTGATGCTTGATCATGTACGATCTTGGTTGTATGTTGGTTGAATCGAGGTCTTTTGAGATTTCGTCGGACTACCGGATTTATATGGGTTCAAGTCCATTGGCTTGACTACTCCTGTGGTCGCTAATTCACTTGAATTCTTATAAATTGGACGGTTCTGTTACAACTTTGAACTGAGATGCATCGCCAGATGCATCGTACCGATGTAGTCCCCGAGCTTGCTGGAAGGCAAAGTGTGAGCCTTGTAGCAAGGTCTAAAAAATTCAAGTTATCCAGTCCCCGAGCATCTCATGCTCATTTGCCATCGGTTAGACTCATCAACAAGTCCCCGAGAGTGTAGTGCTCGGTGGTCGGTGCAGTCCCCAGATCTCCAAACTGGCAGACTGGGCGACCAGTCCCCCAGCATACAGTGCTCGATGGTCGGTGCAGTCCCCAGATTTTCATACATGAAAAATGGACGACCAGTCCCTAAGCCTACAGTGCTCGGTGGTCAGTGTAGTTCCCAAGAACGTTTGATCCACCTCCAATTTTTGTCTGTTATTTTGAAAAACGTATCATCTCATAAATGGGTGATGTGATGAGACCTCCTGACGCGCTGTCAAACGGTTGCGTGAAAAGGTGCGCCCGATAACTGTGTAGCCGCCCTTTGCGCGGTTTGAGAAAAGGAAACCATCAATTATACGAAAAGGCCACCGTATTAACTGCCGATAATTATTGAAAACCGAAGCGCCGCGTCCGCCGTTGGGCCCGCCCACTTCCCAAGAATGCGGGAAGTGGGAGGGGTAGAGTTGTGGTTTTATAAAAGCCTGACAATACCCCCGCATTGCTTACCCTGCCATCGCCTTCAAGCTTTCCGCTCTTGCCTTCTACAACCACCTGCAATCCACCCAGCTCGCAGTCACTCCTGCAACGTCAATGGCGAAGAGCGACTCTAAGAAGAGGGCCGAGCTGATGGCCAAGGAATGGAAAAAGTCCCGAAGCAGTGTGAAGTCCCTCAATGACCTCGTTGACATGGGGCTACTGCACAGCCCAGAGCTCGGCGGCTGGAGGGCACCAGAAGGGGAGAGCTACCCCGACCCCCGTGCCGGTGAGATTGTAGTGTTCGAAGAATTTGTCAAGAGGGGTTTTGGGGTTCCTGTCCATCCTTTTCTCCAGGGGCTTCTTCTATACTATGAGATCGGGATCTGCAATCTGCACCCGAACTCAATTCTTCTCATTTCCACTTTCATCCATCTGTGCGAGGCCTATGTTGGGATAGAGCCGCACTTCGATCTTTTTCGTTATCTTTTCTGTTTGAGGAAAAAGGGAGCGGTTGGAGGCTCCAAGATTGCAGGTGGAGTATACCTCAATCTTCGCGACGGGTTGAAGAACCGGTATCTAAACTGCCCATGGAACACTTCTCTCACTGAATGGTACAAGAAGTGGTTCTATGTCAGGGAAGAGTCGGGCAGCTCCACGTTCTGTGACGTGGGGTACATCCCCGAGAAGAGGGTCAGTTGGACCGACCGCCCAGAGTTCGCCGGTCAAGTAGCAGACCTGATGAAGCTGATCGACTGGTCGCGTTTGGACGGGCTGGGAGTGGTCGGCAACTTCGTCTGTCATCGGGTGATGCCCTGCCAGAAGATGGTGCACTCGGCGTACGAGTACGATGGGAGCCAGGACCCGACTAGGATGAGGCCTAAGGTCTTGGAGAAGGCGGAAGTGCAGTAGCTGTTGAACGAACTATTCAACTTTGCGGACGGCAGCTTCATCCGTGGTAGTGATCGGGTGCAGGCCTTCAAGCTGGGGTGACCAGCTCCTAAGGTAACGTTACTAACTGATTGTACCTCCTTAGTTCTTGTTCTGCCTAGTTGCTGACTTGTCTCTGTTACTGTTGCAGATCGAAGACGTTGACCGGTGCACAGTGTACGTGTCACTGGCACCTGGGATGGAGAATCCCGCCGGAGAAGATCCGCCAGAGGACGACACTGCTCGGTGTACCCAGTACACTAGCAATGAGGAGAAGCAGACCCACCCCGCCCCGACAACCGAGGACAGGGTGGTGGGGAAAAGGCCGATGGCAGCAGACCCCTCCCCCGCAGAGGCGCGGCCGGCGGAGAGCAGTCAGGCACCAAAGCGCTGTCGACTCGTCCGGATCACCGATGACGACGACGAGGAGGAGGAGGCCGCGCCTTCTTTGGTCCGGAGACCGCGCAGTCGACCGGACGCAGCGCCGGCCACCGCTGATCTGGTGGCCAGCGACCCTCCTGCACCACGCGTCGTAGAGATGGGAGCGCAGGCGCCAACCGGTAGGACCAGGAGGAGGTTCACCGTAACACACCGGCGATCTGACCTGTAAGTGTTTAACTTTCGTACTGCGACGTTCTGTTTTTTGTTGCTGTTTCTGACATTGTTTAAAGTCATTTCGTTGTTTAGCGCGGCGTCGGACGTCAACCCCGACCAGGTCGCTGAACAGAGGACGGCCGAGCCTGTCGCCACCGTTGGAGATGCCGCGCCGCAAGCCACGGAGCAACCTGCGGCGGCGACCGCTGCTATGAGCGCCGAGGAGGAACCGGCCCCGGTGAGTGCCATGGCGAGCACCCCGACAAGGGATGAAGAGGCAGCGAGGACCCCTCCCTAGAGTAATGTTGTGGGGGAGGAAGACAGAGTCTCGACTCCTCCAGCCGGAGAAGGGAGAGTCCCAACGCCGCCCCGAGCAGGGGCCCCTTCACCCATAGTCCCCCTTGGCCTGGACCAGGGGCCAGTGATGCCCGCTGCCACGGCCGGAGGCAGTGCGGCGAACGAGGAACCCCAGGCGGCCTCTGACGACGATGTGGAGGAGATCCAGGGTCATCCCCGTGACGGCCGCCAGCACGTCTACGTGTGGCGCCAACGCGGGGACCACTTCATTGGACACGAGGAGCTCGCGGAGACGGAAGAGGCCGCGAGGGTGGAGCGCGCGGCCAAGCGTCTTGTGGACGAGGTTAAGGTAAGTGATCCTGTGTGCTGCTCGACACTTATGTGCAGTGTTCCTGTGTTCGACATATGTTCTTCTTTGCAGGGCGCGATGAAAACAGCGAAGTACCGGAAAAGGTGCTTCGACCAAATCGAGGGCATTGTGGCCGAGAACAAGGCCCTGTCCGCAGAGGTGGACTGGCTTCGGTCAGAAGTTGGGGAGAAGGTGGCCGAGATGAGTGCTCAGGAAGAGCGCCGTCTCGAGCTTACTCGGCGTTTAGCCGACCAGTATCGGTAGAGGACAGGTCAGTCGCACACTCCGAGCAGCTGTATATAGCCATGTGATTAGTTTTGCTGACTAGGGGAGTGTTCCTATAGACTTGGAGGAAGAGGTTGCGCGCCTCCGACAAGAGAAGAAGCAGCTCGGCCGAGAGCTTGCCGGGGCGCTAGAGGCCGGACGGCGAGCAGGCGAGGAGCTAAGCCACAGGAATCGGGAATTGTCTAGTAATAACCGTGCCGACCCCCTCTTTTGGATGCTCAACGTTCCTTGCATTGTTCCTAAACTGTTCTCCTGCTTGGTTTGTAGTGCTCAAGGTGAATACCAAGAAGCACTTAGACGAGCTGGTCTAGGATCGGGACTCCTGGAAGACTAACTGTATTAGGCTATGGAAAGGAGTAGCCCCGGTCCTGGACTTGATCAGCCCCGAGCTTCCTGAAGACCAGCCCCGCGCGCCGAAGCTGACGCCAGTCGAGAAGGCACAAAGGGCGTGGGATTGGCTCCAGCAGTTCGTTAAGGACGCCGGGGAGTTCGCCGGCGCGCATGTCCTCAGCATGGTGCGCGCCCACTATCCCCTGGTCGACTTGTCCAGGCTGGAGAGCGGGTACCCCAAGGAAGTCGGCCCGCGGGAGGCGGACGACCTTCGAGCTGGCATGCTAGATTTGTCATCGACGGTGATCGGCGACATCATCTATGCGGGACGGCCACTCCCCCCGACCAGCCGGGGTCAGACAGGTCGGCCAGGGAGTTGTCGGGGGCGTCTATTGCCGGAGATGGGCGGTCGACGCCTGCGGTCTCGACCAGCCAGGCGCCGGTGACCCCGACCCCTTCGTCCGGGCAGCAAGGCCAGGCAGGTGATCAGCTCGAGCAGTAGGCCAGTAGGGTAGTCTGTAGGAGTAGACTAGTAACCGCCCGTCAGGGTGTTTATTGTAAACTTTGTATGTAAAGTTTGTAATAAAGTTTGATTTTGTCATGACCATGATTTTGAGCGCTGTAAAGTTATCTGAGTGATGTATCACTGTGTTTGATTGATAGTCGTTAAGGATCTCCGTCGCAGAGGATATTGTTGTGCTCATCGAAAGCCCTGCGTGTAAACAAAGTATAGCGAAAAAGGAAAACTTTTATTATTTCCAATTATAAGAAACTTACAAGCAAAAGTTACTGGAACTTATGGATAAAAACGGCATAGTTTGTCTATGTGCCAAGAATTAGGCACGCGTGTTCTGTCTGGATACGCCAATCTGTAGGATGTAGGACGTGTGACTTCGGCGACCACAAAGGGTCCTTCCCATGGGGTGGATAGCTTGTGCATTCCTTCCTGGCTTGTTTTCCACCTGAGTACCAGATCGCCGACCACGAAAGAACGGTCCTTGACGTTCCTGTTGTGGTACCGTCTGATGGCTGCAAGATACTTTGCGGTTCGAAGACATGAATTTAGACGCTTTTCCTCCATGCAGTTGATTTCGAGCTCCCTGGCGTCGTCGGCTGTTGACTGGTCGAAGTTTTCAATTCTTGGAGACCCGAAGGTTATATCAGACGGCAGCACTTCCTCGGTGCCATAAACCATGAAGTAGGGTGACACCCCCGTGTTCCGACTAGCCTGTGTTCGGAGACCCCAGACCACAGCTGGTAACTCTTTCATCCATCGACCAGGTGCTCTGTCATTCTCGGTGTACAACCTTTTCTTTAGGGCATCAATGATCATTCTGTTCACGCGCTCGACTTGACCGTTTGCTCGTGGGTGAGCTACTGACACGTATTTTATGACTATACCTCTGTCATCGCAGAAGTCCCAAAATGTAGAGCCAGTGAACTGAGTATCCAGGTCGGTGATTATACTGTTGGGGATCCCGAATCTGTGTATGATTTGATTGAGGAACTCCACAGCCTTCTCGGAAGTTGCTTTGACCAATGGCATGTATTCGATCCACTTCGAGAACTTGTCGATTAACACAAAGACGAACTTGAAGTTGCCGGGGGCCGGTTTAAATGGCCCGATCATGTCGAGGCCCCAGTAGGCGAAAGGCCAGGATGACGGGATAGTTTGAATCTCATGAGCAGGTATGTGGGTCCTTTTGGCGAACAACTGGCATCCTTCACAATGTCGGACCAGCTTTTCTGCGTCGGTGACCGCGGTTGGCCAGTAAAAACCTGCTCGGAAAGCCTTCCCGACCAGCGTTCTGGAGGCAGCATGGTTGCCGCAGGATCCAAAATGTATGTCGTCTAGGAGCTTGATGCCATCATCTTGGGATATGCATTTGAGCAGCACTTCAGAACTTGCATTTTTTCGCATAAGTTTGCCGTCCACCAGTATGTAATTCTTTGATCGTCGAATGAGGCGCTCGTTCTACATTTTATCCTGAAAACCTGACCCGTCCGATATATATCTGATGAACGGGGTGCGCCAATCATGGCTACTGGTTGTCGGAGTAGCGTCGTCTATGAGCATTGCCTCAATAGGTTGCTTTTCGACCAGGTCTGTGCCCACACTTGGCTCATGGATGTCCTGGACAAAAACACCTCGCGGGATTTGGGCCCGAGATGACCCTAACTTTGACAACGCATCCGCTGCCTGGTTCTTATCCTGGACCACGTGGATGTACTCTATGCTGTAGAAGTTGGATTCCCATTTGCGGATTTCTTTGCAGTAGAGATCCATCTTCTCGTGGGTTGCGTCCCATTCCTTGTTGACCTGGTTGATAACTAAAGCGGAGTCGCCATAGACGTAGAGGCGTTTGACTCCCAACTCAACGGCTAGTCGTATGCCATGCAGGCATGCTTCGTACTCGGTGACGTTGTTTGACGCCAGAAAAAGGATCCTAAGGACGTAACGCAGTTTGTCCTTGTTAGGCGACACGAAAAGTATCCCAGCGCCGGCGCCATTGATGTTCAAGGACCCGTCGAAGAACATTGACCAGTGGTCGGAGACATCGTAAACGGGGGGCTCATTGAGATCCGTCCACTCTGCGATGAAATCGACCAGGGCCTGAGACTTGACTGTAGTGCGGCTTTGGAAATCCAGGGAGAATGGGCATAATTCCATTGCCCATTTTACGATTCTGCCGTTGGCATCTTTATTGCGCAGAATATCCCCAAGAGAAAAACTGGTGGTTACCAAGACCCGATGGCCGTCGAAGTAGTGCTTTAGCTTCCTCGATGTTATTAGAATGGCGTATATGAGCTTCTGTATTTGTGGGTATCTAGCCTTGGACTCGTTTAAGACTTCGCTTATGAAATAAACGGGTCTTTGGACCTTGTAGACGTGACCTGGCTCGTCTCGCTCGACCACTATTGCCGTGGAGACGACCCTGTCGGTTGCTGCAATGTAAAGGAGTAGGTCTTCATTGGGCTGAGGCGCTGTAAGAACAGGCGGAGAGGTGAGGAAGGTCTTGAGCTGGGTGAACGCAGCGTCAGCTTCCTCTGTCCAGGAGAACTTTTCCGACGCCTTCAAGAGTTTGAAGAAAGGGAGGCCTTTTTCTCCTAGTCTTGAGATGAAGCGGCTGAGAGCGGCCATACATCCGGTGAGCTTCTGAATATCCTTGACATTCTTAGGTGGTCGCATGTCGAGCACTGCTTTTACTTTTGAAGGATTCGGTCGTATGCCATCGCGGCTGACGACATTGCCGAGTAGTAGACCAGAAGGGACCCCAAAGATGCACTTTTTGGGGTTAAGCTTCCACTTATACTTGTTTAGTGCCTTAAAGGTTCGGTCTAAGTTGTCGATTAGGGTGTTTGCATCCCTTGTTTTGACGACGACGTCGTCTACATAAGCCTCGATGAGGTCATCACGAATCTCGTCGTGGAGGCATTGCTGGATGGCCCGTTGATAGGTGGCTCTGGTGTTCTTGAGTCCAAAGGATATGGTCGTGTAGCAGTATGCGCCAAAAGGAGTAATGAAAGATGTTTTGATCTGATCATCCTCCTTTAGCGAGATCTGGTGATAACTAGAGTAGCAGTCTAGAAAAGAAAGGAGTTCGCATCCGGCCGTTGAGTCGACCACCTCGTCGATGCGAGGGAGACCGAAAGGATCTTTAGGACAGTGTTTATTGAGATCGGTGTAATCAACGCACATTCTCCATTCATTATTCTTTTTCCATACAAGAACCGGATTGGCGAGCCAATCGGGATGATACACTTCTTTTATAAATCCGGCTGCTAGAAGCCGTGTTATTTCTGTCCTAATAGCCTCCTTTTTGTCACGAGCGAACCATCGCAACTTCTGCTTGATGGGTCTTGCGGTCTTCGAGACGTTTAAGGAGTTCTCGATCAGGTTTCGTGGGACGCCGGGCATGTCTGCGGGTTTCCATGCGAAAACGCTCACGTTGTCCCTTAGAAACCTGACGAGCGCGTCTTCCTATTTGGGATCCAGGTAGGCCCAGATGAGGGTCGTCTTCTCGGGGCTGCCTTCAACCAGCTGTACTTCCTTGTACTCCTTGGATTATGAATTCTTCCTGGCGGTCTCCTGCTCGGGTAGTCGGAGCTGGTCGTGAGGGAGCTGTGCAGCTTGCGCTGCTGTTTCCGCCATGTGAATTGAAAGATCGATTGCTTCAGTGATCTTGAAGCTCTCCTCCTCGCAAGTATATGCAGTGTAGACATTGCCCCTGACGGTTAGGACGCCCTTCTTCGTAGGCATTTTGAGGACCAGGTATGAGTAATGTGGGACTGCCATGAACTTTGTCAGCGATGGTTGGCCTAGTAT
Organism: Sorghum bicolor; assembly: GCF_000003195.3. Lineage (NCBI taxonomy): Eukaryota > Viridiplantae > Streptophyta > Magnoliopsida > Poales > Poaceae > Sorghum > Sorghum bicolor. The sequence goes on from NC_012872.2 coordinate 47,808,750, forward strand.
AGCGTGGTAAGTCCCATCAAAGTCGGCGACCACAAAGTTGACGAACTCTGTTCGAAAGTGTTCGGACGTGCCGAATTGGACATGCAGTGTTATCTGTCCGAGGGGCACTGAACTCTGACCTGGCAAGACTCCCCAGAATTGAGCGTCGTAGGGTTTTAGCTGTGCCGGAGATATCTTGAGGGCGGGCAAGCTGTTGCGAAAGAGGATGTCAATGGAACTTCCTCCGTCCACGAGCACGCGCTCAAATCTGATGCTGTTGATGCAAGGGTCCAAGATTAGAGGGAAGCGACCTGGCTCCGGGATAGCGGCCCACTGATCCTTCCTGCTGAAGGAGATTTCCCTGTGCGACCAGGGAGGAAATTTCGGATCGGCGATCAGTCCATCCGTGCTGTCTATGTTGAGGCAGGCTCTCTTTAGGAGCTTTCTTTCTCGCTTAGACTTGATGGAGACCTTGCCCCCGAAGATGGAGTGGACCACGTCCGTAGGACTGACATACTGGTGTCGTGGGTCCCTATCCTGGTCTTCGTCCTCGTCTTCGTGATCGCGCCCGTCTTGTTTCCCGTTTTTCTTGGCGGGGTCGTCTTGAGCAGCCCGCCGTGTATAGATGCTTTTGAGGATGCGGCATTCTTCCATGGTGTGGTTGGACTTTGGATGCAGTTGGCATGGTCCCTTCAACGTTTTGTTGTAGTCTTCTTGGTAATCCCGCCGCCCGTTGGGGCGCTTGACTGTATTCACCTCGTGGTCGTGGTTGCGGGGGCGCTTTCCTCTGAAATCGTCGCGATTGTCGCGTCGCCTGTCCCAACCTTCCCTATGATCGCGGTTGTCGGGGCGACGATGGTTCCTGTTGTCGAAGCGACCACGACTATCGTCTCGTCGAGGAGGCTGGTCGGATCCTCTCGCATCATCCCGAATGAGTATTTCCGCGTCGTCGGCGTCGGCGTAGTTTTTAGCCGTGGCAAGAAGCTCGGCCATCGTTGTTGGCCTTTTGCGCAGTAGCTTGTTCCTCAGTGCTTCGTGGAAGCACAGCCCTTTTATGAAAGCAGATATGGCCTCGTCGTGGGAAATTTTCGGGATCTTAAGGCGCATATCCGAGAATCGTCGGATGTAATCGCGCAGTGGCTTGTTTTTCCTTTCCCGTATCCTTTCGAGGTCGTATTTGTTCCCGGGCTGTTCGCATGTAGCGATAAAATTGTCGATGAATGATTGGCGCAATTCTTCCCAGGAGTCGAAAGAGTCCTCGGGCAGGCCTAGGAGCCACTGGTGACCGGCCTAGTCGAGGACGACCGGGAAGTAATTGGCCATGACGTGCTCATCTCCTGCTGCTGACCGGACGGGGATCTCGTATAGAGTGATCCAGTTTTCTGGGTTTTCCTTGCCGTCGTATTTTTTGAGTTTCTCAAGCTTGAAATTGCGGGGCCACACGACTTGGCGGAGGTGTGAGGAGAACTGTCTCAGGCTCGGGGGGGCGTGCGTTGCATCGTACTCAATACGACGCAGGTTTTCATGAACTGCTCTCTTCATGGCGCGTCTGTTGATGCGGTCCCGGGCGTCTTTGGGAGGGATGTTGTATCGAAGATCCCTGTGCTGGTTTACTTCTTGACCACGCCCGTGATTCTGCTCGTGGTGACCGCCGTCGTCATGCCGTGAATCTTTTCGATGATTGTTGGGGGAACGGCTACGGTGGTGCCTGCTGGGCTGTGGTGAGGTCCGGCTGCGATGGGTCTGGTCGGAGGAGACCTCTGTGTAGGAGATAGCTTGGACTCTTTTGAGCAGAGTGGCTGTCTGTACCATCGCGGTGATCAGATGTGCTCGAACGCTGGATCGAACGCCCCAGCATTCGGGAGTATCAGGGAGTCGATCTAAATTGGCCATGGCGACAGCCACATTGGCACTTGGCGTTTTGTAGACTGGCTGATCCCCGACCATGTCGAAGGCGTCGGTGAGATTATGTGGCGGGAGTTGGCGTTCCTCGTCCGCGCGTCGTCGGGCGCGGTCGGCATTGCGCTGCTCGCGGAGCTGCCTCTGCTCATCTGTTTCTCCATCAACAACCGGCTCGTCGGCGCTGACGTTGAAAACGAGGTCTCCTCGCCGGGGTGGGAAGACCGGGAAACGAGAGAAACCCGGAGGATATGGTGGCAAATCCAGGTCGTAGTCCTCGTCCTTGGAGTTTATGACCTCAGTGGGAATGGAACCAGTGCTCGAATTTGTGCTGGAAGCCTAGCCGTCCCATAGTTCTTGGATCGTCACCATGTTGACGTAGTGACGAGCTGGTCGACCGCTCCACTTTGGCAACCAACCAGCCTCGTTAAAAAGGGATTGGATGTGCCGCGAGTAGAGAGAGGCCGAGTTGTTTAGACCGCAAGGATAACCTTCCTCCGGATCAGCCTCGAGCTTGACGGACCGTCCTGAGGGGGTGGAGGTTATCGTCAGAGACGTTCCCAGTCGTTCGTGTGTGACGACACGAGTTGGCCGGTAGGAGTTGAAAAAATCTGCTTGCACGGCTTGATCAGGCTGGCGAGATCCCATCTATTAGTCGGGAAGCTTCGAGAAGCTTGAAATCAGTGCGATCAAGGGCTCGGAGAAGATCCGAGCCATCGATCTTCTTTCCCTTGTAGCGCGGAAGCGGTGGTCGGGTGCTCGGTGCCAGCATCTGCGTGGTCGTAGCCGGTGCCGCCGTCATCCCAGATTGGACTGGGTTCCTTCCGAAACCGTGGTCGTGAGACCGCCGCCGTGCGTCGTCCACGTGATCTGGCCGACGATGAACGTGAGGCCTTCAGGCACGGCCGCGGAAGCTGGAATGATGACCATCTTGTTCGCCAGAGAAGTTGTACGCACACCCCCTACCTGGCGCGCCACTATCGACGAAAGCTGGTCGGCAGTCTACCTTGGGGTATACCCACGGTAGTAGTTTATCGGTAGACGGTGCGCAAACTACGAACTCGATGGTGACGCAAGACACGGACAAGCTTTTTATCCAGGTTTGGCTGCCGAGCTGGCGTAACACCTACGTCCTGCATCTTGTTGTATTGATTTGTGTTGAGAGAATCATATGTCCTAGCGGGGTCCCTCGCCTCTCCTTATATAGTCCGGAGGGCAGGGTTACAGATCTAGAAACTAATCCTAGTCGGTTACAATTGCCATAGATAATTTGATATCAATTCCTATTTTAACTGACTAGAATCCTGCTTGATCTCCATGTCTTGTTTCCTTGTGCGAAACTCCGAGCTGTCGGATCAAGCCTCGAACTTGTCTCGTAATGGGCCAAGCCTCCTGGCCCAAGTCTAGCCGTAAGGGTATAGGGGTTTATACCCCCACAGGTGGTGACAGCTTTGTTGATTCTTATATAGTCCCCCTCCTGTGTATAGGGCAGACAGAGCAACATTATTACAGGAGAGTGATTGCTACGTTTCTCATCTTCGTTGATAATATCACTATGCATGGGCGTAGTCCTGTCTCGCAATGATTGCCAAGTATAGTTGCACTAACTATGATATGCTAGACTTTATGGTTAAGAATAACTTAGGAAATATTCTTGTAGTTCATCCTAGTTTCATGCTAATGACTTGCTAGATATCTGTTGAGGTGCTTATCATTATCATATGTGGCTAGTTATGCTGATCAGATTAGCTATCTTTGTCAACATTCATACTTTATCTATATTTTATGTCACATTTATCCTTGTATATATTGATGAGATAGATGAATGCTCTCCATTACACATGCGATGATACTCAGTTCCATATTTCATTCCACAATCAACATTGGTGTTAGTAATCCCTTCCGAGTGGTAAAAATATAAATAACGATACCTGGAATACTTCCCAGTTAAAATGCTACATCGGTATTAATCTGTGCGCTTGCAGATCCCTTTTATTATTTATTTAGAAGAGCAATTGCATATTTCAATACCGTGTCTCTCATGTCATGCTGGGGATGACAACTTGGCTTAAGTGGCATGAGGGATAGGTTCGACATTTTTGGCGCCGTTATTAGAAATAGAAAACTAAGTCTACTTTTGGTAATGACGTTAAGAATGTCCAACAAGCATTTTTGGCGCCATTGCTGGGGAAAGTTGATTTACTAATAAGGAAAGAATACGGAATAATGAGTCATCATTCGCATCACTAATATGATTGAGATCATCAATTCTCTCGTACAGCTTTACCCCTGTATTTTGTTATTTTTATTATTTTATGTAGGGTGATGTATGAATAGAAGACATCTTCCAGAAAATTTTGTTGATGACCTCGAAGCGATAATCAGAAAAACAAGAGCCAAGCTCAAGACGGTTTCATCGTCAACACTTCAGCGCAAAGCTTCATCAAATCAAGAAGATCGCTGAAGTTTCATCCGGAACTTGTCATTGGAGTTTGAAGCCATGGCGAACAAGTCGATCTGCGAGTTCTCAGCTCCCACCACGGACAACATCCACACTGGACCTGCTGTGGACATCGACCGAACCTTTGAGCTCAAGCCTGGGCTCATCAACATGGTGCAAGCAAATTCGTTCTACGGGAAGGCACACGAAGACGCTATTGCTCATCTCCAACACTTTCTGGAGATTTGCAGCACATTTACTATTTCAAAAGTTCCCAGAGACGCCATACTACTTCGCCTCTTCCCATTCTCACTGTTGGGGAGAGTGAAGCAGTGGTTCTACGCAACCAAGGAGAAGAATACTACGTGGGGACTCTGCTACACGAACTTTCTAGCCAAGTTCTTTCCCATGGTCAAGACCAATGCTCTCCATGGGAAGATTACAAGTTTTCAGCAACAACATGATGAATCCATTCCAGAGGCATGGGAGCGCTTCCAAGACTACATCCTAGAATGTCCCCATCATGGAATGGAGAGCTGGCTACTGATGCAGACATTTTATCATGGGCTCGGCAATAGCACCCGTGAAACCTGGATGCTGCAGCCGGAGAAGCATTCCTGTCACTCACCATACCACAAGCCACAGCCCTTGTGGAGAAGATGGCGTCCAACCAAGGTTGGAACGAGGAGAGGACCCAGACATGCAAGAAAAGTGGAGGTATGCATCAGCTCAAGGAGGTAGACATGCTGTCTGCAAAGCTGGACCTGCTCATGAAGAAGCTTGATGATAAAGCTAGAGACAAGAAACAAGTCATGCACATCTATGACTCTCACATAACTTGTGAGGAGTGTGGAGGTACTGGAAGCTCAGGCAATCACTGCCCTGAGGTGCATGAGGATGTGAACTACATCAACAACTACTACTACTACAACCGTCCTCAACAAAATCAAGGTTGGAATCAACAGAGGCCTAACTACTCAGGGTAACTACTCAGGTAACTATCAAGGTAACAATTCTTACAACAACAATAATAATTTTCCACCCCTGAGAGAGTTAGTGTCTAACCAAGGAAAGCTAATGGATAAGCTGTCTAAGAAATTGGCATCTAATGATAAAATCCTAGAAAATATATGATAATAAAGGCAAGATTCGGTTACCTAACCCGAACCTTGGCCTCTACGTTGTTCAAAATTTCGAGATTGCAGTAACACCGGTGAACCAGAGAGCTCCACAGCAAGTGGCATCTGAAAGGATGACCACCCATCAAGAACGCACTTGGTATGGAGCTGATCCCGGACCAGAAGAAGCAGTACACCTGCATTATCGCGACTACAACCCCCGAGTCCTTCGAGACCCATGGGTTCGACATGCGCAACCACAAGAGCCAACACAGGAGACATGGCCGGAGAGCCAAGATCACCAGTGGACAAACCCGCCTTTCCATACGGGCAGGTACTCCACTGATCCATTTGGAGCTTCAGGATCCAGACCTCCGCCCCAATTCGATGCAGGACGATACTCCGACGCCTCCTACGCTTTCACAAATGACTACTACCAAGAGGCCGCCGCTTTCTTCAACCGCACCGACAACACTCTCCTCGACATCCAGAATACGCAAGCAGAACATGGACAACTCTTGGAAGAACAGCAAAAATGGAACCAGGACCACGCCACTGCAATACAAGAGCTGAGACAAGATACCGCAACAATGAACGACAACATCACCACCATGATGCAATTCTGGAACATTGGGTAAGACTGACAGCAACATCCATCTTGGGGGAGTTCCTCCCCAATTCATCAAGTAAGCTTTTATTTGCTCTTCTTATTTATTCCTTTCTGTTTTAGTGTTTTATTTATCTTAAAGAGAGAAACTTAGAAAACCCAATAAATATTTTCTTGCTTTAAATTACTGCATTTTATAAATATGAAAACAAAATAAAAAGAGTGTGTAGATAAGTGTGCTTTATTTTTCCTGCTAAGTTTTAATCTCTAGAAAAAAATAAAAGACCAAAAAGATACATGATGGAAATGATGAATAGATTGCTCTGTTTGCTTACTTTCAAGTACCTAGCTTTAATATTAGAGTTCTTCTAGAAATTATTAAAACTGAAATTACTATCTTTGGGAAGCATAAAACTAAAGTCTAGGTAAGAGAAAGGCGTAATATAAAGTTTGAGCTGCTGTTTATCTTGTTTCTACTACACTAAGTTCTGGAGATTTATTTTGAAAACTTACAAATCACATGATGAGTTCCTAGCATTACAAACTACCTACCACAACCATACTTACTATAACATCTTTTGCTATTCACATTGAGTTTGATCGAGCTGTGTAGACCCTTAGGAGCTTTTCATGTGGTTAAATTAAGATATTCACTTGCACACATCTACTACACCATTCACCACCATTCATTAAAATTGCTAAAAATATTATCACTCACTGTCCCAAATGTTGTTCTCTCTCTCTAAAAAGATTCAATGCAGAAGAGGCATGGGTTATGCAAAAATATGCGACGAAATAAAAATGGGCAAGTGCCCGGAACCTCGGAAAAGAAAGAAAAAGTGTGAGACGAGAGGTAAAAATTGACAAGTGTTCGGAGTAGAATTAGGGGTACAAAGATGTCCACTTGAGCGGAAAAAATGGACAAGTGTCCGACAGTAGAATTAGTGGTATCTACTACCCACCTAAAAAAATATTATAATAATAAATAACCCATGTTCTCCCAAAGCAAAGATCAAAGAAGAGGAGAGATAGCAATATGAGGAGCAATGAGAAGTAAGTTTTATTATCACTTATACATTTTTACCATCACTATCATTTACTCCACCACACATGCACATCTTGATTTAATTATATGCTGAGTTCCTTTGGATCCATGGCTCGATTAGACAATATATGTATGAGCTGTTTTTCACTCATATGAGCTCCACTTAAATATTCCATTAGCTATAGGTAAGTGACATTTTGGTAAGGATCCACAAATACCACATATAGAGAGACTTGAGAGATTATTGCTGGGAACTCTGAGTTTTATTTTTGAAAACTTATGAAAAACTCTGGAACAAAGGTGAAGTATAGACAGGAGGAATAGTGCTTGACTTAATTATTTTGTCTTTCAATTACTTAAGACTTAAGTGCAGGTACTAAGCTCCATGACACTTCACTCTAATCTGGAAGAATTTTTATATAAAAGCATGTGTGCCTGTCATGAAAGAAAACATCGAAGCAACTTCTGATCCATCTGAGTTTAGTTGTTTGCTCAGGGACGAGCAAAGGGTAAGCTTGGGGGAGTTTGTTGACGGTCCTTAAGTACTAAATTTAACCATCAAATAAACATGGAAAAGGATCAATATGCACCAAACATCTAGAATTAGGGTTTTATCTGACAGAATTCCACGAGCTTTGGTGTTTATCTATTTCTGCAGGGGGTTATCAGAAAATATGGAGAGAAGGCTCACATGTCATGTTTACAACGAGATAATTACGTGACGTGCAATTTTCCTCAGTCTAGAAGAGTCCAGAAGCCACGGGAACGAACGGGAGACCGAACGGGCTCGGGGGCAGGGCGCTCGCCCTGGCCAGGAGTCCAATCCAAATCAAACTCTTGGATCATGTTCCACCGACCTAAAGGATCAAGGAAAACCGTGCGATCAATGTCGGTTTGATCCGACGGCCCAAATTCACTTGAAAGGACTATATAACCAAGGCCTCTCCACCCCTGGAGGAGAGAAGAGAAGAGGAGAAATCATTATCAAAGGTAGCCATCAAAGTTAGGGTTTAGAGCTTCTCTCCCACAGAGAATTAGAATTAGCTACTCCCTAATCCTTCAAGTTTAGAGGTTTGATTAGATAGCAATTAGAGAAGTAGAGCACTACGCTCTGGATTCGGATCTTCGTTAATAAAGATTGGTATTGTTCATATCTTTCTCTAATACTTTATTCTAATTGCATTATGTCTTTATTTATTATGCTCTTAGTTTGCTCTAGTTCTATATTTGATATAGTTATGATTGATAATGAGTTTATGTATAAGTTTGCAAAGCGCTTAGCTCTTGACGCGAGGGAGTTAAGTGGTAGATCACATGTGGGCGTGGTGCTTAGATGTTATTTACCTGCAAATGTATCCTATTGGCCGGGTTGTGTGGTAGTTCGCGATAGTGACAACTTCGTTGATTCTTATATAGTCCACCCTCCGTCGATAGGATAGGTAGAATTGGTATTACGGAGTAAGTCTTGCGATGCTCTGATTTACTTTAGCAATGTTCCTTATACATGAATGAAGAGTCTTTTATGTTATACATGATCTTGTAGATAACTAGAGTAGATTATGACTTAGTAGTTAGTAGATAACTTAGAATCCATTCTCTAGCTAATCCGACGTCACCTACATATATGAGGAGTAGTCTATTTTCTAATCGCTATGTTATTTACCCTTGAACTTATAATTCACTATCATTATCTTTATGGTTTACCCCCTGCCAAAGTAAGTGACTGTGTGACGAGTTTCTCATTAGTAATCATGTTCTTGCAAGTTTATCTCTAGTCTATGCCTTGATAGATTTTATCTTCACCCCTTTTGTCCTCATAAGCAAAATTATAAATAACGATACCTGGAATACTTATCCTGGTGAAATGCTACAATGAGGTGTTTTATCTCTGCGCTTGCGGATAGAATAGATTATTTTCTAGAGAGCCTTTACATTTATAAATACCTTTGTACACTCTGGCACCATGCTGGGGATGACAACCTGGTATCTAAGTGGTGTTAGCTAGTGTCAACAGCAGGGTAGTGACAGCTCTGTCATCCTTTGCATTCCCCCACGATCAGGTATTCTGATAGGAGTTCTATAAAGTCTCTATTGGCTGGGTATCCAGCTGCGGGGATCTCCCCTCATCTCAGGCTTAGTTCTCTCTATTTATTGCTAATGAGATGATCCGCTAATAGTTCTATGCATAGTTATATGTGACTCATGCCTGCTCAAGTAGATTTATTTCTTTATTCTTTATTTATTATTTCTCTTCTATTTTATCCTTGAGGTTGATCCAATGTGTGTCCACTATCTTGAATATCATGTTTATTCTTGTTTACTCTATGTCTACCAAGCATTCAATAAGTAATCATGTTTACACCATGTTTGATCCCTTTGCCTTCCTACGGGAATTATAAATTCAACACCCTTGAATACTCATGAGTTGAAATGCTACAATGATAGTTCTGTCCGCTTGCAGTTATATTACTTCTTCATTCATTAACTATCGATTGGCGTACCTAAGTACTGTTACTTAAGATTGTAATCCTTGTGCACTTTCAAGCGTAGTTCCACAGCTTTGTGTTGGGTATTCTTAACATCATTACCAAAAGTAGACTAAGTTCTCTAAATCTAGTAACGGTGCCAAAAATGCCAAACCTATCCCTCACACCACTTAAGCCAAGTTGTCATCCCCAGCATGACATGAGAGACGCGGTATTGAAATATGCAATTGCTCTTCTAAATAAATAATGAATGGGATCTGCAAGCGCACAGATTAATACCGATGTAGCATTTTAACCGGGAAGTATTCCAGGTATCGTTATTTATATTTTTACCACTGGGAAGGGATTAACAATCATCAATATTGATTACCGAATAGAATATGAGATTGAGTATCTATCATTGCATGTATAATTGAGAACATTTATCTAACTCTTTCATACAGGGATAAGTGTCACATAAAAGATATATGAAGTAATGAATAGTGACAAAGATAATTGATCTGATCATAACTTAGCCACATAATAAATATGATAAGCACCTCAATTAGATACTCTAGAAAGTCATTAGCATGGAATTAGAACGAACTACAAGAATATTTCCTAAGTTATTCTCAACTATATAGTCTAGTATTATCATAATTAGTGCAAGCAAACTTAGCAATCATTGCGAGACAAGACTACGCCCATGCATAGTGATATTAGCAAGGTAAATGAGAAACATAGCAATCACTCCCCTGTAATAATATTGCTCTGCCAGCCCAACACACGAGAGGGGGACTATATAAGAATCAATGAAGCTGTCACTATCACGAACTACCCCACGATCTGGCATATTGGGTACAATCGTAGATAAATACGGTATAAGCACCACGCCTACACAATATCTATCATTTACTCATGGATCCAATGGATAAACGCTATACGATCCTAAGCATGTATATAGATCCAATCTAACTAAGCCAAGTATATAACTATGATAAACTAAGAACAATATAATCTTGAACATAAGCAAGTAGAGCAAAGTCATAAGCAATATATTGAAGTAGAACAAAGTCATGTTCATAATATTGAAGAACAAAGATAATTAGAAAGCAATTAGAAGCACAATTAGAGAATTACCAAGAATCCTCTTGACAGATCTGGAAACCAATCGAAGATTGACTCCTTCTAGTTCTAATCCTATGTAGCTATGCTAATCTAGATGTCTAATTGATGTGGTGGCTCTAATCTTGATCAGAGGCTTCTTCTCCCTTGAAGAACAATGAATTAGGGTTGAGAGGCTCTCTCCTCCAGGGGCCAGGGGGTCTGGTTTTATAGTCCCTTCAAGTGAATATGGGCCGTTGGATCAAACCGACATAGATTGAACGGTTATCCTTGATCCTTTAGGTCGGTGGAGATCTCCCACGACACAGAGTCCTGATTGGACTCAGCAGGAGGGCGGGCGCCCAGGGCAGGAGGGCGGGCGCCCTGCCTCTGGCTCCGTTCGGTCTCCGCTTGCTTCCCGTGGCTTCTGGAGTCTTCTAGATGTAAGATAATTGCACAGCACGTTAATATCTCTATGTAATCCCGACGTGTGGGCCTTTCTTCCGTATTTCCTGATAACCCCCTGCAGAAATAGACAAACACCAAAACTCGTGGAATTCTGTCAGATAAAACCCTAAGTCTAGATGTTGATTTCATTTGGATCCTTTTCTTTGTTTATTTGATAATTAAATTTGATACTTAAGGACCGTCAACAATCTCCCCCAAGCTTTCCTCTTGCTCGTCCCTGAGCAAGGATAGACTCAGCTATGGATCATAAGTTGTTGCAATATCTTAAAAAATTGACGGTACACATGCTTTTTAAATAAGATCTCATCTCTGAGTTAGAGTAAACTGTCAAGACTTAAAACTTACTTACTTTACCTTTCACCATGGGACTTGTAACCGTCACTTCCATCTTGAGCAGTTAAAAGATAGAACAGTCTAGCCAAGTGCCATGTCTCTTATTCTTGATCAGCTATAGCTCTAGAGTTTTTGCAGATTTTCAAATAAAACTCAGAATTCCTTGTATGACTCTCTCATATCTCTCTTTTGTGGTATTTCTGGATCCTTACCAAGGCAGTGATGGTATATGCCTTCTCTCAAAGTATGTAGTATTTGTGGTATAAAGCATAGTGACATTGTCTTCTCTCACCCTACTCTAATAAGGCTTTAATATCTGGAGCTCATAGGTGGGAGATAAAATATACATACTTACAAGACATTTATTGTATAGTCAAACCATGGATCCAAAGAAACAAATCAATAAGTCACATCAAGATGTGCATGTGTGGTGAATGAATGGTGATAACAATGGTGAAAGTCTAATTCTACATTTGCTCTTTTGAGGGGATACATACCTTTCTTGCTTTTTGAAACTTTATGAGGAGAATGAGATGCTCTTCTTTTTCTTTTCTCTCAGGTGGGTATCTTGTACCCCTAATTCTACTGTCGGACACTTGTCCATTTTTACCTCTCGTCTCACTTTTTCTTTACTTCGAGGTTCCGGGCACTTGCCCCTTTTTATTTCCTCGTATCTTTTCTTTTCTTCTTCTTTTTTAGAGCACTCATCTCTTGAGATAATATAGCAAGTGGTAGTAACAAGATAACTTGAGCATTTATTTCACAGGGAAAAACAGAAATATTTTTGGCTATTCTCTCCCGGATTAGGAGTAGAATAATTTTTTTGGGTGATTCTGGAGATGGAATGGTGGATATATGTGGATGGTACTTCTAGAGTAGAAGTAGCATATATGAGTGAGCGTGCAAGTGAATCTTGATTTAACCACATGACAAGCTCCTAAGGGTCTACACAGCTTGACCACACTCAATGCTCATAAGCAGTAAATAGTAAATGTGTGGCTCCAAGTCTAGCAAGCATGTATATATGGCTGTGGTAGGAATTTAAACTCTCATCATACAGGAACTCATCATGCAATATTTTAAAGATTTTCAAAGATAAAATTCTCCAGAATTCTAGCATCTCTAGGAACAGATAAACAGCAGCTCAACCTTCCCATATCGTATCCGTTAGCAACTTAGACTTTAGATCAAGTTTTCATCCCACAAGTTTAGGTCTAGAGCAAGATTTAAATTATGACAGTTATATCTAAACTTGAGAGAGAACTTGAAATGTGCAAATTAGGCAGAGCAACTATTCATCATATCCATGCTTGAGTTTTAATTAGATACAGATTAGCATAGCCACTTTATTTATTTATTAAACACACTAAGCAAAAGATATATATATAAAAACAAAATATTTATTTGGTTTTCCATAGTTATGTATATTTAAATTCTAATATAATATAAGTATAAAGATAAATAGATAGAAATACTTATCGAGACAAATGGGGGTGCTCTCCCCCAAGCTAAATTTTGACGTAATTTCTCTTGATGTAGCTAGCAGGTGGCAGAGGTGTATTTGAAAGTCAGCAGCATTCTGACAACGATTAGAATGTCCTCCGTCTGCTAGTCTTCTTGATTCTTAAATTCTGTAGAGCTCAAATAGACAACAAAGCTTGTGGAACTGATTAAGTGTTAGCATAAATATCTAGCCTTTATCATGTTGAGACTCCTTAATAAATGTTACTCCCTGTTTTTATATTTTTATTTTATAAAGCAGAAAAAAATATTTATTTTATTTTTATGCCACCATAGTGAATGTACTAATGGGTTTTATGCCACTCGTATACTCACATGGGGCTTACTGTTTTTCAATATTTTTATTTTCTTTTTAAGATAGTACGAACATGATTAACTAAGCAAACTAATTTGAATAATTGAAAGGGAAAGGATAACTACCAAGTTTACCTCTTGGCAAGGCGTTCGGTGTTTTTAAGTCCTCCGAATGGGACTCTCCTCTTTCTCAATTGTCCTGGGATTCGTTGGGTGGCGGAGTCGGTACTTTCGGCGGCGCCTCCTCTTCATGTATAGTTATCTTCTCTTTCCATACCTGACTCGGTGCTTCGGTCTCCTCTGGATAATTCTATTTAAACTCTACGTCTTCTGACCTTACAACTTCTCCTTCATAGTCTGCCCATCCGTCCCTGATGATTTGCCTCCTCTGGTTGCGGTTGCGTCGTTTCCTGACCTGCTTAGATTCTTCAACGATATAGTTAGGGTCAGTAAAATAACGGCGTACCTTCTCTGAGGTGAAGTGCATATGGACTTCTCCGGTTCCAATATAGATGATTGCTTTAATGGTGCTAAGGAACGGTCTTCCAAGGATGATGGGTGGATCGTATTCATCTTCTCCCATGTCAATAACTTGAAAGTCTGTGTAGACAAAATGATCGTCTATTTTGACTGGGACATCAGTTACTGTTCCTTTAACCTCTCGAAATGTCTGATCTGCCATCTAGAGCTGAATGTATGTTGGTCTTACGGGCATGGTTCCGAACAAGGGCCGATAGGTGACTGCGGCCATTATGTTGACGCCCGATCCGGTGTCGCAAAACATCTTGTAGAAGCTGTATCCATTTATGGAGCAATAGATGCTTGGCATTCCTGGGTCGTCCTTCTTGGTCAAAAATGGTGACTTAAGTTGGTGATCTTGGCCTCCATGAACTACAGTGACCATCTTAGCTGACTCGGTCCACACTTGCTTGTTCCTATTCCTCCTGTTGGTCCTCTTCCTTGATTCACGTCTGGATTGATCTGGGATTTGTGTAGTCTTGTTCTTGAAGAAAAATGTTTCCTTCCTCCCTTTGATGTAGAAACTGATCTTGGCAGCACTGGTGTAGATGATAGCTCCTGAGGTGTTCAAGAATGGCCTCCCTAAGATGATTGGTGCTCTCTCATCATTACCGGTCTCTACCACTACGAAGTCTGCTGGGGCATATAAGGTACCAACTCGGACACAAAGGTTCTTCAATATTCCTTTTCGAAAACTTATTGTCTGATCTACAAACTGCAAACACATGGTTGTCTCTAATAAAGGATATGTAAAGAATTTTTCATAGAGTACCCTGGGTATAATGTTGACGCTGGAGCCAAAGTTGCAGAGTGCTTCTGGGATGTCCACCATGCCGATGGAGATCAGGATGACGGGGCGTCTTGGATCACCTCTCTTGACCAGCAGAAGGTCAGTAGTGAATTCAGTGACGGGGTTACTCCAATTACCTGCATCAAACATGTCTACAAGATTTGCAGATTCTAGTCCTTCCGGTTGTGATGGTATACCGAGGTTAGTAGTAGGAACAGCAGCAGCTATTTGATTTAACTGGGATTCAATCATTTTATTAAAGCTAATTTGATTCTTGATGGCAGTAGAGAAATTATCCATTCTATTATTTATATTTTCTAGCATTTTATCATTAGATGCCAATTTCTTAGATAGATTATCCATTAGCTTTTCTTGATTAGACACTAACTCTCTCAGAGGTGGAAAATTATTAGTATTATTGTAAGAATTGTTACCTTGATAATTACCTAAGTAGTTAGGCCTATGTTGATTCCAACCTTGATTTTGTTGAGGACGGTTGTAGTAGTTGTTGTTGTTGTTGTTGATGTAGTTCACATCCTCAAGCATCTCAGGGCAGTGATTGCCTGAGTGTCCAGTATCTCCACACTCCTCACAAGTCATGTGAGAGTCGTAGATGTGCATAACTTCCTTCTTATCTCCAGCTCTATCATCGAGCTTCTTCATGAGCAGGTCTAGCTTTGCAGACAGCATGTCTACCTCCTTGAGCTGATGCATACCTCCACCCCTCTTGCGTGTTTGGGTCCTCTCTTCATTCTAGCTTTGGTTGGACGCCATCTTCTCCACAAGAGCTGTGGCTTGTGGTATAGTAAGTGATAAGAATGCTCCTCCAGCTGCAGCATCCATGGTTTCTCGGGCACTGTTGCCGAGCCCATGATAAAACGTCTGCATCAATAGCCAACTCTCCATTCCATGATGGGGACATTCTAGGATGTAGTCTTGGAAGCGCTCCCATGCTTCTGGAACAGATTCATCATTTTGTTGCTGAAAACTTGTAATCTTCCCACGGAGAGCATTGGTCTTGCCCATGGGAAAGAACTTAGCAAGGAAGTTTGTTGAGAGAGTGCCCACGTAGTATTCTTCTCCTTTGTAGCGTAGAACCACTGCTTCGCTCTTCCTAACAGTGAGAATGGGAAGAGGCAAAGTGGTATAGCATCTCTGGAAACTCCTGATATGGTAAATGTGTTGCAAATCTCCAGGAAGTGTTGGAGATGAGCACTAGCATCTTCGTGTGCCTTCCCACAGAACTGGTTGGATTGCACCATGTTGATAAGTCCAGGCTTGAGCTCAAAGTTGCCATCGATCTCTGCAGCAGGTCCAGTGCGGATGTTGTCCGTAGTGGGAGCTGAGAACTCGCGGATTGATTTGTTCGCCATGGCTTCGAACTCTGAAGAAAAGTTCCGGTGATCTTCTTGATTGGATGAAGCTTCTTGCTGAAGTGTTGATGATCTCTTCTTTAGCTTGGCTCTAGTTCTTCTGAATAATGCTTCGGGATTGTCAACAAAATTTCCTGGAAGATGTCTTCTATTCATACATTCCCCTGCATAAGATAAAAATAGAAAATATCGGGGTAAAACTGTATGAGAGAATAGATAAGCTCAATCATATTAGTGATGTGAATGATAACTCAAAATCCTTTATTCCATCCTTGATTAGTAATCAACCTTCCCCGGCAATGGCGCCAAAAATGCTTGTTGGGTATTCTTAACATCATTACCAAAAGTAGACTAAGTTCTCTAAATCTAGTAACGGTGCCAAAAATGCCAAACCTATCCCTCACACCACTTAAGCCAAGTTGTCATCCCCAGCATGACATGAGAGACGCGGTATTGAAATATGCAATTACTCTTCTAAATAAATAATGAATGGGATCTGCAAGCGCACAGATTAATACCGATGTAGCATTTTAACCGGGAAGTATTCCACGTATCGTTATTTATATTTTTACCACTGGGAAGGGATTAACAATCATCAATATTGATTACAGAATAGAATATGAGATTGAGTATCTATCATTGCATGTATAATTGAGAACATTTATCTAACTCTTTCATACAGGGATAAGTGTCACATAAAAGATATATGAAGTAATGAATAGTGACAAAGATAATTGATCTGATCATAACTTAGCCACATAATAAATATGATAAGCACCTCAATTAGATACTCTAGAAAGTCATTAGCATGGAATTAGAACGAACTACAAGAATATTTCCTAAGTTATTCTCAAATATATAGTCTAGTATTATCATAATTAGTGCAAGCATACTTAGCAATCATTGCGAGACAAGACTACGCCCATGCATAGTGATATTAGCAAGGTAAATGAGAAACATAGCAATCACTCCCCTGTAATAATATTGCTCTGCCAGCCCAATACACGAGAGGGGGACTATATAAGAATCAATGAAGCTGTCACTATCACGAACTACCCCACGATCTAGCATATTGGGTACAATCGCAGATAAATACGGTATAAGCACCACGCTCCGTTCGGTCTCCGCTTGCTTCCCGTGGCTTCTGGAGTCTTCTAGATGTATGATAATTGGGCGGCACGTTAATATCTCTATGTAATCCCGACATGTGGGCCTTTCTTCCGTATTTCCTGACAACCCCCTGCAGAAATAGACAAGCACCAAAACTCGTGGAATTCTGTCAGATAAAACCCTAAGTCTAGATGTTGATTTCATTTGGATCCTTTTCTTTGTTTATTTGATAATTAAATTTGATACTTAAGGACCGTCAACACTTTGCATATCGCAAATAAGGATGGTTAGGAAGGCCAATCCGGCATTCCTAATTATTGTTACCAGACTGCACTGCTAAGGATGGCGCCCTCGAGTTGCCTTGGGTTATCTCTCTGATGTAGCGATAGTTACGGTATGCCAACACCCGACATTTCTGGTGTCATTGCTAAGGATGGATCTATGGTCTATTTTTAGTAATGACGCTAAGAAATGCCAACAATTACTTAAAGATTATGAAAATCAAGCATACTTATATAAGAATTTAGTTGTACATATAGACTAACCGCTCCTGCTTAAAAAATGATTAAATCATATTAGGAGACTATTCGTAGATTCAATTCAAGGTTAAGAGTATGCTTCAAAATAATATCCTTGCTTTAACCTTGATAAAAAAATTGAAATAGTATTGAATCATTGAAAACATGAGCTACAAATCAATCTTTAACTCTTAGGCAAACACTATCCATACTTTGATAAATAGTATATTCCTTCGATATGTGTTGTCCACTAACCCCTTGCAGAAAAGACATAATGAGAGAAGTAGAAGGTCTAAAGAGTGAGAAAAAAGTACAACATACGAGACATGATGCTAATGAATAACCCATGATACAAGAAAAAAAAGAAGAGACCATGAAATTCATTTACCCTTCATCATGCTCTAATGGAGGTAACATCTTAAGATAAGTGGTCATTAATTTCCTCTTGATCTTGGTATGCAATAAATGAAAATACAACCATGTTAGAGTTACAACTTAAATTGATCAACCTAATTAAACTCAACATGATTTGTTCTCTAAGTTTGTTCATAGCACTATTCTTGTAATCTCAGTCTTAACTGACTAAGTTAGAAATACTTCGTCTATTATTCTTGATAAAAATGAATAGCCTTTCTAATGGTTAAGTAACTTTACTTTTTATCGCACAAGTTTAAATATTATATTTATACTTCTGGTCCTCTCACCCATGATAGGAATGAACAAAATGAATAATATCAATGACGTTAAGAATGCCCAACAATGGTAGACAATATGTAGACGTGGTGTCTAGATATCTTGTTTATCTGCGAGGGAACCCTGACGTGCCAGGTCATGTGGTAGTCTGCGCAGGTGACAGCTGCATTGGTTCCTCTGTAGTCCACCCCCCATACGTAGGATAGCTTGGGCGCGGTCGCGAAGGAGGTGACGGTTGCGTCTTAAAACCCTCATTAGTTGATGCCTCTTTGCATGTGATTATGATATAGGGTTGACTTAACAATGATTTCTAGATGTAATTGCACTAATTAGAGTTATTTATTGACGTAGTTATAGAATTACCATACTATTTATTCCTAAGTTTATCCATTGGCTAGCTATTACTTTGACTAGAAGAGCTCTGATATATTTATCTATTTATGATGACTGATCATTATTTATCTTATATATTTTATCAAGTGACTTAGTAAAGAAACTATATTCACAAAGATTTCTTTTAAAAAGTTATATAAAATGCTTAGGTTCTACTGCTGATTTACTACTCTCTCAGTCTCACTGGGGTGTTATTTTTTATTTTCAATTTTTTTCTTTGACTGTTTATCTTATTTATTTTTTTATATAAATAGTAAAATAAATAAATTATTGTTAAAATATTTTTATTGATAAAATAAGTCATAATTTGATAAGTGAAGTTACAAATTGTTATGGCAAGTTACTTCATTCACGAAAAAATGCAATTCTCTTTTTTAGAAATCAAACAATTTAAAATTTTTATAACATTTGTATAAAAGATATAAGTATTATTAGATTAATTATAGATATATTTTTATACTATAAATTTACTTGAGACAAAAATGCTAATAACTTGGTTACATTTGAATTAGTTTCATCGACATAAATCACATAATTGCATCCTTTTATGGACGAAGAGAGTATATTATCTTATATATTTATAATATATTCCCAAAATTGATATACATAAAGTCTTTTGCCAAAAATGATAAAGCCTTTTCCCCTTTGAGGGAATCCACTCCACTGTGACTGTATAAAAATTGGAATTTATTCCGTTGCAAACCTTGTTGTGTATAGATAGCACAAGTTACTCCACACGACCACACGCTAATCTCTATCCATTCTTTATCCATTACTTTAATATAGATAGCACAAGTTACTTTAATTTATGTTGATGGCATCCAATTTGCAGAAATGGCCAATTCGAATGACAACATGGATAATGCAATGATGGACCTAATCAACAGCGGCGCCAATCTAGATCCTAAAGGCGAAGATGATGGGAGTCAGTACTTTGCTGATTATGAAGAACTTGTGGGAGACAATCCTGATGAGGTCTATCTACAATCTAGTATATATGTATATACATGAAATTAAATTGAATGTCATTTGTATTAATATATTTATACTTGTTTGTGTAGCCCTCTAGATCGGCGACAACTTCTAAGAGGAGTAGAAAAGTGCGTGGCCTGAAGAAGCCGTTGGAGGGTCGGTACATTCTGTCGGAATTCGATGAGGGTACAAGACAAGTACTTGGGGCAAATTCTAAAAAATTTGTTGCACACTGTGGGTACCTTGTAAGGGACAGGATCCCGGTCAGTGCTCGTGAATGGAGGCAACGGAAAGATAACCTTAATATTAGTTTTGTCTTAGATCGTGACAAGGAATTGATTTGGCTAGATATCCTTCAACATTTCACGCTCGATACATAAGATGAAGCTTTGAAGGAGAAGGTTAAAATCTGGGCTATGTAGAAGATGGCCAAACAATTTCAGGCTTGGAAGAAGAAACTGTACAAGACTTTTGTTGCACATGACCGGACACCGGATTTCACCAACAAGGCCTACGTCAAGTTGAGGTCTTTTTGGGATGAGTTCGTAGAGTTTAAGAACTCAAAAGAGGGTCACACAGGAATGATCAAGAATCAGGAAAATGCTAAACAAAAGCAATACCACCATCACTTGGGTTCATGTGGCTACAGGACTACTATTCCGAAGTGGCAAAAGCTAGAACAGGAGATTCTTGATAGGGGGATCAAACCAGAATCACTACACTAGCCTGAGCGCACCAAGTATTGGATCTTCGATCACAGGGAACCCATGGACCTAGAGACCGGAAAGTTAGTGTACGGCAAAAAGCTCCAGAGAGTGGGACAGAGAATGACCTATGCCCGAGGATTAGTTGAAAGTGGCACCTGACAGCCAAATAGGGAGAAGGATGAGCTGACATACACCCTGCAGATTACTAAACACGGTGGGCGAACAAGAGGCTATGGGGAGGTATCGTGGGAGCATGGCTTCCCTAAAGATAGACCGACTTATAGAAGCCGCCAAAGAAAGAAGGAAGATGAAGCAGAGCGGTTGCGTAGGTTGGAGGCAATGGCGATGGAGTCACGCGAAGAGGCTCATGAAGCGATAGCGCGAGAGAAAGTGCTTGAAGAGAGAATGAACGAGGAGATCAAAAGGGAAGTGCAGATGGCAGTAAGTTCAATATAAAGGCAAACTGCATCAGAGCCTGGAGTCAACATTAGCCCCCTTGGTCAGTTGAAAAGCAGTTGCGCTTCCACAGAGATGCCAACTATTCAAGATGACGTGGGGCTGCACTTTTCGGTGGATGACATCACTGAACCTCTGATAACATGTGAGTTGCACATTCCATAGGGGACTGCCACAGTCATGGTTGTTGTCGGTGTTGTAACTTCTGTCGACCCTACGAAGACACCAAGAATCCATTGGGTGATAGTTCCACCTAGATATGCTAGTGTCTTGGTGGGATAGAGTTGTCAAAGGCTTCAGTAATGTGCAGCTTGAGAAAGAAGAAGGTGATGGAGAGAAGACTTTAGGAGAAGTAGAGAAGACTTTCATTTGTTGGCGCAAACGCTACATCATTATTCCTGGGGCATCACCTAGTAGTCTGTTGACGGTCCTTAAGTATCAAATTTAATTATCAAATAAACAAAGAAAAGGATCCAAATGAAATCAACATCCAGACTTAGGGTTTTATCTGATAGAATTCCACGAGTTTTGGTGTTTGTCTATTTCTGCAGGGGGTTATCAGGAAATACGGAAGAAAGGCCCACACGTCGGGATAACATAGAGATATCAACGTGCCGCGCAATTATCTTACATCTAGAAGACTCCAGAAGCCACGAGAACGAAGCGGAGGTAGAACGGGGCCTGGCCCAGGGCGCCCGCCCTAGGGACCAGGGTGCCTGCCCCCCTCTGGAGTCTAATCAGGACTCTCTTTCGGGATCAAGCTCCACCGACCTAAAGGATCAAGGATAACCGTTCAATCAATGTCGGTTTGATACAACGGCCCATATTCACTTGGAAGGACTATAAAACCAGACCCCCTGGCCCCTGGAGAAGAGGACCTCTCAACCCTAATTCATTATTCATCAAGTGAGAAGAAGCCTGTGATCAAGCCTAGAGCCACCACATCAATTAGATATCTAGATTAGCATAGCTACATAGGATTAGAACTAGAAGGAGTCAATCTTCGATTGGTTTCCGGATCTGTCAAGAGGATTCCTGGTAATTCTCTATTGTTCTTCAATTGTTCATCTTTGTTCTTCAATATTATGAATATGACTTTGTTCTACTTCAATATATTGCTTATGACTTCGCTCTACTTATTTATATTCACAATTATATTGTTCTTAGTTTATCATAGTTATATACTTGGCTTAGTTAGACTGGATTTATATACATGTTTAGGATCGTATAGCGTTTATCCATCGGATCCATGGGTAAATGATAGATATTGTGTAGGCGTGGTGCTTATACCATATTTATCTGCGATTGTACCCTATATGCCAGATCGCGGGGTAGTTCGTGGTAGTGACAGCTCCATTGATTCTTATATAGTCCCCCTCTCGTGTATTGGGCTGGCAGAGCAACATTATTACAGGGGAGTGATTACGATGTTTCTCATATTCCTTGCTAATATCACTATGCATGGGCGTAGTCCTGTCTCACAATGATTGCTAAGTATAATTGCACTAACTATGATATGCTAGACTCTATAGTTGAGAATAACTTAGGAAATATTCTTGTAGTTCGTTCTAATACCATGCTAATGACTTGCTAGAATATCTAATTGAGGTGCTTATCATATTTTATATGTGGCTAAGTTATGCTGATCAGATTAATTATCTTTGTCACTATTCATTACTTTATATATCCTTTATGTGACACTTATCCCTGTATGAAAGAGTTAGATAAATGTTCTCAATTATACATGTAATGATAGATACTCAATCTTATATTCCATTCTATAATCAACATTGATGATTACTAATCCCTTCCCAGTGGTAAAAATATAAATAACGATGCCTGGAATACTTCTCGGTTAAAATGCTACATTGGTATTAATCTGTGCGCTTGTAGATCCCATTTGTTATTTATTTAGATGAGCAATTGCATATTTCAATACCGCGTCTCTCATGTCATGCTGGGGATGACAACTTGGCTTAAGTGGTATGAGGGATAGGTTTGGCATTTTTTGTGTCGTTATCAGAATTAGAAAACTAAGTCTACTTTTGGTAGTGACGTTAAGAATGCCCAACAAGCATTTTTGGCGCCGTTACCAGGGAAGGTTGATTACTAATCAGGAATGAATATAGGATTTTGAGTTATCATTTGCATCACTAATATGATTGAGCTTATCAATTCTCTCATACAGTTTTGCCCCGATATTTTTCTATTTTATCTTATGCAGGGTAATGTATGAATAGAAGACATCTTCCAAGAAATTTTGTTGACAATCCCAAAGCATTATTCAGAAAAATAAGAGCCAAGCTCAAGAAGAGATCATCAACACTTCAGCATGAAGCTTCATCCAATCAAGAAGATCACCGGAACTTGTCTTCAGAGTTCGAAGCCATGGCGAACAAATCGATCCGCGAGTTCTCAGCTCCCACTACGGACGACATCCGCACTGGACCTCCTGCAGAGATCGACGGCAACTTTGAGCTCAAGCCTAGACTTATCAACATGGTGCAATCCAACCAGTTTTGTGGGAAGGCACACGAAGATGCTAGTGCTCATCTCCAACACTTCCTGGAGATTTGCAACACATTCACCATATCAAGAGTCCCCAGAGATGCTATACTACTTCTCCTCTTCCCATTCTCACTGTTAGGAAGAGCGAAGCAGTGGTTCTACGCTACAAAGGAGAAGAATACTACGTGGGCACTCTGCTCCATGAACTTTCTAGCTAAGTTCTTTCCCATGGGCAAGACCAATGCTCTCTGTGGGAAGATTACAAGTTTTCAGCAACAACATGATGAATCTGTTCCAGAAGCATGGGAGCGCTTCCAAGACTACATCCTAGAATGCCCCCATCATGGAATGGATAGTTGGCTACTGATGTAGATGTTTTATCATAGACTCGGCAACAGTGCTCGAGAAACCATGGATGCTGCAGCCGGAGGAGCATTCCTATCACTCACCATATCACAAGCCACAGCTCTTGTGGAGAAGATGGCGTCCAACCAAAGCTGGAATGAAGAGAGGACCCAGACACGCAAGAAAGGTGGAGGTATGCATCAGCTCAAGGAGGTAGACATGCTGTCTGCTAAGCTAGACCTGCTCATGAAGAAGCTCGACGATAGAGCTAAGAAAGAAGTTATGCACATCTACGACTCTCACATGACTTGTGAGGAGTGTGGAGATACTAGACACTCAGGCAATCACTGTCCTGAGATGCTTGAGGATGTGAACACCATCAACAACAACAACTACTACTACTACAACCGTCCTCAACAAAATCATGGTTGGAATCAACAAAGGCCTAACTACTCAGGTAATTATCAAGGTAACAATTCTTACAATAATACTAATAATTTTCCACCTCTGAGAGAGTTAGTGTCTAATCAAGGAAAGCTAATGGATAACCTATCTAAGAAATTGGCATCTAATGATAAAATGCTAGAAAATATAAATAATAGAATGGATAATTTCTCTACTGCTATCAAGAATCAAATTAGCTTTAATAAGATGATTGAATCTCAGTTAAATCAAATAGCTGCTGCTGTTCCTGCTACTAACCCCGGTATACCATCACAACCGGAAGGATTAGAGTCTGCAAATCTTGTAGACATGTTTGATGCAGGTAACTACTGGAGTAACCCCGTCACTGAAGTTACTACTGACCTTCTGCCGGTCAAGAGAGGCGATCCAGGATGCCCCGTCATCCCGATCTCCATCGGCATGGTGGACTTCCCAGAAGCACTCTGCGACTTTGGCTCTAGTGTCAACATTATGCCCAGGGTACTCTGAAAAATTCTTTACATATCCTTTATTAGAAACAACCATGTGTTTGCAGTTTGCAGATCAGACGATAAGTTTCCCAAAAGGAATATTAAAGAACCTCTGTGTCCGAGTTGGTACCTTATACGCCCCAGCAGACTTCGTGTTGGTAGAGACCGGTAATGATGAGAGGGCACCCATCATCTTAGGGAGGCCATTCTTAAACACCTCGGGAGCTGTCATCTATGCTAGTGCTGCCAAGATCAGTTTCTACATCAAAGGGAAGAAGGAGACGTTTTCCTTCAAGAACAAGAATACACAAATCTCAGATCTATCTCGACATGAACCAAGGAAGAGGACCAACAGGAGGAATAGGAACAAGCAAGTGTGGACCGAGTCAGCTAAGATGGTCACTGCAGTTCAAGCAGGTCAAGATCATCGACTTAAGTCACCATTTCTAACCAAGAAGGACGACCCAGGAATGTCAAGCATCTATTGCTCCATAAATGGATACAACTTCTACAAGACACTTTGTGACACCGGATCGGGCGTCAACATAATGGCCGCAGTCACCTATCGGCTCTTGTTCGGAACCATGCCCCTAAAACCAACATACATTCAGCTCCAGATGGCAGATGAGGCATTTCGAGAGGTTAAAGGTATAGTAACTGATGTCCCTGTCAAAATAGACGATCATTTTGTCTACACAGACTTTCAGGTTATTGACATGGGACAAGATGAGTATGATCCACCCATCATCCTTGGAAGACCGTTCCTCAGCACCGTTAAAGCAATCATCTATATTGGAATTGGAGAAGTCCATATGCACTTCCCCTCAGAGAAGGTACACCGCTATTTTACTGACCCTAACTATATCATTGAAGACTCTAAGCTGGTCAGGACAAGACGAAAACGACGCAACCGCAACAAGAGGAGGGAAATCATCAAGGACGGATGGGCAGACTACGAAGGAGAAGTGATAAGATCTGAAGACATACAACTTGAACAAGATTATCCAGAGGAGACTGTAGCACCGAGTCAGGTGTGGAAAGAGAAGATAACTATACACGAAGAAGAGGCACCGCCGGAAGCACCGACTACGCCACCCAACGAATCCCAGGACAATTGAGAAAACGGAGAGTCCCGTTCGGAGGACTTAAAAACACCGAACGCCTTGCCATGAGGTAAACTTGGTAGTTATCCTTTCCCTTTCAATTATTTAAAATAGTTTGCTTAGTTAATCATGCTCGTACTATCCTAAAAAGAAAATAAAAATGTTAAAAAACAGTAAGCCCCATGTGAGTATACGAGTGGTATAAAACCCATAAGTACATTCACTGTGGTGGCATAAAAATAAAAAAATATTTCTTTTCTGCTTTATAAAACGAAAATATAAAAATAGAGAGTAACATTTATTGAGGAGGCTCAACATGATAAAGGCTAGATATTTATGCTAACACTTAATAAGTTCCACAAAGCTTTGTTGTCTATTTGAGCTCCACAGAATTCAAGGATCAAGAAGACTAGCAAACGGAGAACATCCTAAACGTTATTAAGATACTGCTGACTTTCAAATACACATCTGCCACCTGAGCTTGGGGGAGAGCACCCCCATTTATCCCGCTAAGTATTTCTATCTATCTTTATACTTATACTATATTAAAATACATAACTATGGAAAACCAGATAAAGATTTTATGCTTATATAAATATATATCTTCTGCTTAGTGTGTTTAATAAATAAATAAAGTGGCTATGCTAAACTGAATCTTAATAATAAAACTCTAGCATGGATATGATGAATAGTTGCTCTGCCTAATTTTCAAATTTGAGTCCTCTCTCAAGTTTAGACATAACTGTTATAATTTAAAGCTTGCTCTAAACCTAAACTTGTGGGAAGAAAACTTGATCTGAAGTCTAAGTTGTTAACGGATATGATATGGGAAGGTTGAGCTGTTGTTTATCTGTTCCTAGAGATGCTAGAATTCTGGAGAATTTTATCTTTAAAAAAATTTTAAAATATTGCATGATGAGTTCCTGTATGATGAGAGCTTAAATTCCTACCACAGCCATATATACATGCTTGCTAGACTTTGAGCCACACATTTACTTTTTACTACTTATGAGCATTGAGTGTGGTCAAGTTGTGTAGACTCTTAGGAGCTTGTCATGTGGTTAAATCAAGATTCACTTGCACGTTCATTCACACATGCTGCTTCTACTCCGGGAGTACGTATCCACATATATCCACCCATTTCCATCTCCAGAACCACCCAAAAATATTCTACTCCTAATCCGGGAGAGAATAGCCAAAAATATTTCTATTTTTCCCCTGTAAAATAAATGCTCAAGATATCCTGGTTACAACCACTTGCTATATTATTTCATGAGATGAGTGCTCTAAAAAATAATAAATACGAGAAAAGGGGCACGGAACCTCGAAAGAAAAGAAAAAAAAGTGAGACGAGAGGTAAAAATGGACAAGTGTCCAACAGTAGAATTAGGGGTACAAGATACCCACCTGAGAGGAAAGAAAAAGAAGAGTATCTCATTCTCCCCAAAAAGTTTCAAAAAAGCAAGGAAGGTATGTATCCCCTCAAAAGAGCAAAAGTAGAATTAGACTTTCACCATTGTTATTACCATCATCACCATACACCATTCATTCGCCACACATGCACATCTTGATTTGACTTATTGATCTGTTTCTTTGGATCCATGGTTTGACTATACAATAAATGTCATGTGAGTATGTATATTTTATCTCCCACCTATGAGCTCCAGATATTAAAGCCTTGTTAGAGTAGGGTGAGAGAGAAGGCAATGTCATTATGCTTTATACCACAAATGCTACATATTTTGAGAGAAGGCATATACCATCACTGCCTTGGTAAGGATCCAGAAATACCACAAAAGAGAGATCTGAGAGAATCATACAAGGAATCTCTGAGTTTTATTTGAAAATCTGCAAAAAAAACTCCAGAGCTATAGCTGATCAAGAATAAGAGACATAGCACTTGACTAGACTGTTCTATCTTTTAACTACTCAAGACAAAAGTGACAGTTACAAGTCCCATGGTGAAAGGTAAAATGAATAAGTTTTAAGTCTTGACAGTTTACTCTAACTCAGAGATAAGATCTTATTTAAAAGCATGTGTACCGTCAACTTTTAAAGACATTACAAAAACTTCTGATCCATCGCTGAGATTATCCTTGCTCAGGGACGAGCAAGAGGTAAGCTTGGGGGAGTTTGTTGACGGTCCTTAAGTATCAAATTTAATTATCAAATAAACAAAGAAAAGGATCCAAATGAAATCAACATCCAGACTTAGGGTTTTATCTGATAGAATTCCACGAGTTTTGGTGTTTGTCTATTTCTGCAGGGGGTTATCAGAAAATACAGAAGAAAGGCCCACACGTCGGGATTACATAGAGATATCAACGTGCCGCACAATTATCTTACATCTAGAAGACTCCAGAAGCCACGAGAACGAAGCGGAGGCAGAACGGGCCCTGGCCCAGGGCGCCCGCCCTAGGGACCAGGGCGCCCGCCCCCCTCTGGAGTCTAATCAGGACTCTCTTTCGGGATCAAGCTCCACTCACCTAAAGGATCAAGGATAACTGTTCAATCAATGTCGGTTTGATCCAACGGCCCATATTCACTTGTAAGGACTATAAAACCAGACCCCCTGGCCCCTGGAGGAGAGGACCTCTCAACCCTAATTCATTATTCATCAAGGGAGAAGAAGCCTCTGATCAAGCCTAGAGCCACCACATCATTTAGATATCTAGATTAGCACAGCTACATTGGATTAGAACTAGAAGGAGTCAATCTTCGATTGGTTTCCGGATCTGTCAAGAGGATTCTTAGTAATTCTCTATTGTTCTTCAATTGTTCATCTTTGTTCTTCAATGTTATGAATATGACTTTGTTCTACTTCAATATATTGCTTATGACTTTGCTCTACTTGTTTATATTCACAATTATATTGTTCTTAGTTTATCATAGTTATATACTTGGCTTAGTTAGATTGGATTTATATATATGTTTAGGATCATATAGCGTTTATCCATCGGATCCATGGGTAAATGATAGATATTGTGTAGGCGTGGTGCTTATACCGTATTTATCTGCGATTGTACCCTATATGCCAGATCGCTGGGTAGTTCGTTGTAGTGACAGCTCCATTGATTCTTATATAGTCCCCCTCTCGTGTATTGGGCTAGTAGAGCAACATTATTACAGAAAAGTGATTCCGATGTTTCTCATATTCCTTGCTAATATCACTATGCATGGGCGTAGTCCTGTCTCACAATGATTGCTAAGTATAATTGTACTAACTATGATATGCTAGACTATATAGTTGAGAATAACTTAGAAAATATTTTTGTAGTTCGTTCTAATACCATGCTAATGACTTGCTAGAATATCTAATTAAGGTGCTTATCATATTTTATATGTGGCTAAGTTATGCTGATCAGATTAATTATCTTTGTCACTATTCATTACTTTATATATCCTTTATGTGACACTTATCCCTGTATGAAAGAGTTAGATAAATGTTCTCAATTATACATGCAATGATAGACACTCAATCTTATATTTCATTCTATAATCAACATTGATGATTACTAATCTCTTCCTAGTGGTAAAAATATAAATAATGATACCTGGAATACTTCTCGGTTAAAATGCTACATCGGTATTAATCTGTGCGCTTGCAGATCCCATTTGTTATTTATTTAGATGAGCAATTGTATATTTGAATGTCGCGTCTCTCATGTCATGCTGGGGATGACAACTTAGCCTAAGTCGTATGAGGGATAGGTTTGGCATTTTTGGCGTCGTCATCAGAATTAGAAAACTAAGTCTACTTTTGGTAGTGACGTTAAGAATGCCCAACATAGTCTACCACCACCTCATCATCATGAACCTAATCCTAGGTGCGGATGAAAATTGACGATACATTTGTTCACTAACTTTATTTTGCATTCTCTTAGTTAGCGGTTTACTCATATACCTCTTTGGTTTTACAGGTGGTCACCAACATGTCATAGTGCTGCGGGTGATGACGAGGGAGTGCAAGACATTGCTGCATCGCCTCGGTCTCCAACGCCGCCGCCTCGGGGTCCAACGCCACCACCTCGGGCTCCTAAGCCACCACCTCAGGCTCCAACACCACCACCTCGGGCTCCAACACCGCCACCTCGGGCTCCAACGCCACCACCTAGGGCTCCAACACCGCCACCTCGGGCTCCATGCCACCTGCTCGAACTCCAACCCCCCCACCGGCCGCCCCATCGCCTCCACACGTGGTTCCAGCGCCAAAATTGGTGGACCCACCCTTAAAGAAGAGGCGGGCCACACATCAAATGTGTCGGCCGCCCCGCCACCAAAAAAGAAAGCCTACAAAAAGAAACAACCTATCATTCCTAAGAAGCTGCCCTATGAGATGACTAATGCAGAACTAGATGCTTCGGTAAAGTCAGATGTGGACCGTTTCTTCAAGAAACTTAAGGCTGAAAGTGAAGCCAAGCGAAACCCTGAGAAGCCATACCTCTTACTACGGCCAGAAGATCTACAACAAAGGGTTAAGGCTCAACAAAAAAAGAGGCGTGAAGCTCAGAAAGAATCATCATCTTTATCGGACTATGATCGCACTCTAAGGAAATCCATAGAAGAAGAGAAGAAGAAAGAGAAAAGAGCACGCAAGGGTGTAGCACAGCTCAGGGAACAACCAAAGCAATCAGTGCCCCCGCTAGTAATTGGAAATGAATATGGTTCAAACATCGACGTGCTAGACCAGCAGATACCGCAAGATTTAAAATTTGATGAGCTTGAATTTTTTTTTGCGGAAACTGGTCTTAGCTTAGCCCAAATGATAGTTGGGGCACCAATTGAAAATGCTCTAGAAATTGATCATAGGCCGAAGGAATAAACATATGGCAAGAGTCTATACAACCCTGCGGCCCTCAGCAAACTTGGAACGCAAATGTACATGCTAAACAAATGGTACATCACAGCGTGTGTCAGAAAAGCAGATGACTATCTTTGCGTCTGAATTAGAAACTATCATTACTTCCATGGTGATAATATTATTTATATTCAATTTAATGAGCTACACCAACTATGCCGCATGGACGTTCTTGACAAATCTCTAATCAGTTGCTTCTCTCTGTAAGTGATTTTTTCTTTCAATAATGTCACTGTAACTTATCATATATATATGTATAACTAATTACAGAAACCCACTATACATATGCAGAAACATGAGGAGGGACCTCAAAGTTAGAAATGACAAGGAGATTAGATTTGTGGATCCATATGTTGTATTCAAAGACCTGAAGACCCCGTATGTCTTATGGAGAACTCAAACGGAGAGAAATCTACGGAGGTTCTTGATCAACCAAAAGGACAAAAGATATATACTCTTTCCCTATAACTTTAAGTAAGTGTCATTATCGTGTGTACATTCTATTTAACTAATTAATCAGAGTATGAAGATATATAATTATTTTGCCTATATGCACACAAATGCAGCTTTTATTGGATACTAATTGTCATTGATCTCTGGCAATGCCATTTGGTAATCTATGACTCGTTGAGAAAACCACAGAAGATTATCAAGAAATAATAGATATTATCCGAGGGTAACTCTGATCTCTAAATATTAAATTCTGCTCTTTTAACTAGGTAATAGATAATTAATAATGATCGTTTTATTGCTAGGGTTTGGGCTGGGTTAGTGCAGAAACACATTTCAGATTTGAAAGCGCCACTTTTAAAGCTTATCTTACTTCAGTGGGTTCTACGGTAGACACCAGGCAACAATTTATGTGGTTCTACTTCATGTGTCCAGAACTAATTTTGAGCACCTAAAAGTGTGTAACATGTATATATAATAAGTTTATTTTATTTATTTATTGCTATTTAATAAATCTTATTTATACCTCTAACTTTTTTCTTTAATGTCTATTAAAGGAGATGTGGTTGAAGGAGCAAGTGTTGGATGTGGGGCGCCTAACAATCGCAGGATTTCTTAACGACCAAGTCCTGAATCCCGGCGGCGAGTGCTACTTCAACCCTGAGGAGCCAATGAAACCAAATCACGATGATCATTTGTACGATGCTTGAGTGGCGGAGATAAATTTTGGTGTAAATACTTTATTCGTGATGCATATATGTAAATATTATATTATGGACCTATAGATACATATAATATATATAGTGTTTTATTGTATATTTATATATAATGCTTTAAATTATATAAATTATAGGTGCACGTTTCCATAAACTAACAGCAAACAATACACATTCGAAAATAATAATAACATAATTGTAAACCCTAAACAGAAAACCAAAAGAAAAGAAAATAAAAAAAGAAAAAACTCTTTAGTCCCGGTTGGTGGAGGCCAGGTACCGTGGCGCATCTTCTAATTCCGATTGCTATTACCAACCGGAACCGACTCGTGAAACTAAGACTAAAAGTGAACTATTTAATCCCGAAACCTTAGCCTCGCTTCCATAGCCGGAACTAAACCTTACAGGCCACGGATAAATTAAAGCCATTTCCACTAGTGAGAGCTAGGTCGTGCGTGCTGACGACTTTGGGAGGGCCTCTTTGACGCACCGGCCGGACGGCGGGGGGTGCCGTAGGGAACGAAGGA
Organism: Sorghum bicolor; assembly: GCF_000003195.3. Classification (NCBI taxonomy): domain Eukaryota; kingdom Viridiplantae; phylum Streptophyta; class Magnoliopsida; order Poales; family Poaceae; genus Sorghum; species Sorghum bicolor. Next base: position 47,840,975 of record NC_012872.2, read on the forward strand.
GCCGGCGGGGACGGCGGCGGGGCCTGGCCAGGAAGTGGACGCACAGCACAGGTACGAGAGGAGCGGTGGGCGGGCGAGGCAGAAGGTGATCTGCATGGGTGTGCCGTTGCTCAGTTTGCCGACGGCGGTGGTGGCTCTGGATACGGCGCGCGGCACGCGGCGGAGATGTAGCCTGTGTTGTCATTGAGGACGGAGCTTGGGCTGAGGCTGCTACTCTCGGAGGTGGATGATCTAATCGGAGGTTAGCCCTAACCTATGCGGTTGTCAGACTCCGGTCCTGATTCTGGACTTTCCATGGATATAAATATGCCTGGTAGCGGTAGGTGCTACGTACGTGAGCAAACTGCGAGATCGTCGATCGACGACCTCGAGTCTGCATGCGACTGTTTCCATCGTCCGTGAACATGGACAAGAAGAAGGCGACCATCCCTGCTTCTACGTGGGTGACGCGGCTGGCTTTCAAGATCCGGAAGAGAGGGTTCGTCGCCTACAACGACACGAGCCTTCTCATCAGCAACTCCCTTGGCATATGGTCCTGCCGCCGCCGCCGGTACGTCAAGAAGAGGCGTTTCCACCGTTTCACTCAGCTCAAACCGCAGGCCTTGCCGGTGGAGAGGCGGTACGCCGAGCTGCGGAAGCTCGGCATGCACTCGTGGCCGGAGTACGACGAGCAAGTCGCGTTGTTGAGGAGCAGGCTGGTGGACATATACTGGGACGCCGCGCCGGCATGGTACAGGGAGGATGTCGTCGACTACTACCATGCGGCGAGGCGCCGGCCGATCCAGGACTGCTGGGTCATGCGCTTCATCTTCGCCCCTATCGGCCTAGTCACGCTTGCCGCGGCAAGCTTCCAATTAGTCAAGAAGGCCTTCTTATTGGCGGACCGATTAGACATGCTACTGATCTTCACAGTCTTCTATATACTTCAGGCGATTCTGTGGTGTATAATGTTGTACAAATCGGATGCTAGCGCTCTTGAGACGTTGGAGATACTTCATGAAGAGGATATGTAAACGAAATACTAGAGTGAAAGGACTTTCATTTTTAGATATGTACATGCAACATGTACATGTTTATAGTTGTAATATAAGATGTCTTATTGTTTTTTTATTGTTGTTATAGAAAAAATTTTAGGTGTATCACAATGTTTATTACCTGTAATTTTAGATAACAATTTGTAATAGAAAATAATTATGTATGATCACGATGTACAACTCTAACTATATTTGAAATTCTCATGCTCTTCAACCCCAATATGCCAGCGTTTCATGGGTATATGGCTAACCACACAGACTCATCGTTGGCGGGAGAGGCGGGTGTTGGTGCGCACATGGGCGTCACAACTAGAAGCGAGGCAAGCGGGTTCAAGCACTAGTTAGGGCCATACGCAAAAATACCTGCGCCCTCCATTTTCGGCTAGCTAGGCCCCTCTGGTGCCTAGCTGGGTCTTAGGAGGCCAATTCAGCCAACCATATACGAGGGCAACTTGACTTCATGAAGCCTCGTTAGTAGACATGCACGTGCAACATGCACATGTTTATGATTATATATAAGATATCCTATTTATTATAGAAAAATAAAATTGAGGATTAATATCACAAAGTTTATATCCTGATTTTTAGTAACATTTGTAATAGAAAATGATTAAGCGTGATTGCATAGCACAAATCTATCTATATTTAAAATTCCTTTGCTAATCACTCATAAACATTACTATTATCAGTATTTTAGAAATTTTTGTTGTTCATGAAATCAGTTTGACATATGTGTGTGATCAGGCACACTTTCAGCTTCAATTTAAAAGAAGGGGAAGAAATAGCATGATGAACAAGATTGGAGTAACAGCAGTAAAGAAGCAGACCTTGGCTATTTTGTCAGGCGATATCAGGAGCGTTGGTCATGTTCGACGAGATCATCATGACAGTAGTGCACGATTGCAACTTCAATGAAGATTAATGTATACTTTTTTCCAGCAAAAATCCTCCATCCTCCCGCTAACATAAATAGAAAAAAAGGAGTTCGTGTCAGAACAACCAAGCTTTCGTTTGATGATTTGATTCCTATCAAACTCCGACGACCACCAACAAGAACTCCGACGAGCTCCGACAAGGCCAGACCATGTGAGCTGGCAGTGGCGCGAGAGCGTCCATGCCAGCGTCAGACGCGAAGCGCTGCACGGCCATGGAGGAGGCACGCAGCGGAGTCGTGCGCGTCGACGGCGGCCTCAGGTGCGGTGTACACGCCCTCGTTGCCGGATCCGCCCACACTCGCGCTCGGCGGCCTCCGCACGGTATAGTACCCACTTGTCGTGATTTTACCGAAAGAGAAAGGACAGGACAGAGTAGAGACAGTTCCCCATGAGTCATTATAAAAGATGCAACCTCTTTGTAAGCCTCGTTGGTCTGAAAAGTCATGGTTGAAAATACTAATCGCTGATTTATTGTGAGACAAAAATATTGTTGGCCGGCAGAAAAAATATGGTTTATAAGACAACGCTTCAACTTTGGCCCACCCTTACATGCCACTGTCATCAGCTTTGAGGGAAACGACAACTAATAGAAGCGTAAAATATCCCTTTTAGCCCTCTTACAAGTGGACCCCCACATGTCAGCCGTCTGCTTCCTCTCTCCTTGGCCATAGACGTTGAGGCCGAGGTCTCCACCACCCTGCAGGTGCCCTTCCTCTTCCTCGCACGAATGTGGAGATGCCGAGCTCCCCTTGCCTTGCCTGCTTTCTTGCTCACCCTCATCCTCGTTGTGCTGCTGCTGCATGCGGCTGCGACCGCCCTAAATAGCCACGAAGCTCGCGGCGCTGTCTTCATCTCGGCACTTCTTCTCTCCCTCGCTAATCGCACCACCTTCTTGTTCCAAAGCTAACTCACCAGCGCCATCTCTCCACCCTCGCAAGCCGCCATAGCCTGCTCATCAGCGGGCGGCCATGCATGGGCGTGGGGCCGACCTGTAAGAGGACAAAAAGGACATTTTCACTTCTGTTAGCTATTGTTTGCCCCAAAGCTGGCGACAGTGTCATGTAAGGGTGGAAAAATTTGAAGCCTGGAAACAGTGTCATGTAAGCGTGGAAAAAGTTGAAGCAGTGGTTGAGAGGGAAGATGAGCTTTTTTGGTGGCTTTATAGAGAAGTTGCATCTTTTATAATGGCTTCTAGGGAGTTGTCTCAACAGAGTAGGAGGAGAGGAGCGTGGGGGCTATAGTTTGGGCCTCAAATGGGCCAAAAGTTAGTGAGTGGTAGGATAATTAGGCCAGATTTGAATGGGATGGAATAAAAGACATAAAATTTTGTCTTTTTAATTATTAGGTACGACTAGGTTGTCCACCAAAATACTATTTTTCTCAAATTTTTGTTAAACTCAGCCTTTGAAAAGCTATGGATATTTTTAGCAGAGCTATATGGATGATACGTGGTGAGCATCTCCAACAGTTTAGCAAATGACTTGCTACCTATAAGTTTTTTAGTAAAATGAGAAAAAAACTCTCTCCAATAGTTTGCCATCTCAATTCTCCATCTTTTCTAACTTGGCATATCTTCCTGTCTAGCGTGCAAATATGCACGCGGACTCCATGGTTGGCATCGGTCTTTCTCCTCATGCTTAGCGGGGCTCTTCGTTCGCTTAGCGAGGCTCTTCGTTTCGTTAGTGGGTTTTGTGTTTTTGAAAATAAAATTTGCCAAACTATTGGAGATGAGATCTTTTTTCCTTCCTAGGAGTTGACAAACAACAAGATTTAGGAAACGAATTTTATCGGAGATGCTCTATCGGGACTCACTAATCTCAAGATAGCAACGGTATGTACACGATGGGTATTGGCCACCCGCACCCGCAAGGGCTAAATTTCACCCGTTGGGTTACACCCGTACCCGCAGACGGGTAGGGAATTCCTTCACCCGCAGACGGGTAGCGAATTCCTTCCATACCCACACCCGCGCGGATAATTTTACCCAACGAGTAACCTGTACCCGAGAATAGACCCAAGTTTTACATATAATACTATACATTCACTTGCCAAAATAACAGCTTGCAGCAAGTTACAAACCAACAAAGATTCATATAAAAATTATGGCATCATTGCAACAAGCTAACAGCCATTAGCATAGAAATATAGCAGCATTGCATCCAGGTCAAGCTCGTAGAAATATAGCAGATGTCTCATTGGCTCATTCCAGCAAACTATAAATTAATAGTAGCACATGTAGCAAATAAGTTCCAAGCTCCAGCCTTCCCAGTTCCCACTTTCCAAGTTCAACCTTCCAGTTCCAGTTGCACATAGCTAACTCCTAAGCACGTAGTCCATTACAAGTTCACATACCACAATAAAATATTACAAGTTCACATGGCTTCATTTACCATGCATTAAAGACATACCACACAGGTTACAAAGTTCACAAATGCAATTAACAGATAAGGCATCAAAAGGAAGCACATGCACTTCATCCAATTCTTGCATCATTTGTCTTGTTCCTATGACCAAAAGGGCGCCATGAGGCCATCTCATGGCCACTTCATTTATCCTCAGATTGTCCTACATAGGATAAACAGGTCACAACTTAGCTATCTATTATCAGTTTATCACATTCACAAAGAAGATGAAAATGGACACATTTCAAGAATGGCAAATCACCTAAAGCCCCTCTTGTATGTCTTGAAGACATGACCAAAAGGTTGCAGGTTGTTTGTTTTTCTCATCAACTACAAAACAAAGTAACCAAATGAGTGGGTTTGCATGAATATCAGTAAATATTTGCAGAAATTAACAGCATGCTAATAGACATAGGAGCAGTGTTAAATATACCTTTATACTTGTTTCTCAGCCAATCTTGAGAGCACATTAAGGCCTCCAACATCATGGTAGTGAGCCTCCTGTGATGCTGACTTAAAACCCTACCACCAGTGCTAAAAGCTGACTCTGAAGCTACTGTTGTAACAGAAATGGTAAATATGTCCGTAACAATCTTTCTTAAAGTTGGGAACCGAGTTCCAACCACCTTCCACCAATCTAAAACTTTGAAATTCTTAGTATGTGTTGGCAAATCTTAACGTCGTCACTAAAGATAGGACTAGCTCCCGTCCTTAGCCACGGCGCCAAGGATAATAAGTATTTTGCAAGTGGACAGAATGTACCAATGTAGCACTTCACCGAGGATGAGTATTCTAAGGTATCGTTATTTATTTTATCCCAAGGGAAAGCAATGCTAGGAATGTTTAATAAGAGGAGAGAGAGAGAGGTATCCTTGTGTCTACTATAATCTAGTATCAACTAGTGTAGAAGGGGGTTAAGTAGATAAAGATAAGGAAAGGTAGTTGATCTCACAAAGATCCTAATCTAATGATAAATGGTAGGGAGCTAGCTAGGTGGGAGGACAACGAGTGAGTATAGGACTCATATGTATCTTACTATTACTTTTGTATACTAATCCTAATAGATAATTGACCTAATCAGACTAGCACATTACTACTTGTGTGGGGAGCAGGTGAGAGAGCAGGAGAGAAAACCCCTACTCAAACAGCTACTCTCTTATGGTCGCCCACTCTTAGAAGCTTAGCTTGAACACGGGGTGGTTACTCTAATGCCGCCCAAGGACTATCACTGCTCGGGAGTGCGCCCACTCCGTTCGTGCAAGCTAGTGGTGATCAAAGATAGGACTAAGTCTAAGCACCATGCTTACACTTATTCCTACAACTCTTGCTAACGATCAGATAGTTAAAGCTCCTATGCAATATAGGACAATGAACCACACACAAGGAGTTGGTTACAGGTAACTAATCTAACTAAGACAACTATATTACTAGGACAAGAACACAACAAGACTATAAAGATAGACTTGCACTAAGTAAAGTAAAGCAAGAATAATATATTGATAAAAGATAAGTCTTACAAAGTAAGGATACAAGAGCGTAGTACCAGACTCTCTAGAAGACGACTCCGGAGACCCTGAGCTGCGCTCGACTTGACTCTAACTCCCACACTAGACTAACTACTACTCTACTTGGAGGTAAATGGATCTTGAGAATGTGAGATATTTAGAGTGGAGGCCTAGGAGAGGTATTTATAGTGGGAGGTGGAGTAGGGGCTAATACATCGCCATGTCATCGATCCGTGTGCCTCCAATCCTCCACCCTTGGATGAACCGACCTTGCAACCGCCATTGGATGGACGGCCTAGGCATTTGGACATGTGGAAGTTGTGCTTGAGGTCGGTGGGAGACAACCGACCTAGTGAGGTCCACACCAGGGGTCGGTTGACCCCTAACATGATAGGTGGGACTAGTCCAGGGCTTCTAGAAGCATGCTCATGTTAGTTGCATGAAGCTCCAAGTTGGAACTCACCTTGGGATCGGCCGACCCACACATTGTGTGGTGGTCCAAGCTAGGTCTTCTAGAAGGTGTCCCCACTTGTCATGTGAAGTGGCTTGCTCATTGGTTGAGTGGTTTGCTTCTTTATGGGCCCAAGGATCCATGTGCTTTGATCTTCAACTGTTGAATGAAAACACAAGTTGATCTAATGGTTGAGTTTCACACTTTGGAGAGTGTCATGGATCATGCTTCATAGCTGAACTCTAGAGGAGCTCATGTAGGGGTCGGCTGACCCCTACATTAGGTCCAAAAGTGGTGAATTTCATTATTCCCTGAAAACATAAGCTAAGAGTATAAGTGGAACTAATTATTGATAAAATATGCTCATGTCATGCTTTTCTTCCTTAAAACCAAGGCATGTTGATGGTATTTGAGTATGAAATTTTAGGGCTTATCTACCGTCAACAAGATCCTCCAAGCTTAACCTTTGCTCGTCCCGAGCAAATGATCAAACTTAGCCTCGGTGGATCAAGTAAAGTTAATATGCCCACATTTCAATAGTGCCATGTGTACAACAAAGTTCTTCTCTTAGAATGGAAAATTTAGCTATGTAAACTCACCCATTTTACCTTAGCACACTATGGGGCTTATGGCTTTTCCTTTGTCTTAGGTTGTTGAAAAACAGAACAGTTTGACTTGAGCACTACTTTTCTTGTTCATAGCAAAGTTCATACCAGAGGTTTTGCAGTGTTTTTCAAAAGAAAGCTTAATGTTCCTCATATGGTTCTCTCATGTCGCTCAACAAGTATATAATTCCTCACTAAGGCATATGATAAAAGTTGCCTTCTATGTCATCCCACTTCTAAAAAGGCGTATGTGGACAGAGCTTAAGGAATGACAAGGGGATAGCATACTTACTTTTCATATGTTGTGGAGTCAAAGCCCGGATCCTTGAAGAAAAATGTCATACTCCCAGATCAAGATGTGCAAGTGTGTGGTATATATGGTGGACTAGGTTGCTCCTTTGTTTGATCTCTTTGTAATTATTTATTGAGACAAGGCTAGCATTATTATTATTATTTTCATGGACTCTCATATGTTCATATAGATACTTACTTTGCATAGCCATATTTTTGTCTCTTCTACTAACTTGGAGAGATATTCTAACACTTAGAGCATGGAGCAACCTATTTGGTGGAAATGGAGTGCATGTTGTTGCGTACTTCCAGTGTAGAAGCAGCATATATATGTGGCATGCGTGTAATCTTGATCTTAGAAGCATGAAAAGTCTCTTAACAAAGATAACAAAGATTTGACAACACTCAATACAAAGCAAATAGCCAATGTAGAAGGTTTATAATCATGTATAGCAAATATGGTTGTGGTAGGAATTTTAGCAGCATTGAGGAACATTGTTTCTGACATCATCTTACCTATGGTACTCAACCATCAAATCAGCTAATAGATTCTTCACTTCCAAAACCCTATCCTCACACTCTCAACCGGTTGTCCCAAGCAAATCCTCAAAACAAATCAGCAGCACAGTGGTTGGCCCATGAACCCTTGAATATCAGTCCAATATTTGTCAAATTTGGCTACCATATTGGCTGACATGGGCACTAATTTTTTTTCTAACAATAGATCACAACTAAATTTGCATTTGGCACCAAATCTAAGCCATTAACTAGACAAAACAAAATAAGCTAGTAGATAGCAACACTAAAATAAATTTATTTCTAACAACACAAAACTAAAATAAGCTAGAAAGTAATCATCTTTGCTTACCCAAGGGAGCGTTACAGGTGCTGGTTTTGCACTTTTGGAGCAGCTGCAGTTGTACTCGTCGCTGATAAGGGAGGTGGACCACCCTTATCTGCTGGCTTCTTGGCCGCTGTCTTTAGGAAGGAGCAGGGCATGCGTCGGGGCAGGCAGTGCGCCGTTCTTCATCGTCTCCTCTAGATCCGGTGTTCGCAGGATGGTGTCCCTTCGGGACAGTGCGGGGTCAGAACAGGGCAAAGGTCCAGACTCTAGATGAAGAAGAACAGCTGCAACAATGGATTACAAGGTTAGGGATGAGGAATAACATCACCGACTATCATCTTGTCCTAATCCAGAGTTCTCCACCATAGCTATCGGTGAGGGCAGCAACGAGGAGACAAAGAGCTTGCTGAACTGCCGGTGTGCAGTGGCTACTAGTGAGTGTGGAGACTCCCCTGGCCGGCCTGTAACACCCTAGGTGTTAAGCATGCACCTAGTCTCATAAATCCTTTCATAAGCATTCTCATTAAGCATAGCATAAGCATAGCATCACATGAGCATAGTAGTAATTCAAGTGTGATTTTATGTGCTTAATTTACATGATTTAAATATGATAAAAATAGTATACTTGTTTCAAAAATTCTTGTGATGGCCAAAATAGATTGAAATATGTTTTACAAGAATTAAGAATAATTTTGTGAAATTTTTGGACCTATAGAAATTGAGAAATGGATTTTATACAAAAATTCCCAAAATAGATTTATTTAAAAACCTATAACTAGTTTTGAGTTGTATTTCAAATTCTATTTGGAATTTAGGATTTCAACTTAAACCAAAGTTGTAGAACTTTTTATTTGTGACAACTTTTGTTTTGGGGGCAAAAGCTGAAAAAGGATTTGAAATAGCCCAAATGAATTTAGAAAAAGATTGGAGAAAAGAAATTTAAAAAATGAAAAAAGGAAAGGGGGGCGCTAGCAGGCCGCGGCCTCACTTCTGGCCCGCTGGCCGAAGCCGGCCCAGCCCGCTCGCGATCACCCTCTCCCCGCCCGCGCCAGCGCCGCGTCCACGCGCGCGGACGGCTGCGCCGCGACGCCGTGGCACGCCGGCAGAGCTCGGCCGCCGCGTGGCGCGCATGCGGCGACTTGGACGCGCCCTGGTCGGCCACCAGGTGCGCCCGGCCGCGTCCGCCTCCGTCCTCACTGCCATTTGGGCCTGCCAGCTCCTCCTCTCTCGTTCTCTCGCTCTCGCCCTGCGCGCGTAGAGCGCCGCCGTCGCCATTGGAGCTCCGAGCTCCGCCTCGGCCGTTCTCCCCCAGCGCGAGCCATTCTTCGATTCATCCCTCCCCAAGCTCCGCCCTCGCTTCGCCGTTGCGGAACACGACTCCGAGCGTTTGGTAACGCACGGTGAGCCCCGCTCGCCCTCGTTTCCTTCTCCGGCGAGAGCACCGCCGCCGCACGCGTAGTCCGCGTGCCACCGTGCCTTCCGGCGCCGCCTAGTTAGCGCATCGTGTTCGCCTCTGCACCGCGACGCTCGCAAGCCACTCCAATCGCGCTCTACCGGGCCAGCGCCTCAGGTCGACGGTGAGCAGCACCACCGTTCCGCCATGGCCGGCGGCGAGCTCGCTCTGGTCCGTTTCAGGTCGCGCAAAGGGGTTCATCGGGTTCGCCTTGAGCCGTAGAACGCGTAGGGGTGCTTGGTTCGCCGAAAGAGGTCACCGGCGGTGAGCTTCGGCTCGCCGGAGTTCTCCCCCTCCTCGGCGTGGCTGACCCGTGGGACCCGTGGCCCACCTATCGGTCACTCGCGCTGAGGGCGGGTGCACTGCACCGGGTGCACCTAGCTGGATTCCGTGGTGGATTTGAAAATAAATTCAGAAAATGATTCTTCAGAAATGTTTTAAACCTTGTAAAATTTGTATCTTGAGATTTATGGCTCCAAAAATGATGAAATAAATTTTGGTGTGTTCTATAATCCTAGATCTACAATTTGGTGAAATGGCATGTTATGTTTGGACAACTTTTCTATACAAATATAATTAATCCATGTTTTTGCTGATAATTAGAAAATGCATAGTAATTAGAATGTAACTCAGAAAAATATGAAACTTGTTTTATTAGCTCTGCATGGATGTTTAGTTTCTGGGAAAAATATGTCACATATTAATTGCTGTATAAATTAATTTATAATGATTTAAATGCTTGCATGGCATCCCTAAGCTCCGCCCTCGCTTCGCCGTTGCGGAACACGACTCCGAGCGCTTGGTAACGCACGGTGAGCCCCGCTCGCCCTCATTTCCTTCTCCGGCGAGAGCTCCGCCGCCGCGCGCGTAGTCCGCGCGCCACCGTGCCTTCCGGCGCCGCCTAGTTAGCGCATCGTGTTCGCCTCTGCACCGCGACGCTCGCGAGCCACTCCAATCGCGCTCTACCGGGCCAGTGCCTCGGGTCGACGGTGAGCAGCGCCACCGTTCCGCCATGGCCGGCGGCGAGCTCGTTCTGGTCTGTTTCAGGTCGTGCAAAGGGGTTCATCGGGTTCGTCTTGAGCCGTAGAACGCGTAGGGGTGCTTGGTTCGCCGAAAGAGGTCACCGGCGGTGAGCTCCGGCTCGCCGGAGTTCTCCCCCTCCTCGGCGTGGCTGACGCGTGGGACCCGTGGTCCACACTCGCGCTGAGGGCTAGTGCACTGCACCAGGTGCACCTAGGTGGATTCCGGGGTGGATTTGAAAAGAAATTCAGAAAATGATTCTTCAGAAATGTTTTAAACCTTGTAAAATTTGTATCTTGAGATTTATGGCTCCAAAAATGATGAAATAAATTTTGGTGTGTTCTATAATTATAGATCTACAATTTGTCTACAATTTGGTGAAATTGCATGTTATGTTTGGACAACTTTTCTGTACAAATATGATTAATCCATGTTTTTGCTGATAATTAGAAAACGCATAGTAATTAGAATGTAACTCAGAAAAATATGAAACTTGTTTTGTTAGCTCTGCATGGATGTTTAGTTTCTGGGAAAAATATGTCACATATTAATTGCTGTATAAATTAATTTATAATGATTTAAATGCTTGTATGGAAATTGTTTATTATTTTTAGTAAATAATTGGATCATGCAATTAATCTGGAAATTTTTGTGGGTGTCTCTGATATTCGTAAGTAATTTATAAAAATATGAAATCTGTTGTTTGACACTTTATCACTAGTGGGGTAATTATACTTACTATATAGAATAAACTTGTGTTTTTGTGTGGGCTAAACTATCTGTCCAAATATTATGAAAAATTTGTGGTAGATTTTATATTTGACTAATGATCCACTGTAATTTTTGTGGAATTTATTGATGACCAAAAGTACATGCTACTGTTGTAGGCCCAATAATAATTAAATAAATTATACCTTGTTGTGCATGAGATAAATGGATTAAAGGGTGTCATGTTAGCTTGCTGGTTAACTATGGAAACAACTTGTAGAAGAGAATGCAATAGATGCTTAATTTGACTATATGTTCTTGGACGATGTTAACTACCTTGAAGAAATAATCACTTATGTCATCTATGCACCATGTCATGATCATCTGGTATCCACTTGCATAAGCATTGCACCCCGGGCATCTCGCACTCCACTCATGAGCACCCATGCATCGTACAGGCTCGCAGGAGAACGAGGTGGGACCCGAGGAGCAGGAGGAGACCCAGGAGCAAGAACTTCCGGGAGGACCAGAGCCGGAAGGAGAGCTGCATGAGTGCCCGGACCACAAGCCTAGCACGTTCGAGAAAGGCAAGCCCAGAAGCATTCTAAGTCTCCCTATTCTCGCTAACTTAATTGTTATATTATGATGGTTCTACTATGCTGCATTTAAGTAATAGGAATTGCTTGATACCGTTGATGCATATTTACTCCTTGATATCACCACCTATTTATCTATCTTGTCCTATGTAGATAGACTCGGAGTCTATGCTTAGCTTGCTTAGTACGGTAGAAGTCGGGTGATTTCCTGTCACCTGCGAGATATAGGTGGACACCTGTTTGATTAGCTGTCAATGCTATGATGAAAAGTAACCAAGTGTGGGAATGAACTTGAGACCGGGCAGGGTCTTATGGTGTTGTTGACCGTAGTGCCCCTGCCTGTGTCGATTAAGGACCGATCGTTGACCTCTTGTCATGTTGAACGCATGCCCCACACTTAGTTGGAAGGATAAGTCATTCCGACCGCGAAGCCTGAGCACTATCTGTGCCGGGAGTTGGCCCGATGTACGCGCTGTATTGGTGATGGTTGAGGAGAACGATGAGGGCGCGGCGCGCAACCTTGGTATTCCTTGGATACCTCGGTCGCCGGAACGGTCCTCAGGTACGGGCGGTGCCTGTCGAACCCGCGAATTGGTCCTGGATAGTGCAATACGATGATCTGTAGCTCACTTGATCAGTGAGTGTGGTTTGTGTGGGGAATAAACTCGCCAGCTGGTCAGAAATCGATTCGAATCGCCATCGCTCCTGGATAGTGAGCACTTGACATGAGCTTCGTCCTCGTAGTAAGGACTATGAAACACTTGGGTCATGATAAGTAATGTTTTGTGAATGCTATGATAATTTACTATCATATTCCAATACTTGTTTGCAATAGTATAGGTGCAAATCTAGATGATAGGTAATAATACCTAACCTGAGCTAATTAAAGAAGAAGAGGGAATTGATTGGATATACTTTTAGTCGGGTAACGCTTTTACGCAAAAGGTTTCAACTACCCCACTTTACAGCCTTCATGATCCTTGAAGAGTCTTTTATTTTTGGTTTATGATGGGTAAGTCTGGCTGAGTACATTCTCGTACTCAGGGTTCCATTCCCATGTTATTTTGCAGATGGGCAGATGTATTATGGTTATTCCATTCACTGCTTGTACCCAGCAATGGGTGATGACTAGACCAAGGGCGATGGTCACTCTACCTCCTCTTCTGCTTTTGTGGGAATGATCAAACTATGGCACTGTATCAGACTGAGCGTGTGTGTTATTTTAAAACTATGAAGCTTCCGCTACTCGTGAACTTGGTTTGTAATAACTTTAAGTAACTCCGATGTATGTGATGAATGTTGCGAACTGGATGTACTTGTGAATGGTGACCGTTGAACTTATTACGATCTTAGCTGTATGTATAAGTTGTGGTTTGAAATCCTTCGAGATTTCACAAACTGCCGGGGTTATATGGGTTTAAGCTTGATGGTTCGACTGTGCAAATGGTCACTATAGGCTTAATCTCATATAATTTGGGCGGTTCTGTTATACGGCCAACCCCGAGTGAGTCCGAAGCCGCCGCATTCACTACACCACAACCCTTAATCAGCAACTGACTCCAGTTGCTAAAAGCAGTTAATTAGCATAGAACGGTGAGTCGCTAAAAGTTAGTGAAGGACGGTCAGTTGCTAAAACCAAATAGGGCGATGGATGGTCCGTTGCTATAATTTTTTTTCTTTTACGTTGGACGGTCTGTTGCTATAGATCAAAAACAATATCGGATAGTCCGTGGCTATAGAAATTGGGGGTCCGAAAGATGCAGCCCACTAAAAGCCCAACAACCAAACCTAAGTATATAAGCCTTGGCACATCCTCAGCCGACAGCTCCATTTGCCACCGCACAAGACGCCCTCACGGCCGCACGGGCACGCCCTCGCCCCTCAGCTTCTGCTCGATGCTCCTGCAGCCGCACGGGCACGGCGGCTGGCGACCGCACAGCAGAGGGCGTATGCAGCACGCCCTCTCCCATCCAGCACCCCGACGGACGACGGGAACCTCGCCGGCTCGTCGATCCACCGGCCTCGGCGCCTGGCCAGTCCGCATCTCCGCGACCTCATCGACATCGTCAGCCACTCAGCCTCGCCTCCCCCGACCTCGCCCCTACAGGCTCGCTGACCTCCGCACCTCGCCGACGAATCCAGTAGTGCAAACGTACGAGTACGATGACACATCCCTTCCCTAGATCTGAAGCTACTGTATCAATGCGTTATTACAAATTTTAATTAGCATTTGTGTTTAGCTCATCTGGCCGTTTCAAATGAGTAGTTGAGTACTGTCGTATATGCAGTGGTACTTAAGGAGTATATGCAGTCCTCTTCTACTTCCATGGTCTGTATCTACGCCTGTAGTTTCTGTGACCTAAATTTCATTTCCTCCAAATGTTGATAATAGGAAAGTTGTAGAGGAGCTTCAGATCTATGGGCTCGTGAAGTTTCATGATTTTATCTTGAATGGTTTGAGAGATATGATTTTTCTAAGTTCACTGTCATGTTGTGAAGAAATTTTTGGCAGAACTAGATATAAGTGTATTTTGGGAACCTTAGAGGCACTATGGGACTTCAAAAAGAATAATAGACTTGTAGTACTTTCCCATAGCTTTCCAGATTGGTAGAAATCATGATGTTTGGATAAGGGAAACTCTAGATATAGATTTTTTCAAAGCTCAAGGTATTGTTTCCTCAGCAGGATTTTCAGTTAATATTAGGTCTTGCTCAAGTCCATTTAATTGGTTCTTTCTGCAAATGTTAGTAATAACAAAGTTATAGGATATGGAATTCTCTGATCTTTGGTTAAATTTCATAATTTTTGGACTTAAAGATTTGGGTATAAATGTGAACCTTGCTCTCTCAATTCTCGAGCAGATTCTGAGGTCTGTTTTCAACTATGGGTTAGGCTATCTTAAAGGCATGCTAAAAATATGTCTTCTTTATGAAAGTTGTAGATATTAGTCTGTAGGTTCTGAAAATGATTTTGGTTGCCATAATATCCTTTATGGATTAAAAGATATAAAAAGGTTAAGTAGCCGTGCTGCATTTGACTTGGCACTTTGCATGTTGTTTGGCTTGTATGTCGGGCTAAAGAATATGAGTGCTTTAACTACTGTTGGTATCTGTTAAAATGAATTCTCTCTCTGATATTATAATATCTATTAAGCATGTGGCAATGCTTCAGATCGTATGTAGAGCAGTCTTCACTTCATTGGAGGCAAGTAAACGTAGTGATGGTTTGCTACAAGCTTTATCTTGTTATTTACTCTACCTGCACCTTGAAATTCAGAATTGAAGATTAAATCAATGCTTAATAAATATGTATCTCACATCCCTTTCTATCTTTCCAGGCACTTAGGTGGTTTTTGCTTGAAGGATGGAAAAACAGCAGCACATTCATATCATTTTTTAGTGTGAAAACTTATGTTGTAACTGATTATGTACTCATTTGATATGTATGTATGAAAGTATGATTAATGTGCCCATTTGTGTATGTTATTGTATTAGTTCTGAATGGGTCCAGATTTAAATATATGTGGATTATTTTTTTTTACCTATTTAATTGTCGGGGCGATGGACGGTCCGTCGCTAAAGATAAAGTCCGTCGCTTTATACATACAACGACGGCTTCAATAGCAACTGCTGAGGTCCGTCGTTGTAAGTTTTAGCCACGGACTATCCATCGCTGTACACCCCTTACAACAACTTCAAGTCAGTCGCTGATTAAGGGTTGTGGTGTAGTGATTCATGGGCTAGGCTAAAATGATTTGAGCTGGTAGTTATTTCTATGGGTATTTATTACCCGCGGGTAGGTGGGTATGGGTAGTATACATCCATACCCGTACCCGCTATACCCGATGGGTACAAGAATTTGCCCAATAACGTATCCACGGGTACAAAATTCTTTCCATACCTGTCTCTATATCAGTTAAAACCCATCAGGTACTCGGGTTTCGGGTACCCATTACCATCTTGACACTAAGGGCGTGTTTGGTTCCTTGCATCCCCCTCAACCAGGCTCTCGAGATGCAGGGTATTGGTGTTTGGTTGCCCGGTCAATCGTCTCGGCCAGGCTGACCACGTGCAAAACCTCCCCCTCAACCAGGCTTCCAAGGAATGACTGAATCGGGCATTTTATTTGAGCCTGGCTCGCTCCGTGCTCTCTCACTATTAGGCTTAATCTCTTATAATTTGGGCGGTTCTGTTACAGCTGGTATTAGAGCAAGGTTTAGTGAGTTACTGTTCATAAGTACGTTCTAAACCAAACTTAAACCAGTTAATAAAAGTTAACTCTCCAATTAATGATAATCAAGGTGTTAAAATGAGTTTTTGGAAAACTACACAGTGTGCCTTTGGTCATATCCTTTATGCCCAGTTAAGGACTCTAAGGTGGCTAGTTAAGTACTGACTTGGGGGTTATGCATCATATTTCTCTTTCGTCGCTCATACGGCGTGTAATAGTATGAGTGCCATTCATTTGAGTGGTAATGTATGGATCAATTTTCCTCTACGCCTCGGTAAGTGGGAGCTGTGAGAGCATGATCGGATACACTGCCGGTCTAGGAGAGTGTTTTAAGGTGTTGTGTCATGCACGCATATTTCAGTGTGCCTAGGAACAGTACCGTATGTTGGGAGATTTCGTCCTAAGAGGCGATGCCGCCATTAGGGCGATGATGTGGGTAGTGGTACGCCATATGCATAGGTGTGGTGCCTATGTGTGTGGGGTGCATAGCTTTAAATTCTCGTTCTGCATGTTCATACTGTGGTCGGACTGAAATGAGTTTTCTGCACGTATGCTAACCACGTTCTCGCATAGAACGCTAGTTACGTTATGAGAGAACGTGTGTGCCACCGCATATACCGATTAGTATTGATTTTTGTTCCTAAGTTTGTGAGATCATAAGTTGTGCATGCGTCATGTTCATTCCATATCATTGCTTACTTCCTCCCCTTATTTAAATCTGTCCCAATTTCAATTAAGATAACAAAAGATAATCCTCAGTCTTACCCAAGGTATTCTATTTTTAGTAGATGGCACGCACTAGGCTCACCGCTCGCAAGTCCACTGGTGGGCGGGCCCCTCGCCATCAGTTGGCATCTAGGAGCTCGCGTCATAAGAGCAAGTTCCTAGAGGAGTTTGGGATGCCTACCTTGCTTTGGAGAGTGCTCAGTTCGATGGGGTATCCCGAAGGAAGGGAACCTCGCTACTATTGGAACAAAGAGCAGCTCGGTGACAGGACCCTGGTAGGGATTGAGGCAGTGATCCCTACCAGTGGAGGTGACCCCGCCTGGGGTGGCTGGGTGTACGAGTTGTTGATATTTTGTAATGCAAATAGAATTAATCCACAAGTGCACGAATATCGGTGAGCACTTCACCCAGGATGTTATCCAGAGTATCGTATTTATATTTTTACCACTAGAAGAAAGAGTGCATCTGACTAACCCGGTCTATTACTACTAACCTTTAGGCTACAAAGAATGTGACTCGATGTGAGTGATGTATAGAGAAGACTACAACTGCACTCTCATTCTAACCTTGGTGAGGATGATCTACTGTTCTGTTGGGGAGGCTCACGGAATCTAGACACCACAGAGGATGTTCGACCCGCACCTATAAACCCTATCGATCCTACTAACGGGATATGGGCTACAAAGGTAACTTGGAAATGTCACGTTCTTCGCTACTACCACGGTCTAGCTAGTCAGGGGATATCTATGAGTATCCTAGCCCAAACACCATGTTTACGCTAGAGATGATTACTCTAAACTCTACGCGAAGAGATCAAAGTAAACTCATAAACCAAAGAACAATAAAATAAAGAACTTACTAGAATTTAGAAGTCGAAATACTGAAGAATCCTAGGAGCAAGCCTCGGGTTAGAAGACTTGATCCCGCAGGTACAACCTCGGAGTAGACACCGACAGGCCAGGCTTCCTCCGATCTACACCTCCACTCTATCTCTCTCAATCTAGTAGAACTAATCTACTCTCACATTGGATGCTAAGCCCTAAGTCTATGTAGAGGAAAGGTTATCCTTCGAAGGCACCTCTTAACTCTATAATGAACTTGTTCTCCTCCAGGGGCCAGGGGGTCTGCTTGTATTGTCCCCTCAGGTGAACGTGGGCCGTCGGATCAAACCGACATTGATTGAACGGTTATCCTTGATCCTTTAGGTCGGTGGAGCATAATCCGCGAGGTTTATCGTGATTGGCCACCAGAGGTGGGCGGGCGCCCAAGGGGGGAGGGCGGGCGCCTTGCCCCCGAGCCCGATCGGTCTCCCGTTTGTTCCCGTGGCTTCTCGAGTCTTCTAGATGATAGAAAATTGCGCGGCACGTTAATATCTCTATGTAAACCCGACATGTGGGCCTTTCTTCCCTATTTCCTCATAACCCCCTGCAGAAATAGATAAACAACAAAACTCGTGGAATTCTGTCAGATCAAACCCTAATTCTAGGTGTTGTTTGTATATTGGTGCTTTCCCTTGTTTATTTGATAATTAAAATTGATACTTAAGAACCGTCAACACGAGTCCCAAGGTACCACACCTTTCTAGGGTGCCAGCAGGGCTGCTTTTGCGGTTCTAAGGGACATCATGGAGAGGTTTCCGCAGGAGCTGGCCCACGCCTTCGCTGGGGTGTTTCCCCGGGGTGACCCCTACACTTCGATGTGGGATCAGTCTGAGGCGAATACTATAGAGAGGAGTGCGGATGAGGATCAGCACAGTGACAGCACAGCTATGAGTGCTATGTTTGCCTTGATGAAGACCTATGGGGGTCTAGAGCGTTGTTTGGGGCGCTTGTCCGGTTCTCTTCTGACAGTTCAGGATGAGAAGCGCCAGCTACAGCGTGAGTTCGATAGTGAGGTTGAAAGGCTGCAGGCAGAGTTGGCCCGTGTGACTTTGGAGAGGGACCAGGCAGTCCAGAAGAATAGTGAGCTGAGTTAGGATCTGCTCGCAGTGAGAGAGCAGAGGGACAGGGTAACCACTACTCACAGGAACTGCAAGCGCATGTTAGTTCATGTGCTTGGTCAGAGGAATGAAGCCTGGCACGAGGAGGACACCCTGAGGGCCTGACAGCTAGAGCTTGAGCAGCAGCTAGCTAATGTTGAGGAGTACAATGAGAACCTACATGTGGAGATCCACCAGCTGCATAACCAGCTCCACCCTCACCACCTGCCTGGAGCAGCGGAGTTGGACTCTGAGGATGAGATGGATGAGGATCCAGAGATGGAGGCAGCCGCTAGTGGAGACGAGGACGAGGAAGGCTCCGGCATGGACAGTGACCAGAGAGAGTAGATGCTAGGGCTCTAGAGCTAGTCCTTCCTCTTTTGTTGTTGTTGTTGCATGACATGTCTTGTAATCTGTTGGATCTTGGATGTGTAAGACTTTATGTGTTGAGCTGTGTTAATGCTAAAAGTCCAGTGTATGTATGCTGGCAATCTTGGATATGGTGCAAACGCGTGGCGGGGGTAACAGCAACCCCGGTCTTGGAGAAGGTTCCTCCGGAGGTGGGGCTCGCAGGAATGAGGGAAGAGCACCCTCACCGCCACCACCACCACCTCCTCCGTACAGTGTGGACGTGTTTTTCACGTAGTTTCTAGGGAGCCAACACAACATGGAGCAGATGCAGCGCAACATGGAAGAAGCCCTGCGCAATATCGCCGACAACACCCGCCGTGAGGATAACCAAGGCGGCCGTGAAGTAAACCAGTACAGCTCTTTCAAGGACTTTATGGATACTAAACCACCGGTCTTTAAGGAGGCCCTGGAACCGCTCGAGGTGGATGAATGGATTAACACCATGGAACAGAAGTTTTGTCTCCTTCGAATGACCGAAAAACTCAATGCAGAGTATGCAGCGCATCAGTTGCAGGGGCCTGCTGGGATATGGTGGTCCCATCATCGCACCACCTACCCAGAGGGCACCCTGATCACCTGGAACTGCTTCACCACCGCCTTTTGGGGAAATTATATTCCTCCGAGTGTTGTGGAAATGAAGGTTGGAGAGTTCATGAAGTTGTCTCAAGGGACTAAGTCTATGAAAGAGTATCTGCACGCTTTTAATAATCTTGCTCGTTACGCTCCCGAGTTCGTGAACACAGAGGCCAAAAAGATCGCTAGTTTCCAAAGAGGTTTGAGCCCAAAGATGTTGAAGACCATGGGTACAGGGACCCAGGCTACCTTCAATGCCTACATCAGTGACTGTCTCACTCAAGAGAACAATAATAATAACTATAGTGCATCCAAGTCACGCAAGAGGGCTTTCGAAGCCGGATCATCTCAGTCCAGGGCACCAGTGGCAGGGCGTCAGCAGTATCATCCTCCTGCCCCGGGTGCTAGGTTCCGACCGCCGTAGAAGAGGAACATAGGGCATCCAACGCAGCAGAAGCCGTACAAGGTAGCAGTAGCTCCCGCCAAGCCAAAGGCAAACCAAGCTACAGCACCTGCTGCCAATGCCATGACCAAGGGGCCGTGCTATAACTGCCACAAGATGGGGCACTTTGCTAAAGAATGTCCCTACCCCAAGAAGCACCAGACGACCTACCCAGCCCGTGTGCACCATACCTCGCTAGAGGAGATCCCGAAAGGAGAACTGGTAACAGCTGGTATGTTCCCTATCAACCAACATCTTGCAGTTGTTTTGTTTGATTCTGGATCATCGCATTCATTCATGAGCCAAGCATTTGCACAAAAGCATGATCAACCAGTTACCGAGTTGGGCTGTGGTTATCGCATCAGTTCAGCAGGGGTTGATGTGTTGACTAATAAAGCAGTAACAGGGGCTATCTTGGATATCAGTGGCCGAAGGTTTCATGTAAACCTTGTGGTCATGCCAGGGTTGGTTTTGGACGTTATCATTGGAATGAATAAGATGACTGACTAGGGTGCTGTTATAGATCCTGAACACCGAACTCTCTCCCTTAAAGATCCGCAGGGGGAGAGTATGCTTCAGGTCAGATTACCCCGACGCTTTGACTTTGCTAGTCTTTCATGTGCAGTACAGGTGGTTCCACTAGAGCACATACCGGTGGTGTGTGAGTTTCCTGATGTTTTTCCCGAAGAGTTGCCAAGACTTTCCCCGGATAGGGAAGTGGAGTTTGCTATAGAATTGATACCAGGCACAACACCGATCTCTAGAAGGCCATACCGGATGCCGCCTAATGAGCTCGTTGAATTGAAGACTTAGATGAATGAGTTGCTGGATAAAGGTTTCATCCGGCCAAGTTCGTCAGAATGGGGTTGTCCGGCGTTGTTTGTGAAAAAGAAGGATCAATCGCTGCGCATGTGCGTGGACTATCGTCCACTCAATGCAGTAATGATTAAGAATAAGTATCCCTTACCATGGATTAATATCTTGTTTGATCAGTTGTCCAAGGCAAAAGTATTCTCCAAGATAGATTTGAGGTTTGGGTATCATCAAATCAAGATCCGCCCGCAGGATATACAGAAGACAGCTTTCTCCACCAGATATGGGCTGTATGAGTATCTTGTCATGTCCTTTGGATTGACGAACGCTCCTGCATACTTTATGTATCTGACGAACTCCGTCTTTATGCCAGAGTTAGACAAGTTTGTTGTGGTGTTCATCGATGATATCCTGGTCTATTCAAAGAATGAGCAAGATCATGCTGAGCATCTAAGAGTCGTGTTAACACGACTGTGAGAACATCAGTTATATGCAAAGTTCAGCAAGTGTGAGTTCTGGTTGAAGAAAGTTCCTTTCTTAGGGCACATTCTATCAGAAGAAGGAATTGTTGTGGATCCATCAAAGGTACAAGAAGTCATGGACTGGAAGGCACCAACTTCTGTCTCGGAAGTTCGAAGCTTTCTTGGTTTAGCCGGGTATTATCGTCGTTTCATTCCCGACTTCTCCAAGATAGCTAAGCCAATGACTAGTTTGCTACAAAAGGATCATAAGTTCGCTTGGACAGAGAGGTGTGAAGTAGCCTTCCGCACCTTGCGAAAGCTACTGACCACTGCTCTTGTTCTTGCACAACCAAATATCGAGAAGCCTTTTGATGTGTTCTGCGATGCATCGAAAAATGGTTTAGGATGTGTGCTGATGCAAGAAGGCAGAGTTATAGCTTATGCTTCACGGTAGTTGAGAAAACATGAAGTCAACTATCCGACTCACGACCTTGAGCTAGCAGGTATTGTGCATGCTTTGAAGATCTAGAGGCATTATCTGCTGGGGAACAAGTGTCATATCTACACAAATCATAAAAGCCTGAAGTAGATCTTCACTCAATCCGAGCTGAATATGAGGCAGCGAAGATGGTTAGAGTTAATCAAGGATTACGATCTTGAGGTCCACTACCACCCAGGCAAGGCTAATGTGGTGGCAGATGCCTTGAGTCGTAAACCACACTATCAATGGTCCAGCCTTTGTTTGAAGATGGTTTCAATCTCATGCGTCCTGAAGTGCTATGCCACATATAGCTCAGTTGCTCACTCGAGAGCCAAGTCATCGAAAGTCAGAAAATAGACAAGGGTATTTCTCATATCAAAGAAAAGATCAAGGATGACCCAAGGACTCAGTTTCGGGTAGACGAGAGAGGTGTATTGTGGTTTCAGCATCGGCTGGTGGTTCCGAAGGATCAAGAGCTAAAGAATCGCATCATGGATGAAGCACATCTCTCAAAGCATTCTATCCATCCTGGGAGTAGTAAGATGTATCAAGACCTGAGATCTCACTTTTGGTGGACCAAAATGAAGAAAGAGATAGCAGCATATGTGGCCCGTTGTGACACGTGTTGCAGAGTCAAAGCTATACACATGAAACCTGCAGGGTTGTTGCAACCATTGTCAGTTCCAGAGTGGAAGTGGGAAGAGGTAAGCATGGACTTTATCACAGGTTTGCCAACTACACGAAGGGGGAATGACTCGATTTGGGTGATCGTAGATCGGTTGACCAAGTCGGCTCATTTCATTCCAGTTAAAAACACGTACAGACCTCCTGAGTATGCTGATATATACATGGCTGAGATTGTCAAGCTCCATGGTATTCCCAAGACCATCATATCGGATAGAGGACCGCAGTTCACCGCTCACTTTTGGGAGCGAATGCATAAGAGTTTGGGGACTAGTCTGGTAAGAAGTACCGCGTACCATCCCCAAACCTCGGGTCAAACGGAAAGACTCAATCAAGTGCTTGAAGATATGCTGAGAGCTTGTGCATTATCTTCAAGGGGATCTTGGGAGTCATGGTTACCTTTGGCTGAATTCTCTTACACAATAGCTATCAAGAGAGTATCAAGATGGCTCCGTTCGAAGCTTTGTATGGTCGAAAGTACAGGACTCCGTTAAACTGGATTGAACCTGGTGAAAGGAGGTACTATGGCATCGACTTCATAAACGAAGCTGAGAAGAAGGTGCAAATCATACAACAACATATGAGAGCAGCACAATCACGACAAAAGAGCTATGCCGACAAGAGAAGACGACCACTTGAGTTTAAGGTAGGTGACTATGTATACCTCAAGGATACACCCATGAAGAAAGTTCAGCGCTTCCGAGTTAGGAGCAAGCTTGCACCTAGATATGTGGGACCATACCCGATAATAGAACGGAAGGGCCCTGTGGCCTACAAGATTCAGCTACCTGAAGAGTTGAGCTCAATCTTTCCGGTTTTTCATGTGTCCCAGCTGAGAAAGTGTTTAAAAGTACCCGAGCAGAGGATTGAACCTCGAGGAATCAAGATAAAGGCAGATTTGGAGTATAAAGAGCAACCGGTGGGTATCGTAGATACCAAGGAGAGGTAACCCAGAATAGAGTTGTCAAAACTTACAAGGTGGTGTGGAGTCATCACAATGATAGAGATGCCACCTGGGAAACCGAGGATTACCTAAAAATACTTTACCCAAAATTTCATAAGAAATGGTTAGTAACCCAAAATCTCGGGACGAGATTTCCCTAAGGGGGGAAGGGCTGTAACACCCTAGGTGTTAAGCATGCACCTAGTCTCATAAATCCTCTCATAAGTATTCTCATTAAGCATAGCATAAGCATAGCATCACATGAGCATAGTAGTAATGCAAGTGTGATTTTATGTGCTTAATTTACATGATTTAAATATGATAAAAATAGTATACTTGTTTCCAAAATTCTTGTGATGGCCAAAATAGATTGAAATATGTTTTAGAAGAATTAAGAATAATTTTGTGAAATTTTTTGAGCTATAGAAATTGAGAAATGGATTTTATACAAAAATTCCCAAAATGGATTTATTTAAAAACCTATAACTAGTTTTGAGTTGTATTTCAAATTCTATTTGAAATTTAGGATTTCAACTTAAACCAAAGTTGTAGAACTTTTTATTTATGACAACTTTTGTTTTGGGGGCAAAAGTTGAAAAAGGTTTTGAAATAGCCCAAATGAATTTAGAAAAAGATTGGAGAAAAGAAATTCAAAAAAAATAGAAAAAGGAAAGGGGGGCGCTAGCAGGCCGCGGCCTTACTTCTGGCCCGCTAGCCGAAGCCGGCCCAGCCCGCCCGCGCTCAACCCCCTCCCCTCGCCCGCGCCAGCGCCGCGTCCACGCGCGCGGACGGCCGCGCCGCGACGCCGTGGCACGCCAGCAGAGCTCGGCCGCCGCGTGGCGCGCATGCGGCGACTTGGACGCACCCTGGTCGGCCACCAGGTGCGCTCGGCCGCGTCCGCCTCCGTCCCCGCTGCCATTTGCACCCGCCAGCTCCTCCTCTCTCGCTCTCTCGCTCTCGCCCCGCGTGCGCAGAGCGCCGCCGTCGCCATTGGAGCTCCGAGCTTCGCCTCGGCCGTTCTCCCCCAGCGCGTGAGCCATTCTTCGATTCATCCATCCCCAAGCTCCGCCCTCGCTTTGCCGTTGTGAAACACGACTCCAAGCGCTTGGTAACGCACGGGGAGCCCCGCTCGCCCTCGTTTCCTTCTCCGGCGAGAGCACCGCCGCCACACGCGTAGTCCGCGTGCCACCGTGCCTTCCGGCGCCGCCTAGTTAGCGCATCGTTTTCGCCTCTGCACCGCGACGCTCACGAGCCACTCCAATCGCGCTCTACCGGGCCAGCGCCTCGGGTCGACGGTGAGCAGCGCCACCGTTCCACCATGGCCGGCGGCGAGCTCGCTCTGGTCTGTTTCAGGTCGTGCAAAGGGGTTCATCGGGTTCGTCTTGAGCCGTAGAACGCATAGGGGTGCTTGGTTCGGCGAAAGAGGTCACCGGCGGTGAGCTCCGGCTCGCCGGAGTTCTCCCCCTCCTCGGCGTGGCTGACGTGTGGGACCCGTGGCCCACCTGTCGGTCACTCGCGCTGAGGGCAGGTGCACTGCACCAGGTGCACCTAGCTGGATTCCGGGGTGGATTTGAAAAGAAGTTCAGAAAATGATTATTCAGAAATATTTTAAACCTTGTAAAATTTGTATCTTGAGATTTATGGCTCCAAAAATGATGAAATAAATTTTAGTGTGTTCTATAATTCTAGATCTACAATTTGGAGAAATTGCAAGTCATGTTTGGACAACTTTTCTGTACAAATATAATTAATCCATGTTTTTGCTGATAATTAGAAAATGCATAGTAATTAGAATGTAACTCAGACAGATATGAAACTTGTTTTGTTAGCTCTGCATGGATGTTTAGATTTTGGGAAAAATATGTCACATATTAATTGCTGTATAAATTAATTTATAATGATTTAAATGCTTGCATGGCAATGGTTTATGATTTTTAGTAAATAAATCAATCATGCAATTAATCTGGAAATTTTTGTGGGTGTCTCTTATGTTTGTAAGTAATTTATAAAAATATGAAATCTGTTGTTTGACACTTTATCACTAGTGGGGTAATTATACTTACTATATAGAATAAACTTGTGTTTTTGTGTGGGCTAAACTATCTGTCCAAATATTATGAAAAATTTGTGGTAGACTTTATATTTGACTAATGATCCACTGTAATTTTTGTGGAATTTATTGATGACCAGAAGTACATGCTACTACGGCCCAATAATAATTAAATAAATTATACCTTGTTGTGCATGAGATAAATGGATTAAAGGGTGTTTGGTGTATCTTTGAAGCATCATGTTAGCTTGCTGGTTAACTATGGAAACAACTTGTAGAAGAGAATGCAATAGATGCTTAATTTGACTACATGTTCTTGGATGATGTTGACGACCTTGAAGAAATAATCACCTATGTCATCTATGCACCATGTCATGATCATCTGGTATCCACTTGCATAAGCATTGCACCCCGGGCTTCTCGCACTCAACTCATGAGCACCCATGCATCATACAGGCTCGCAGGAGAACGAGGTGGGACCCGAGGAGCAGGAGGAGACCCAGGAACAAGAACTTCCGGGAGGACCAGAGCCGGAAGGAGAGCTGCAGGAGTGCCCGGACCACAGGCCTAGCACGTTCGAGAAAGGCAAGCCCCGCAACATTCTAAGTCTCCCTGTTCTCGCTAACTTAATTGTTATATTTTGATGGTTCTACAATGCTGCATTTAAGTAATAGGAATTGCTTGATACCGTTGATGCATATTTACTCCTTGATATCACCACCTGTTTATCTACCTTGTCCTATGTAGATAGGCTCGGAGTCTATGCTTAGCTTACTTAGTACGGTAGAAGTCAGGTGATTTCCTGTCACCTGCGAGATATAGGTGGACACCTGTTTGATTAGCTGTCAATGCTATGATGAAAAGTAACCAAGTGTGGGAATGAACTTGAGACCGGGCAGGGTCTTATGGTGTTGTTGACCGTAGTGCCCCTGCCTGTGTCGATTAAGGACTGATCGTTGACGACCCTTTTGTCTTGTTGAACGCATGCCCCACACTTAGCTGGAAGGATAAGTTGTTCCGACCGCGAAGTCTGAGCACTATCTGTGCCGGGAGTCGGCCCGATGTACGCGCTGTATTGGTGATGGTTGAGGAGAACGACGAGGGCGCGGCGCACAACCTTGGTATACCTTGGATACCTCGGTCGTCGGAATGGTCCTTGGGTATGGGCGGTGCCTGTCGAACCCGCGAATTGGTCCTAGATAGTGCAATACGGTGATCTATAGCTCACTTGATCAGTGAGTGTGGTTTGTGTGGGGAATAAACTCGCCAGCTGGTCAGAAATTGATTCGAATCGCCATCGCTCCTCGATAGTGAGCACTTGACATGAGCTTCGTCCTCGTAGTAAGGACTATGAAACACTTGGGTTATGATAAGTAATGTTTTGTGAATGCTATGATAACGTACTATCATATTCCAACACTTGTTTGCAATAGTATAGGTGCAAATCTAGATGATAGGTAATAATACCTAACCTGAGCTAATTAAAGAAGAAGAGGGAATTGATAGGATATACTTTTAGTCGGGTAACGCTTTTACGCAAAAGGTTTCAGCTACCCCACTTTACAGCCTTCATGATCCTTGAAGAGTCTTTTATTTTTGGTTTATGACGGGTAAGTCTAGCTGAGTACATTCTCGTACTCAGGGTTCCATTCCCATGTTGTTTTGCAGATGGGCAGATGTATTATGGTTATTGCATTCACTGCTTGTACCCAGCAATGGGTGATGACTAGACCAAGGGCGATGGTCACTCTACCTCCTCTTCTACTTTTGTGGGAATGATCAAACTATGGCACTATATCAGACTGAGCGTGTGTGTTATTTTAAAACTATGAAGCTTCCGCTACTCGTGAACTTGGTTTGTAATAACTTTAAGTAACTCCGATGTATGTGATGAATGTTGCGAACTGGATGTACTTGTGAATGGTGACCACTGAACTTATTACGATCTTGGCTGTATGTATGAGTTGTGGTTTGAAATCCTTCGAGATTTCACAGACTACCAGGGTTATATGTGTTTAAGCTTGATGGTTCGACTGTGCAAATGGTCACTATTAGGCTTAATCTCTTATAATTTGGGCGGTTCTGTTACACGGCCAACCCCGAGTGAGTCCGAAGCCGCCGCATTATGGGCTAGGCTAAAATGATTTGAGCTGGTAGTTATTTCTGCGGGTATTTATTACCCGCGGGTAGGTGGGTATGGGTAGTATACATCCATACCCGTACCCGCCATACCCGATGGGTACAAGAATTTTCCCAATAACATATCCACGGGTACAAAATTCTTTCCATACCTGTCTCTGTATCAGTTAAAATCCATCAGGTACTCGGGTTTCGGGTACCCATTACCATCTTGACACTAAGGGCGTGTTTGGTTCCCTGCATCCCCCTCAACCAGGCTCTCGAGATGTAGGGTATTGGTGTTTGGTTGCTTGGTCAATCGTCTCGGCCAGGCTGAGCATGTGCAAAACCTCCCCCTCAACCAGGCTTCCAAGGAATGACTGAATCGGGTGTTTTATTTGAGCATGGCTCGCTCCGGGCTCTCTCATGCGCGCGCATTGGGCGATTTCGGCAGGTGGGAGATGGCACAAACTCGCTAGGGTGCTCATGCTTCCCCTCTCTCTGTTCTTCTTGCAGGTGCGGCCTCTCATATCAAGTGAGTTCTCCCCTTGTCCCTTTCCTTTTCCTCAATTTGTAAACCCTAGCTCATGGTTTGGTACTTGATCTATGTGCAGGCACACTAGATCTGAGTTCTTGGGTGTTCTTGAGTTGTTGGCTTCTAGCTCTACCATACCATTCGTTACTTAATCCTCTGCTTGTGCTGGTGTTCCTGCTAATCCTCACTATCGTCTCTCTCTTTACTCTGTAATTTGTAGTAGCCAATCCAGTGTGCTTCCATGAAAAAATGTGTGGCATTTTTTAGATTATTTGGTAAAACATGATGAAGCTATTTTTCTGAGCTATTGTCCAAGTCAATGATGATGCTCATTTGGTCTAAGCATATGTCATAGCCTATGATGTTGTTGATTTGGTCTTAGCATATGTCCTAGTCTAATGATTTGGTAATTTTTATTCCTTGATGAGTTGGTGCCTGCAGAATAGGGGAGCTTATCATATCTAGGAATTTTGCTACTACTATCCTTCACCGTATGTCATCTTATTCTAGAGAAAGCATTTCTTGTGAGGCTGTGACCATATGGTCTGAGACTTTGGACATATGCTGTGGTGACTTGTTTATTTTTTAAAGTAAATTGCTCTGAGATTTTGGACATATGCTATGATAATTTTTTTTACTGAGATGCTACACATGTGCGGAGGCTTAGGACGTATGCTATGATGATTTTTTTGGCTAAGATGCTACACATGTGCTGAGGCATGGGACATATGTATGATGAATTATTTTTTCATGAGATGCTACACATGATGAATTTGGGTGATTGTTTTCTACTTGGCCTATGATGCAGCTATAAGTAAACATTGAGGTGGCTGTTTTTTCTGTGTTATTGAATCATCCATTGTTTTCCCAATACTGTTTATGCTCTTATAACATGTCATTCATCATATCTATTGGAATCATCCACTCTTTAGCAACACTTGGGTCATACTTAAGGTGATGGCAAATAGTGGATGTTTCAGTAGATTTTATGGGTGCCATGTTTCTGGTTATTTTCAAAGTTGTCTATGTTGTTAGTTCTTTTAATTTGGATTCCAGCCACCAATGACTTTGTTCCAGAAGATAAGTTGAGGCTAATTTTTTCTGATTTTCTTGATCGGGGATTGTGTGCTTGTGCTATGATGATTACTTTTATTTTTAAGATACTATACACTTTGAGGTGATAGGCATGTGCTATGATGATTACTTTTACTTCTAAGATACTATACAAATTCTAAGGCAATAGATACGTGCATGTGCTTTGATTTAGGCAAAATGGCATGTGCAGTGGTGATTAGTCCTATACCATAGTGGTATCTGATTTTAAGTGCGGTATGGCCGAAGAGATCATGCCAGCTAGTGATCTAGTGTTCCCTGAACTTGAAGTTGTTTTTGTTGCTGTTGAGGAGCATGGTGTTGGGGATGTTGCTATTGAGGAACATGGTGCTGGGATGTAATTGAGTCTGTATGTATTTTCATATAACTGGGCACATGTCTTTGCCTATGATGAGACTCATACAACTGAGCGCATGCCTCTTTGCCAATGATGATTTACTTGTCTCTACGTAGGCAACCAAACATAGTTCCTGCATAACCAGTATTTAAATCCGATGTAAGTGTAGGCAACCAAACAACATCAGCTGCTGGTCTGGCTATGATGATGCAGGTAACTAAATAATAGAGTATTGTATACACTGAGCCTAGCCTCTAAGGGCACTCACTATGCAGACTTTATCATAGAGTCTAAAGTTATTTATTATCTCAAATAATATGGATTTAAAGTCGAAATAAGACTTGGAGTCTTATTTTTTCTATCTCTTTCTTCAATAAATATGTTACCACATCAGCAAAATATCATAAATAATATGTAACTGAATTGTTTTGTTTTGAACTTTGAGATAGAGTCATATAAACACGCCCTAATCTAACCGGACTCGGCCGTGAATCAGATCGCGAACCATGTCGGACTCGACCGGAAGCCCTCCCTGACCTGACTCCGTTCGGGCCGCGCCCATAAAACTGAAAGCACCCGGGCAGCGGTCAAGCCCATAGGACCGTAGACGTTTGACGCTTGTACAGCGGCTTCAGTCACTGACGGCCCAGGCCCGCTCCGCCGTGCGTCCGCAGTTACGCAGGCAGGCACACGGCGACGTCGTCCTCTCCCTCGCCGCACACAACACGCACGCACGCACGCACGCACGCCATCTCTCTCGAAGCTTCCTCTTCCGGCCGCCACCGACCCGAACCCGCCCCGGACGCGGCGACTCCCTCCCACCATATATTCCTACCCGCGCCTCCCGCCGCCGAAGGATTGCCGAGAGGATCCGGGGAGAAATCGGAACTCGTTTTAGATCGGATCGGGGGGACTCGTGGAATTGCAGGGAAAGGATTTGAGGATGGATTTCGAGCTGCGGCAGGCGCGGGAGAAGCTGGAGCGCGAGCAGAGGGAGCGGATGCAGCGCGCCAAGGCCAAGGCCGAGCGCGAGCGCCGGGCCAAGGCCGAGGCGGCGCGCCGCCGGGAAGCGCTCGAGGCGTCCCATCGCGAGCGACGACTCGACGCCGCACGCGCCCAGGAAGAGGTAACCCACCTCCACTCAATTACATGCCATCCCTGTGCGAGAAGAAACCTGTTGCTAGCGCCACGAACCCTTAGTATTCGTTTTGCCTGGAAATTTCTCTCTCCTGTTTGCTTGTATAAACTGTTTGATAGGTTGCTCCCCAATTCGATCGCGACAATCCTCTCAATTTAAGAGGAAAAGAAACATTTTGATTGATCCAGAAACTTGTTTGGGCCTCAGGGCAGCTTCCCATTATATTGGATTGTTAATTTTGGGTTCTAGCCACTTGCATAACAGTAGCGCAAACCCAACACTAGTCTTTTTTTTAGGGTTCTCGTTTACTGATTCTTTCGATTACAATCCCAATATTAGCCCTTTTAGGATTCTCGTTTGCTGTTTGTTTTGATTATTAAGCCGCTTGCACGGTTCATTTTCACCTACTTGCTGCAGATAATAAATTCCTGATATTGATTATGTTTGGACGGTTGCTGTCTTTATCTTCTTTATGCTACTCGGTGCTCATCTAATCGTCTTTTGTACTCCTGATGATAGGCTGACCAGAAAATGGAAGAGGTGATGCAGCTGGGGAAGGGAGTTTCATTCTCGCACATGTTTGAGGCACTTCGTTATGATGGCCCTGGGGATAAGATCAAGCTGCCACCATCTTCGTTTAAGGAGTTGTCTGATGAAGGAGCTCTCGATAAAGGTCCCATGTACTTCAGGTTGTCCAAAGTTAGGGACACAGTCCCAGGTACCTCTATGGAACAAGATGCCGAGGCGACCTGTTGTGGTGTTCTTGAATTCACTGCAAGGGAAGGCTCTGCTGAACTCCCGCTGCATGTTTGGAACAACCTGTTTCGGAGTGACACCCCAGAGGTCCCTCTGATTGAAGTCAAATATATCAGTTTGCCCAAAGGAACCTATGCAAAGTTGAAGCCAGAAGGAGCTGGATTTTCAGATCTTCCTAACCATAGAGCAGTCCTTGAAACAGCACTCCGCAATCACGCAACACTTTCTGAAAACGATACTGTTGTGGTGAACTATGGGCAGCTGGAATACAAGTTAAAGGTTCTTGAACTGAAGCCTGCATCAAGTGTATCTGTCCTAGAGACAGATGTTGAAGTTGACATTGAGGGATCAGATTCGGTTTTGGACAACGAAGAGGACCAACATGTGCTTGTGCCTCTTGTAATTGGAAACATAGAATCCAGTGTTGTGGAAGAAGGAAAGTTCAGGTACTACAAATTTTCAGTTGAAGAAAATGTGAGTGAGAAAGTAGCTTCTGGGCGCGCAAATATCGAGGTTAAAATAGATACCGATGCGAGCGGTGGCGACACTGATATCTATGTTTCAAGACATCCTTTAGTATTCCCAACTCAGCACCGACATGAGTGGTCTTCCCATGAAATGGGATCGAAGGTTCTTATACTCAAACCACGGGATGCTACATTGGTCACTGGTGTTTACAGTATCGGAGTTTATGGTTTCAAAGGGACTTCCAAGTACCAGCTCTCTGTAGCTATCAAGGATGTTAATAGCCAAAGGATTGGTGAATATGCTAGTGCCTCAGGAAGTGTTGATGTTGATTCAGTGCTGTGTAAGAACTGTAAGCGCCATATAGCCAGCCGGTCTGCTCCTCTTCATGAGGCATACTGCATGAGACACAATGTCGCCTGCCCGCATGATGGATGTGGAGTTGTTCTCCGGAAGGAAGAAGCAGCAGATCATGTGCACTGCAACAAGTGTGGGCGAGCTTGCCAGCAGAGAGAAATGGAGAAGCATATGAAAGTCTTCCATGAACCGTTGCAGTGCCCCTGTGGGGTGGTCCTGGAGAAGGAAGATATGGTATGTCCTCCCTTCTCTCTTCGTGGTTTAGGGGCACACTGCCTACTCAGTTTCTAAAAGGATTCTTTCTTTCATGTAGGACTAAATCCTGTTGTCTAATTTTCAGGTTCAGCACCAATCCTCGACCTGCCCCCTGCGATTGATTGTGTGCCGCTTCTGTGGTGACACAGTCCATGCTGGTGGAGAGCCTGCTGATGTTCGTGACCGGTTGCGAAACATGTCTGAGCATGAGAGTATCTGCGGATCCAGGACAGCACCATGTGACTCCTGTGGACGGTCGGTCATGCTGAAGGAGATGGACATTCATCTTATTGCTGTGCACCAGAAGAGCTGATCACCTACTTGGCACTGGGCTGATCTGAGGCTCACTGCAGGTCATTGGTCAATAGAAGCTGTGCAGTTCAACGTGTGGCAAATTCCAGCTCTGGCCTTGTTTGGACGTAGTCGGATTTACACCAATCCACATGTGTTGGGGTGGATTGAAGTGGAACTTGAACTAAATTTCACCTCCATTCACCCCAACCCAAGTGGATTGAGGTGAATCCGGTAACATCCAAACAAAGCCTCTGTTGGATTGAAAACCACACCCCTTGGGACTAGAAACTCAATGTGAATTGTCATTTGTGGTGTTCCATGGGATTAAACATACCGGTGTTGGTGTGATGTCTGTATTTTATCTCTCTGTATTATCTGTAAATCTTCTTTTACGTATCGGTATTACCTATTTGGCTATTTCCTAAACCAATTTTTTTTATAAACCGTACAACGCGATAGGTATGTCAGTTTAGGTTCTTTTGGGCCCGCGCTGTAGCAATTGTTCATTTTTTCATATAACAGAAGCAATTGTTCATTGGGTTCAGATTCAGAGTTGTTCATCGGTCATCAGTCCAGTCTCCGCCCTCATGTCAAGCGAGCAGTCTCCAGTAAATGGTCTAATTTCACCATCTTAGTCTAATTTCAAGAATTTTTTATTTTTAACCCTTAGTTCACGCGTCTCTCAACATTTGACGTCCAATTCATAGATCTTTCGAAATACAACCTGCACACGCGAATTCTTTTGATATTTTAGGATTTTGGAGGATCTCTCTCATTTTCTATTTCTAGCCTGCTCTTTTCACTGTTGAGGACACCGGAAAAAATGACGTCAAATTTGTCTTGTTCGTTTGGCTGATAAGCCATGGCACACTATTAAATGGCTGGCAAACAAACTCAAGCAAAAAGGCTTATCTGCCACGCCCGCCCACAGTCCCACACCCCGGAGTTCCACCGCCCGAGCAGCCTCCCGCGGCCACCCACTCCTGCCGCCTGCTGCTCCTCCTCGACTCCCGTCTCCCGGCCATCCCGTGTCCAGCTAGGGATGAAAACGGATCGGTGCGGGTAATACATTTCTCGTATCTTCACTAAAAAATAATAAGTTATTAGCTAATAAATAATAGCATCTAGCAATTTTTTAATTTAAAAATTAGAATATTAAACAACCACATCATAAAATAAAAGTCCTTAGCTAACAAATTTTTTAAAATCCTAAATTCTTTAGTCTTGAAAGAGAAACCTTCGAATATCCTATTTTGAACATTGGATAATCCGCATAAAATTTGCGGATAATCCATATCCACCGGATTTTACCTATTCCATATCCTACCCTGTATCCGTAGACAATCGGATTCGGATTATCCGTACGGATGTTAAAAGTTCTTCTCCATATTCTCAAAATTTAAATTCAGATCGGATCGATTCGAAGAATTATCCACACCA
The DNA here is from genome assembly GCF_000003195.3 of Sorghum bicolor. Classification (NCBI taxonomy): domain Eukaryota; kingdom Viridiplantae; phylum Streptophyta; class Magnoliopsida; order Poales; family Poaceae; genus Sorghum; species Sorghum bicolor. The sequence goes on from NC_012872.2 coordinate 47,875,420, forward strand.
CTTTCACCCCTATATCCAGCCCCAGCCAGCCATGGTGCGTCCAGCCCCAGCCAGACAAGATGAAGAATTTACCCATGGGCAAATAGGTAAGTTCAGTTTTCATATATTTCCTTTTAAGGCTTGTTTAGATTATTTTAGCATGGTTTGAAAAATGTGTTGAAGGTACGACCTCAAACCAAGCAAAAATAGGCTTGTTTAGTTCACCCCGAAAACCAAAAAATTTTCAAGATTCCCCGTCACATCGAATCTTACGGCACATGCATGAAGTATTAAATATAGACGAAAATAAAAACTAATTACACAGTTTGCCTGTAAATCGTGAGACGAATCTTTTGATCCTAATTAGTCTATAATTAGACAATATTTATCACAAACAATCGAAAGTGCTACATTAGCGAAATCTAAAAAAATTTCGCAACTAAACAAGGCCTATAGTTTAAATAATCCTCAATGGAATATATGAAAACTGAACCTATCTATTTCGCCTTGGGGTAAAGTCATCATGTTGTCCCCCATGGCCCCACTTAACACCATTAGTTGCTAAATATGACGAATTTGCCATATAAGGAAGGAAAGTTAGATTTCATGTCAAATAGGTAACTTTGAATCTAAAAGGGGAAAAGAAGAAATCCTAACTTCTTTTAGGTCAAGGAGTGAGTTTTCTCATGCAATTATGGCCGATCCGAACAAGAAGCAAGGGTGAAAGAACCACATGCATAAATATATTGGCCATCACTGCTTACTAGTATAAACTAGAGGCATTCAAAAGCATTATTGTATCCTTTACTCAATATACATAGGAAAAAACTGTAGACATCTTATAGCCGTTGATCATTTACAATTTCAGGAAGCGAAGGTGATTCCGACCCATTGTATTTACTGGGCACAGGGGTGTTCCGCCTGGACTGCCGCTTGGTTGCCACCAGAACTTGCTCTGTTTCTGGTTCATCAGCGATTGAGAACTTCTCATCGTCCTCATCACCTTTGAACACAGGGTGGATGTAGGCATTCATTAGGTATCCTTTGAGATCAAATCCTGGCTCTCTGGCACGTTCTAGGGTATCCTTCTTCATTGCCTCCTGGTAAGAAAATGGAAATGTGTTGGTAGTCATGTTCCATGGTGCAATTGTTGTAAAAATGTTTGAATTCATTCTGTTTTTTAATCTAATTCTAACTAGGTCACACATTCTAGCTCTCCAACCACAAAATATCTCATAAGAATTAGATGGTCATGGCACCATGATTTTTCCAATCACACGCCATAACTAAGTATGAAGAGAGAATTTGGTATCTCCTTCGACACAAGCTTTTATTTCAATGAAACAGTGATCTTCCAATGGGCATTAACTATAAAACTTTAGTTGACACCTTAATTCTCAACCAATTTGCCAAACTAACGATCTGAACCTAAATAATAAAAATCTGAGCACAAAACTCAATGTGTTTTAGAGCAACATACATCATGTTTATTTGAAGATGCACCAAGGAGTTGTTAATGTCAAAAGAAGTATGATCAGCATTCTAACATATATTCATGACTTTTAACTCCCGTATTTTAAAAGGAAACATACCTGCAATGGACATTTTACAAAAGTCGGTTCATAGCGGTTCTTGCAGTATTTGTGGAAATAAAAGGTTACGACAGGAAGAACAAGGAGCACAGGTGTTGACTGCCCAGCGCCTTTTGTGCTAAGTAATCCAAGGAGAAGAAACTGTGATACAATCAATGCTGTGATTATACGTCCATGAACACTTGGCCAAAATGCTGCTGCACTCTCGTATTCTTGATTATACACATTTATTATCTGAAACAGTGAAATCGTGTAAGTTACACATCAGGGTAAGTCAATCTGTAACCAAACACAGGCAACACACTAGTTAAAAGAACAAGAATTATGTAGCACAGCCTGATAAACCACATAATGCCAAACACAATGCTAAAAAAAAGCACATGAGAAATGTGAAGCATTTATGATATGCTTACTAACCTGGTGGCGGTATACAACGTATGCAAACCCAAAGAATATCAATACAAAAGGGAGCAAAAATGGTGTCACTGCTGCATAGACAAGACCAAGTAAGAAATATAGCTGAATTTGAGGTTCACTTGAGTCAAAACCAATACTTCCAGGGTCCATGGCCTCTTCTCTGTCTTTCTCAGTCTTGACCAAGAAAAAGTTTTTCAAGTGGAAGATCACTAGTGGCTTCAATCTTAATATTTCACCAGCTACCCCAGCCCAACCATCAACCATTGTATATGTTATAAAAAAGGTTGCCTTCATTGGAATTGCTTCACCAATTGTCCTTGGTATTCTGTAAATGAGGAAAATTAGATAATAGCAATAAATTCATACACTCAAAAGGAGAAATGAAGGGGCTCAAATATGACATGTTAATAGTAGGACCTTCAAACTAGTGCCATACCAGAAAAACAAAGGAGAATACACTGAAAATTAGCATGCCTATAAGATAATTTCAAACGAAGGGAATCAGAGTGGGGGCTAGCAGGGGCAGTGCCCCCCCCCCCCCCCCCAAGCACAGTGATTCATTTAAACACCTATATAAATATTAATATTTATAGCACAATAGCACAAAAAATATTAATTTCACCTATTTTTTGTTAAAATATGATGATTTTGGTAAGAAATAACTTTTTTTTAAAAGTTCTTCAAACATATAATTACCCCCCCCCCCCCCAAATAAAAATTGCTGGTTCCGCCACTGGTCTCCTTATACAGAAAGTAAGTATATGAACAATTTTAGGGATGAATTCTGCATCCAGATTATGTCCTTATGGTGAGCATTTAAAGTACAGGTACATCATGGAAAACTTATTAAAACCTAGGTTCTGCAATGTTGTGCAACATTCAGAGTACAGGTAGAACCAATGTACCCTGTCAGACACAGCTCCAGAAAAATACTTCCACCTATGTGCTATATCCAAAGACTACATATCAACTGCTCTAATAGTTAGTTAGCTACTTATAGTAATGGATAATGGTTGGTCACTGTTTTATATATCAATGATAAATATTTCTAGGTTAAATATAATTATCTGATAAATATTTCTAGTTTAAATATAATTATCTCAAAGCTTAAGTTAATGCATCTCTATGATCATCTCAAATTTTTTGGTCAAGCCTAATGGATAGATGATGAATTATTTGCCAACTTCTAATTATGTTAATGCATCTCCATAATGTATCAGTACACAATACAAGGATGACAATTATTAATGGCATGGCATCAAAGGATAGCCAAGGACATACTCATTTGCTGACTGATGAATATAGCTTTTTAGCTGCTCTAAAGCAGATCCTGCAATAATGCTTGCCAGAAACACATTGAAGAATATGAAGATATAATACTTGGATGCAGATCTTCTCTCCAGTGAAGATATTGACGTCAATCCTTCAACCTTAGACATAAACATTAATATGCTTGGGAGCAATATAAGGAAGATCTTCAGAGCAATTCCCGGAAGGAAACCTTGGATGAATGATTTAATAGTAGGCCTGAGGAAAAAAAAAAGATCAACTAAAAGGTTTCAGAGATAGATGAGGAACATGCCCATATAACAGTGTGAAAGAAACAATGCCAAATTGGGGGCTTAGTCAATTTGGTGCCATCATAATCAATGTGTCTTTGTTGGAGTTTCTCCTAGTCTGGTTGGTGTTTATCTGTTGCTACTGAGGAGTTACAGTTATGGGTTTTGGCTGGGGCTCGAGGTGTCACACATCTCCTCGCTTTTGTACCAGATGGCTATTAGTTTTTTGGGTTGAGGTCGGTTTTCTAATCAAGCACTGGTGAGTATGATTCTCCAAGTCAAATAATAAACAACTTCCTGCATGTTTGAGAAATAGAAAAAGCTTGCCAATTTGGTACTCGTTAACTTTCTTCCACTAATTTGTTTTGTCCCAGTTAAATCAAATAGTCAGTTAGATGACATCAATATGGAGCAATTCCTAACATAGCTGAAACCTTGAAGTTGGCTGCTGGTGAGCGTCAATGGTGGACAATGACAGGGGCTCGTGGGCTATCTCGCTTGACTGCCCCTGCCCAAGCTGTTAGTTGATTTGTTGTAGGTGCAGGGTCGCTTTTTTCTTTCTTTACCAGCGCAAATGTATCTTATGAGATAAAGATAAGGGTGTGTCGGCGTGTGCTGTACTAAGGGTTCTTTACCCTGTATTTCTTCTTAATATAATGAAGCGCATCTCTCCTGTGTTTTTGAGAAAAAAATATGCGGCAGCAGTGACCTAAACGGGATAATCATGTGGGTAGTTTCGCCTAACTTATGGTTCAAGCAAAGTGGCACAAACATATATGTCCAACATAAGGGAAATTTAAAACCAGCAATATAACTACTGCGGTAGAACTGAAAATAAGAAAAAAAAAATTGTGGAGAAGGTATGGCATGTTAGTAGACGTACTCTTCAATCAGAGGCTTCAGAAATGGAGCTGCCTTCTCGATCCCTTCAATATTTGCAAGAGACTGAACAAATGCTATTGGGATCACATAAAAGAAGTTCAGGAAGAAGAATGCCACTGCAACTATCAGCCTTCGAACTGTAAGGGAGACAAATGGAATAGACAAATTATCCCAGTACACATCGCGAGGTTCTGGGGCCCATTCAGTCAACCAAACAGTTGGATTACTGGTTTGTTGTGTCTGAGCACAAACTGCTGCACCCCAACGTGATCGGAAGGAAACAAATGCTGCTGGAACAACTGATTTGGGATCCTTTACAATTTTCTCACGCTCTTCTGCTTCCTGAATATTAGATGTGGGGTTAAATCTGATAATTTATGGTAGGTATCCTTTGTTTAAAAAGAAAAGGAAATGTAACATTGTGAAAGACAAATATATTACTGGCAGTCCTATCAAAGTTTGGTTCTATATAGCATGCAGAATACATAAGTAAAAAAAAGGCTACTTCAGTAGCACATTTTATGTCACTAAATAACCAAAAATCCACTTCCGAAAAAACATATACAGCTAACTATACTTTTCTTAATGTGTGTATGTTTGAAATATAGTGTAACTGTGTATCTGTGACAAAAGTTTAGCTATGATCCAACTATTCTATTTGTGCAATAACATAATTATAACTTAAGATGAATGTAGTTCATTAAATGACAAGCACTGAACAGTAATTTAACTCACTTCATTTTCTATCCTCTCAATTTCTGATGTGTAGTATTGAATAGCATCCACCTTCGTACCAAAACAACCAAGAAAACCAGTCTGCAGCAGAAGAGAATTCCAAAGAATTATAATGAAATTTCAAAAAGAAGGGTTCATATTTTGATTCAAATATAATGAAACCATATGAAAGGAAAGCAGCAGCAATGGTTTGTCTTTGTGGAATAACCTTAGTAGTAGGCCTTTTAGATGCATTTCTTTCAAACTTCAGCTGATAGTAGTCAAGCCAATTCTGCATATTTGCTTTCTCTTTCACCAATTTAGCAAGCTTATTTGCATTGTAAACAACCTACAAAACAAGTGCATGCGATAAATCTAACATAGCATGGCTGATTCTGTTTTACAGAAAAAGAAATTTCAAAATTACCATTCAAATATACTTGACAAGGAATCAAATAAAAATCCATCTGAATAGGAATCATATATACCAAACTTAAATGAAGCAAACAAGGATCTACCAAAAATTGTGAAACATGCATCTGTACAAACAGGAAACACCAAACCAGGAAGATGGTATGGTGGAGAATCCAGATATTCTTAGAATAAAGTAAGGATCATCACATGAATATTCATGAAATATGTTATGTAATTATTACCTGATGCGTCAGATAGTGATCAGGATGATTGACAAGAAAGAAATGTTCCACAAGCTCACTAATTGATTCATCTGGATCAGGCGGTATATTTCGCACAAGAACCTAAAAGATAATCATTGAGTAAGTGCATTCAACAAGTCATAATCAAAGCAACAAAATCCACTTGATCAGTTCAAGGGAAAAAAGAAACAAGTTCTCATCTCAAAATCTACGTGAAATGCAGTAACAGCACAAACACCAACTTCAACTCATTTAAGCATCTGGATAGCACTATGTGCTCAAGGCATAATTCAATCATAGGTTAGTCATACCGTGAACTGATCTGGTCTGCGTTTCTCTGATGAAAGAAATCGCAGTCTCATTTTTGCAACTATTCCGTACTCACGTAATAGTACATAGCAGGTCCAAAATGTGAAAACATAAGCCATTGCCAAGTGGGCTATAAACCTTCACAAAGAGAAATTGGTTAGGGCTCCTGAGCAGTCAATGTGAACTCAAAACTAAAATCCCTAATTTGAATGACCAGGTGTATTGAGTTGTAAAATTTGAAACTATTTTAGAATCTGAACCCATTTCCCTAAATCTAATGCTTGAACTTGAACTACTTTTAAGTTCAAATCTGTCTTATTTATTCTACATTATGAACTTTGGCTCCTAAGTTTTCTCTCATGTGCAATCTACCACATTTTTCCTCTCCAAAATCAGTTTCTGTCAGAGGCTGGATAGTAGATCATATTGCACAGTCACATCCATATAACTTCTTTACTTCAACTTTACAACTTTCCTGAACCTATAAATGGAAAAGGATACAGGGAAATGCCCAGCACTCCCTTCACAAGCAGTGCCTTCTATCTAAGCCAACCCCACATAATGTATTGAAAAACTCTGGTAACATGCATGACATATGCATAAATAATTAGCCTCAGTAGGCGGTAACCAACACTTCCACGAAGAATCATGGTGTCAAAACATAAGCTTCATCTAGAGCTGTAGATACATTCCAAAACAAAAAAAACAAGTGCTAACCTTTTTGATCCAACTGGTATGTTTGATATTGAGAGCTTATCAATGTTGCTGTGCTCTACCTTCGAGAATTGCAGAGTATCATTGGTCCAATTAACAGGGACAAGAACAATGAAAGCTAGAACTGAGATTGGAGCAAATATTTTAAGTCTGCAACAATTGAAACAAAGTAAATAAGTACATGTAAAGAAAAAATGAGATGGGTGTCAATCAGTGAACCAAAGGAACATAAAGTAAGACGGAACGACAAATGTTTTGATTCAACAGAAACACTTGGTGAGTAGGTAAAACGACTGATAAACCATAGACATATCAAAGTGAGTAAATTCCCTTTTTCTGATATCCTGGAGGCTACATATAATTGGCAAACTAGTGATCTAATATAGAGTAGCTGACATAACAAAATAGAGCAAAGACCTAGCACTGAATTAGCCAATGTAACTAGGAATAAAGTTGGTAGCACCAGTTCATTCTTTTGCCTACCTTTTCATGTGTCTGGAGTATAGATGGGTAATATAATAATCAGTGCACATTATAGGTTCATTGCCCATTTGTGAACGAATGCTCTATTTACAACTATGCCTAGGCCAATGGAAACCTAATTATCCATTGATGGAAACTGGTAGTGAATAATGCCCCACCTCAGGTGCAACTGGTGACAGTGAAACTGACACGACAAACAAAAGCACTAAAACATGACTACGGTACATGGTATACAAGTCACATACCCAACCAAGTAAATCCTCAGATACACAGCTGAATCCAGACCTGAATGGCTAATCAACTCATCCTCGGGCATTTTGAGAGCAGCAGGCATCCAACTTAAGAATTTCAAGTATGAACGCATGTCCAAATTGACAAATTTCCGGACAAATGTACCCCCATGACTTGGACTCTCTCTTGCGCCTTTGAGGTACCATTTTGGGAAGTAAACCCTATCATTGATTGGCTGCAGCCGAAGGAAAGCAAATGCAAGTAGGAACACTACAGCACCCAGTATGTTGATAGCTGCAGAGAGTCCTATATCTTGGATAGTAGCCATAGTTGTCCCTTAAATAGTTTGGGAGGAAATCCAATTGAATTTATCTGCATGATGTCAGGAAGAACACAATCATTAACCACTAGACAGTATGATGCCACAATAATACAATTCTAAACAAAGCAAAATGTAAGAATTGATGACCCTATCGAGTGGCAAACACCGCATGTGGTGAGTCAGCCTAAACTGTAGAAAGAGTAACACAAAATCACTCCGAAGACACAAAACAACACAGAACCATTTCTAGGTAAGCACAAGTTGAATCGAACTTTGTCTGCAATGAGTATTGAATTCTTGAGCACCGAGAGTGATGGCATAAACTACCATAGAAAAAGTTTAACGTATGTCGTTCCATACTTCCATTAGAAAACCATGCAACCTATCAGCAATGTATATGAACAGAGTCATTGTCATGCCAGATGTACGGAGCACTGAGCAAAAAATATTGACAAATCGGCACAGAAATGAGTCAGCGAAAACAGTGAATAGAAGTAAGAAGTTGGCATAACCAACCCTTGAAGCAATATTCATGATTGAGCATCACAGAAGAACAGTGAAACAGAATTCTAAGTTATCACACGACAGACCATGATTGAACTCTAGGACACGGGCGGGCGGACAGCAATTCATGAGAAACTGAAAAGAAAAGGCTTGGTAGCATGCAGCCTTACAAATGAAGCCAGTGATCCTACTGTGAGCAAACCCAAACTCCTATTCCTTTCCTATAGGCTAGCTACGAGATATACAATGGATAAGTATTAACGAACTTGGTGGTGTAAGTACATGTCAACATCAAACCCAAAAGATCCTAGCTGAGCAGCTTCCAGTGCAAAGGGATAATAGAATCAACGATTTGAATTCTCAGAGCCAAAAGAAATCGGCCGAGCATATATTCCAGCTCGGACAATGAAATAAGTTAAGTTCATACTGCTACGCAACAACAATAGTAAGTAGTAGTAGTAGTAGTAGTAGTAATAATAATAATAATGATAATAATAATAATAATAATAACGATGCTAATGCTACCAGGTTTTATGTGCGGAATTTGACGCGTGAAGGCATGACAGCTGAAAAGGGTCATAAATAAACTTTGCATAAATTCGTTCCACTAGGAAACGTCCGTGTGAAGCGTTAAGCCATCCTGGACATGTCGAGACGGGACCAAGAAAGGTTATAGCAGCAACAGCAAATCTTTAAAGGTGGCATTAGGCAGGCCAAGTTGTCGATTTTAATTAAGTTGTCAGCTCAAGAGGGAAAGGCGTTATAATAGTAATATAGTAATAAAATTAAAAAGCAATGGAAGCCGAAACCATTTGCTGCGCTGTCATTTTCTCTCTTTTTTCCCCCCTCAAAAAATCGGTACATGTACTCCCGCCGTCAAAATACAAGGGAATTTCCAGTTACCGGTAAATTACAAATAGCACATTTTCATTTTTTTTTTAGATAATAATAACACATTTTCATAATCTATTACGTATCTATGTAATGAAACTCAGTTGATACGATACATGAGCACGCTGAAAAAGAAGAAGAAAAAGGTGTGAATTTGCAGTGGAAATACATGGCTGTATGCAGTAGCAAATTCTCTAGCGCTCAGCGCTGTACTAGTAACTGGAGGCTGGTCTATTCGGAAAGACAAGCAAACTCGTGGTTCAATTGGAATGCCCGCAAAATTGTGCTCCCCATTCCAATCGGCCGGCGAGAAGAGTCGAAAGGAAATCAGCGGGCAGCCAGGAAAAAAAACGCACGGAAGCAGGGAGAAATGGAGCGGTGCGTTGAAGCAGATCTGATGACTGCAACCCGAACTGTTGGAAGCGGAGAATAGCCGAACTGTTGGGAAGAGCATGAGCATGAGACGGCACGGCACATACCTCGGTGCGGTGCGGTGACAGGAACAAGAGACACAGCAATCTTGGAGGAGCGAAGCGAAGCGAAGCCGGCCCGCGCCGGTTGTGGTCGGCCTAATTAACCGCCGGCGCGGCACGGCAGGCCGTCATCCCTCGGCGAATGCCGCCGAGCGAGCGAGCGAGCCCCCCTTCCCCTTGTGCTCGTCTTGGCGCCCTCTCCTCCAAGCCCAGCAGGCGGTCGAGCACGCACGACCGACGGTGGGAGACGCCGGTGACCCCCTGCGCTGTACTGTACTGTGCTGCACTGCACTGCTCCTAGTCGTACCCTACCCTACCCTGCTTGCGGCCGCTTTCTCCACTGGCACCGCCGGAAGAGGAAGAGTGTGGCACTGGCAGGAATTTTATCTCCTCCTCTCTCGCAGCGCAGGCGCAGGCGCAGGCGCAGGCGCAGGCGGGGGCGTCGATCAGCACTCCACTCGGGAAGGGACCCTTTCCTTTCCCTTGTGGCTGGCTCTTTGTTCCCTTGTGGTCGCTGGGGTCCGACGGGGTCGGTCGTGGGCGTGGGGCGTTCGACGGGAAGGGAGACGTTACCACCGGTTGCTGTTGCTGTGCTGTCAATGGGATGGATGGGAAACGGAAGAGGAGAGCAGTTACGACTTCCCTCTTTCTCCTTCGTCGCCCCTGCCCCCGCGGCCGCTTGCCTGTGGTAACGGGCAGATCTGCTGCGCGTTTATTGTGGTTGTGAAGCCAGAAGAAGAGTGCGTGAGACCGCAGACGTGAACCGGAAGCGTCAAGCGTCCCCCGTCTGTGCTGAGGCGAACCTGAGCGCGGGACCCACTGGATGGAGGACGAAACGTGGGGGCCCACGTGTGATCCTAACCGCTGCAATAGGGATTTGGGACGGAGTATTTTAGTTGTAGTGGAAGGAGTGTATATCTGTAGGGGTACCACGTATCGAAACATGCTTCGTCCAGGCAGCAGGCGTGGAGAGATGACGGCTCGGCTCGCCGGTTGTTGAATCAAAAATGGTATGCTTCGCTGGTCGTCTCCACCACAAATCTCGCCAGCCGGCAGACATATATGCTGCTGGAGCTGGACTGAAATAGACTGCATTCAGGCCAACACTAACTCTTTTGCTACCTTTTTTTTTCCTATTTGCGTTAATTGGTCTCGTGAATCCTCTGCACAAATGGCGCCGCGGGTTCAAGCAACATTTCATTTCATTAATTACCAGCGCATGATAATGTACACAGCCTGGCTATGTCTGTGTGTGTTGATGATGCCGTAATAAGCGCTGTGGACGGTAGAATAATAAACTAACTAAATAACTAAATAGTCCAGCCAAATACGTACTACACGGTTACCCTACTCTATATATACATACGGCTGCTTAAAATAAAAAGGTTATAAAGCTGCAGCCACCGACCTAGTATCTTTATAAATACGTACACACACATCTGTGCTGACTCCTGAACCTCGTTAAGTCAAGCGAGAGGGAAATAAGGTCTTGTTTAGATTTAAAAAGTTTTTAGATTTTGATACGGTAGTATTTTTATTTTTATTTAACAAACATTGTCTGATCATAAAATAACTAGATTTAAAAAATTTGTCTCACGATCTACAGGTAAACCGTGCAATTAGTTTTTATTTTTATCTATGTTTAATACTCTATTCATGTGTCGTAAGATTCGATGTGACAGAGAATCTTTAAAAGTTTTTAATTTTTGGATGAACTAAAAAGACCTACACAAGATAGACACGATATGCATGCCAAAAGTCAATCAGGCATGCGTGTCACGGGAGACTGATCTCATGATAATCGGCGCGTGTTTGTCGTGGTGTGCCGTGATCTGGAGCTGGAGGCAGGTGAGCCGACACGTCGGCCACGCTGAAAATACTCCAAGAAGAAGAAGACCTCGCCATCGTCTGTGTCGTACGGGCTGTCGGCAACGGCCAAGTGTCTCCCACGGACTGTGAGGTTGGCCGAACGGGACGGTCCCGGTCCGTGCTCATCTGACTCATCAAACCGGGTTCCTACCCTCCGGCTTCCACCGCGCGCGAGACGACGGGCGGCGCGGCAGCCGGCAGAGAGCCCGGAGCGCCGCTGGCCCTCCCAATCCCAAGGTCAAACAGCTGATAAACAAGAGCACGGAGCACGTACGTGTGAGGCCGCCCGAGCGGGCGGGAGCCGAGGCCGGGATCGCGCCCCGATTTTTCGGGTCCGAACGGCCGGACACGAGCCATGCGGCGAACAGTTCCAGCGCAATTTTGCCGCTAGTTCTTCCCGCGCGATGCTCTTGTACGGTGATTAAGTCCACGCGTGGCCCACTTGCATGTACGGGATTTCGTATGCTGCCCGCACTGCATCTCGGCAGCGTCCAGGTAGGAAGTCGGGTATGTTTTCTTTTCTTCTTTTTTTATTTCCTTTTTTTCTTATTCTTTTTTCTTTTTTCTTTCTGTTCTCCATTTTTATTTATATTTATTTTTTCTGTTTTATGTTAGTTTTCGTTATCTGTTTCTTTTTATTTTTTATGTTTCTTTTCTTTGCTTTCAATTTCTTTATTTTTTTCTTATTCTTCTTATTTCTTTTATTTTTATTTTCTTTTTTCTTTCTCTTTTTTTATTTTCATGCTTTATTTTTTATTTTATTTTTGTATTTTATGTCATTTTTATTATTATTTTCCATTTTTATATTTTATGTTTCTTTTTTCTTTTTTTTATATTTTTTCTTCTTTTCTTTTTTATGTTCACATGTTCTTTTATATTTTTTTGTTTCATTTCCTAATTATGTTTTTCTTTGATTCATGTTTATGTTCTTTTTTCGCGTGCAGTGATCTTTCATGTTCTGTAATGTTTTTTTAATATTCACATAGAATACATATAAAGTTCTATGATGAATTTATTAGCGATGTTTATATAATATATATGCGATGTTCTATAATATATTAAGTAATGTTCGCTTAGTATATATATGATGTTCTATAATATATATGTGATGTTCTATAATATATTTAGTGATGTTCCATGATGTATTTAGTGATGTTCACGTAATATATATGCGATGTTCTATAATGTTTTAATGACTTCTATAGTGTATTTAGTGTTGTTCACGTAATATACATACGATGTTCTATAATGTATTTAGTGATGTTCTATGGTATATCTAGTAATGTTCGCTTAGTACACATGCGTTGTTCTATAGTATATTTGAAAATGTTTGAAAAGTATACACATGATATTCTTTTAAATATTTTCTATTTCGTGTTTTTAATTTTTTTCTTATACTTTGTTCCAGATTTTATTCATTTTACTTATGTTATGTATTTTATTTATTTTTATGTATATTAAAATACAAATTTCATGAATCTAAAACTAGAGTATTATTGTTCTAAACCAAAAACATTTTTTCTCTGAACCTAGACATTGTCTCTGCTCTTTAAAAAATATTCTATCTTTATCTTTATAAAATAAATGTTTGTTAATAAAATTTTATCTAAATATATTTATGTGAGATCTTGTTTTGAAGGATTTATTGTAAAAAATCTGATGGTATAATCAGAATTTAATTTAGATATTTAGTTTAGGAGTTATTACTTTTTTATTTCTTGTAAAGTATTGCATGCAACGTGGGATGAGGTGGGCCTATGTGATTGGCTTGCCTGTGACTAGCGGTGTGCCTGCCTAGAAACTATAAAAAAATAGCCCACACTGAACAACGTCTGTATCAAAATAATAAAGAAACAGCTTACACGCGTACGTGTACCCGACCGCTGCGGAACGCACGAGACGAGAAAATTGCCGGACCGAAGATTCCGTCCGAACGGCCGGAGCCGAAGAGCCCCCGGGATCGCGCCGTGCTCTGCTCCATTCTGGCGACGCGAGACGGGGCGTGGTGGCGCTCAAATCGCGCGGGGGAGACGTAGTACGTACGTGTCAGTCGTTTGGACCCACGCCATCGATCGGCTCCCACCCGACCGTGCATGGTCGCCCTGTTCAGCTGCGCGGGGCGTTAAGCTATTGGCCTACTTGCTCCGTTCCAAAAAAAAATATCGTTTTAGGTTTTTTATCATAAATTTAACTTAATTTGTAAAAAATATATGCAATATTTATATCTCTAAATAAATTTGTTAAAAAACTAAATTTAAAGATCTTTCCAATGATACTAATTATGTACTATAAATACTAATATTTTTTACTATATATTTAGTTAAGGTTATTTTTCGAAAAACGAAAACGACACTTATTTTAGAACGGAGGGAGTATTTTTTTAAGTAGCCTAGTAGCCTGAGTAGAGTCTAGAGTATAGGTAGGGGTTTCGAATAGGCACGTGGACGCTACGTGGCAAACGATCACCTGTGGTGCAAATCAACTCGCTTACCAAATCCTCAACGCCTGTGTTGGCAGCAAAGAGAGATTAGAAGTGTTTGAAAACTGAGGTCTTGTTTAGTTCTATTTTTTTCGTTTTGGGAATTATAATATTTTTGTTTTTATTTGATATCATGAATTAACTAGATTTAAAAAATTTATCTTATAATTTACAAGCAAATTGTATAAGATTCGGTGTAACGAAAAATTTTAAATTTTTGGAGTGAACTAAACAAAAGCTGAGTTTGCAGCAACAATAACAACAATCGAAAAAGGATCAAATAGCCATTTTCGCTGCCCTGTACAACCATACACAATCAATAAAAAAAAACATCTACTATTCCTTTAATCTAGCTTTTACTCTCCCAACTTTCTAATATCGAGCACCTCTCTCAACAAGAATCGTGAATGTTCTAGGTTGCCGTAACAATATCGTAGGACATTTCTGATATGTGACTCCTCGATCGACACGTCTTCCTAGAAGACGTTCATGGATATTTTTTTACGTGAAGAATGAGCATCTAATTAATCGATATATATTTGTCGACCTACTGCTCGGTTTCTCCGTCTTGACTTCCCTCCACTCCTCTATCGGTGTGATGGCCAGATTCAACGTCAAACACACATTTTGGCAACTCTACTAGGAAAGAAAACAAAACAAATCTACAACGAAGATGTCTGACGAAATTCTAGAGGAGATTCACAAGATGATATAGGAGAGGGTGAAGGCTTGAGCTGCACCAACCTACAGGTTGCTCTAATATGCTTCGAGGTGGATCAATAGGAAACAGTCAAGAAGATCAAAGATAACAACTTTAGTCCTCTTCCCACTACATCTACATCTATGTTAAAAACGTATCGATCTCCCCCTGAATCAGTTTTTTCGCGTGATGAGTTTGATAAGATGATTCATGAGATTTTTAAGAACCTTATAATCGACAAATCTAACAAACTCTTGTACAGCATAAAAAAAAAGTGGAAAAGAAATCTGATTTTTCTATTTATCCTCCTGATGCTTTTGTTAGTAGATCGGCCCTGGTTGCTAGCCAAATCAATATGGGATGTCATTTAGTTGTTTTGGGAGATAAAGCTATGCATCGGCTAGCCAATGTAATATATACCCACTTAGAATTAAAAAGAAGTCAAAGCTTCACAAGAAATTTCAAAAAGCTGCAAAAAAGTCCACTTCAATTAAATTAAGTTCACTATTAAATGTTCCAATGAAACAGCTTACCATGAGAAAAAAAAATATACACAGAGAAGAAATTAGTAAGGTGTTACAACAAAATGAAAAATTGTTCCTACTAATCTTATTATTTTGAATGAAGTTATACTTCCACTATCCATGGAAAAAGTCAAACAAAGAAGATTCTAACCCTTTATTCCTATTGCAATATTTTGTCAATATATTCTTTTGAATAATCTATGAATGCAATTTTATGTCCTAAACTACTTACATATAGTTTCACTAATTGCTGAATAGAATTTGCACAATTTTTTTAATAAAAAATGCTTATTATAATGATTATAGTAATTAGTGTTTTAAATAGCGGCAATAGCATTTAGCGAAAATCACCCAATAGAGAGCGGCCACTGTAAACCGCTATAGATCTGCGGTAGCTGAGTTAGCCGATATAGCATGTCTATACATCGCTATTTGAAAAAAAAATATAAATGCTAGTCACTCTATATAAAATTAGAGATGTTTATGATCAAACATCTTTGGCAATATAAATATACCAGCACGGATGGGCACGCTGACGCCGCGTCGGCAGAGAGGGGGAGCGGGAAAAATGGCTATAACAAAAAGTGCTTAAATATTTTTTAGCTAGTAGGCAAACAGTAATTAACAGTGTAGTTAGTGAAATACAGTCAGCAGTGCTTGCTACAGTAACACCAAAACAATATGGAGATTTATTCGTGTTTGAGGAATTATTATATTATGCCAACACACTACTGCAGTCCGGGTTATTTGTAGGGGCGGCTCGCCCAACCACCCTCACACCGTTTTTACAAATGATGTATTTGTAGGTGCGGTTTTCTGACCGCCCGTATAAATCGATTTTTAGGCACGGCTGGTGTTTAAGCCGCCTTTATAAATAGATTTGTAAGGGCGGTTGATATTGGCAATCACCTTTACAAATTGATTTGTAGGGGCGGTTGTATAACTAGCCGCCCCTATTCTTTATATTTGTAAGAGGGGTTCAATCAAGAACCACCTCTACTGTAAATTTTCCATAATAAATAAATAATATATATTCAAAATTGATCATAGCATGTATATAAATAATAAGCATATATAATTCGAATTCAAATTTGGCAACCGCATGTATACACATATGTAACCATTATTAGAAGTCATTCACAAGTCCATCATTATTACTTAGACTAAATTCACAAGTCCAAATTGTTCCACAACTTATCAACGGCCTAGAGCTAGCCTTTCAGCCTCACGAAGGTGTTGATATTGAGGATTACTACCTAAGTCGGAAGCTAGGTGATGGTAAGTGCCTTTGTGGTACACAATCTCATCCATTATAAAGTTGCAAAGGTTGCAAACCATCTCAAAAAGCTTGTCATACTTATATGGGTCCCTTCTCGTGTCTTTATCTTTCGTCAACTACAAGGGAACAAGTTTAGGTTTAATATCTTATAGCATTTACAAACTTTTTATACTATGAGCGAAGAGGTTCAAAATTACCTGACTAGGGTTTCTGCTATAGCCGTGGTGGTACTCATCATACAACATATGTAGCATCCACAATGTAGACTCCCAGGCTTCTGCTTGGGGCACTATGTTTGTTTCAGATATGGATAAGTTAATTAATGTTATTGACACCCACATAATGGAGTACCAAAGTAAATGACACTTACCGCACATAGAGTTTTGACATACAATGTTTCCTTCCTTTCTAGATGGTGCCTTCCCTTATGATAAATGACATAGTGCCTGAATGTCCTGTTCCAATAATTGTACCAAATGCAACTTGTTAGTATCCCAAATTGAACTTACTAGTATATATACAAACATATTAGTTTCATAAGGATTGTCAATATGTATATGTCTTGAGAATCGATATGAAGTCTTTGTATATTGCTAGTTCAACATCTGTTGAATCATAGATCCATCCATGCTTAGTTCGACTGCAAGGCCTATAGAAACCCAGTGGTTGCTGCACGAATTTAATCATAGAAGAAACATATAAGCTCTTTTGCATCAAAAAAGTATATCGCCTTGTTCATCTACATCCCCCTCACGTGCTTCACCATCATTGCCGGCACCACCAGCATCATCACCACCTTGTTCATTGTCAAAGTCATGACCTTGTTCATTGTCAAAGTAATGATCCATTTGTTGATCAAGCCCGTTTGTGAATTGAGACATGTATTCTAGGGTTTCAGCTTCATCTTCTTGATCATCGTCATTGTCATCAACAACCTTTGTTTCACCATGATGAATCCACAAGTGTGTACTTCGAAACAAATCATTGCCTAATCAGATGTTCTCTTATCGTAGTCACATCTTGAAATGGAATAAGGTTCTTGCAATCTTTGAAGGGACAAATAATTGTGTCACTATTTCTTTGTCAACGCCGTTGCATGCTTCTCTGTGGCTTTGATGAATTTGTCCACCTCATCACGAAAACCTACCTTGAACCTTAGCGAACCATACATCCAAGAGTTCTTGTAGTCCATCTTATAGAAACAAAACAACCAAAGAAAATATATTAAAGGATTCAAATTAATAATTAATTACTCGAGAATAGTTGTATATACTTCAAACCCACACCATGGTAGAAGATAATTAATTGCCTATTAATACATAAATATTTTAAAAATATTAATTGGTTAAAATAAACAATTTTAAAGACAACAATTAGCAACAATTTATAATTCATCCACAAACTTTCATGTCAACTCCATTCCAATTTTATGAAGCATAAATTCAAAAAAAACAAACCCTAGATCTAGAACTAGATGAAACATACATGTATGAAACTAGCGTGTAATCTTCACTAAAATCAAGTAAGATAGACTAATAATGGGTGTAAGCTCATTTCTCTAACTAATTTACACTAATAGCTTCAAAACTAGGGTCTAATTTGCTTGATACAAAACTCAAGCACCATAGAAGAGAGAGAAACAAAACTCAAATTACTCACTAACTAACCATTAAAACTTCAATTAAAGACTTGGAATAGTATTTTTTTTACCTTCTACAACCTCTCCACCAAAGTATTTGAGATCAAAACCTCCGTCCCTTAGTAGAGCAATTTTTAGGAGAAGCCCAAAGCCTCCCAACCTTTTTTTTCTTAAGTTGGACTGAGTGACCCGAGAAAGAAGAAAATGGTGACTGCTATATATACGTCAGGCATTTGTAGGGACGGCTCATGATTCAGCCGCCCCTACAAGTAGAACATTAGGGGCGCCTGGTGATCTAGCCGCCCCTACAAATCATGGCATTTGTAGGGTAGGGCGGCTCTAGCTCCAACCTCCCCTAAAAAAATATTTCCATTCTTACAAACAGTTTTTCACGTAGTGACAAGATGAGGTTATATAATATTGTACATGCAACAGTCCAATTTTACACCTTCCTAATATTGGGGAGCTTTAGAAGAAGCCATGCACATGAATACTCCCTGCCCCCTGCACATGAATCAACTGTCCCCTAAAATGTTAAAAAAATGTCTCCGGAAACAAAAATAAGAAAATCAATAGAATGGCGGCAACTAACGGCCGGAATAAGCTATGGACGGTTAGCTACCAGAAATGATGGTGGTCCTGTGATCCTGTCCAGCTAAGCGGGCTCTGATTGCTTCCTACGCGAAATTTGTTGCCGCAATGCCGCTTGGCCTTGCCATCGTTCCGGCCACGTGACAAGTTGTTGGGACCACAGCTTATCTCAATGCAGCCACAGGGCTACTCTACTAATTAACTCAGGTTACCGTTAATACACTCTGCGATGGACGTTTCCAATCCAGTTAAGTTTGCCTTCTACCATAGCCGGAGATGATTTGGACGCGTAGACTCGCCACCATCTGACTCGCAGCGCCGCCTCCTTTGGTCTGCCGCACCAAACCCAATCGCCATGCAAAATTCCCATGCAACGCCTCCCTTCGTCTGCGACACCAGGGTAAATCGCCATGCAAAATTAAAAAATGGGGGCTGCTAGGGTTTCGCCATGCAACTCGTCTGCCACACCAAAGCCAATCGCCATGCAAAATTAAAAAATGGGGTTGCCAGGGTTTCACCATGCAAAATTCCCATGCAACGCCTCCCTTCGTCTACCACACCAAAAAATAGGGCCGCCAAGGTTCAAACCAGAGTCGTAGAATTGAAACCTCCACACACTAACCAGTTGAGTTGGGTAACTTTCTCGTATAGAGAGCAACCACAACTATATTTATTAAGGACAAACAAGGAAAATTAACTTCTAATCAATCAATCTTTGATTACCATAATCATGTCTTAAACATCAGGTTTTTTTGGGTATGAGGGGAGTACTCAAGTACCAAACCATGATTTGTCACCTCGCTTCTGCATGTGGAACCTCAGTGTTCGCTTGAGCATGTTCGCTTAAACTTATCTGCTAAATATGTTAGCCATTCAAGTGTTTTTTTCTCACGACAAATCAACAAACATATTTTTAGTCATAACTTTTCAGACTAACAAATAGACTAATCTTTCCCTGCTTTCCATGGCAAATGGCAACAAATGCCACAGTACTATACACCCCACCATGTGTCCCTGGGAGGACCAGATCTACCTTGGTCAACTACCTTTGCTCTGTTACTAGTAGCATAGTGTATGCATGGGATATACTTCCTCTATTCCATTAAAAATGACATTTTTAACTTTTGGGTATCATGTTTAATCATTCATCTTGTTTATTTTTTTGCAAATTATAAAATAAATAAATCATTATTAAAGTGTCTTTAATTATAAAATAAGTCATAACAAAATAGATAATGTTTATATAAAAAATTTAAATAAGTTCAAATAAAATGTCACATAGTCCAAAACTTCATTTTTAATGAGACAGAGGAAGTATATTATAGTCTAGTTATATTAAAGCTTTACATTCGAGACACAAAGACCGAACACTTGTTACTCAAAAGCAAATGTATACACAATTTAATCACACTTGACGTGTTTAACCAAGCATGCATGAACGCAGCCCTCTGTCGGGCGCTCGATAACGACCGGCACTGCTCTTTTTGCGTAGCGTGGTCAGATAACGAATTAGGTGAATCGATTGGCCATCGATCGAGTGCCACCTCGCCAACGCGAATGAACAAAAAAGAAAAGACGGGATTAGTAAATAACCAACTCGCCACGCCAATTGAAGGAACGCACGCGGGCACACTACTAAGAACCAAAACTATAATATAATAATAACCCCTCATGTCATCGATTAGTGGCAGCACGGCAGCACCACTGCTCTTGCCTACGGCATGCAACAGTAGCGTACGTGCGTATGTACACGTCGCTAATGTCTTGGGGTACTACCCTACCCTTGAAATGGCCTTTTTCATGCATGGAAATAATATCATCAGCTAGCTAGCTGATGAGCGCTGCACCTGTGTCGTTTGTTGGATTTGGATCGGAGTCACCATCCGTTGATTATTATATTAGCAAGTCGATGGCGACGCTGCTGGCTAACTAACGAGCATCCATGGACAACGATGGCCACTGATCTTCACGGACATTTTTTTATATTTATATTTATATATATAGCTTAATAGCTAGTCTTTGGATGTTTTGTGGATGAAAACGAAGGACCAATGAATCCAACGGCCTTATTTTGTCAAATGGAGAAAGATGGTGTCATTAAATAATTGGCAAAGATCGATCCCCAGGATATTTTCATGCATGTTGCCATTAGAAAACGAGCCTGTGTAGGAACAGGAGATTATGACATGTTTTTGGATCATATTCATTCTGTCATTCATGGAACAAGGTGGTAACTGATGAGAACAGATACGTATCACCCCTGTGTGCGCAGTACGAACAACCCAGCCGTCAGCCGATGCACCCACCGGGCACCGCGCTAGCGGGCCTTGAGTTTGTGAGCTCGGTTAACCACACTTTGCCTTGGATTCATATCAATCCACATGTGTTAGGATGGATTGGAGTAGAACTTGAACTAAATTCTACCCCAATCCACTCCAACACATGTGGATTGAGGTGAATCCGACAACATCCAAACAAGGCCTAAAGTGTTAGGACCCTATTTAGATGCAAAGTATTTTTAAAGTAGTTGAGAAATACTATGATTTTACAAAATACTTTGGTTTTTAAAAGCTATCGAATGTTTGGGTACAACAAATCTTGTAGTCTCTAAAACCATAGTTTTGTGAAAACTGTAATCTTTCTGGAGTTTTAAAAACTCCACTTATGACCTCTTTTTTTTCTAAACCACAGTTTTGTGTCCCTTTGGCTTATAAACCACAATTTTGTGATATTATAGTTTTTGAAAACTGCATAATCAAAACAGGCCAAATGTTTTAGTGTTGTAATTTTGTTTGAGTTCAGACTGATGTATGCTTGGTTGAATTTGTCTGATCTAGCAAGACTAGTATGGAGATTATTTGGAGAGCGAGCTGGAATTTGCAGCTCAGCTAAATTCGTCCGGACTGATTCTGTCTTTGCATCTCCAACTTGTGATCTTAAAGCTAGTGGCCCCATCATAACCCGAAGCAAGAAAAATATACGTACTCCAGATATGTAAGAATACATCAGCGAATCAAGTAGTCAACGCACAATATTGCTGAACCAGGGAAGCACCTACCTAGTCCTAGGGAAACCTTCAGGTCCAACTAGTTGAGATAATCCTCCTGATAAACAGATGAGCAATCCAGACAACCGCACTATTGGATGACGCATCTGGGGTTCCCCCACCGTTCTTACGTGAACGGGTAGAAATTGGAGAAGAGCAGACTACCTAGAAGTATGTATGCGATGAAATAGACACAGATCAAGTAGCCCCATCTTTTGGAGGATCGGCTCGGAGAAGCCAAAATATGTGCAGCAGCCCAGTAAATGGGCGGACTAGCGGATAGAAACCGTGTGGACACCTGTATAAAAATGAAAGCAAGTTGGTATTCAATCCATGGATTCAGATAAGCTTTGCCTTAATGAGGAAGATCATATATTACTGACCTGGACATGCATCACAAAGAAGGCTGTGAATGTCATGAAGACTAGATGCAGAACAAATGGAAGTAGTAATATGGAGCATGCATCTTGATTCTCTTCCATATTTTGTTTAGCTGACATTGTATCATGGAACGTTGCAGAAGCTGTTTCGGCAGCAACCGATTTTCTCTGTTTAACCGTAGAGTTTCCTGTCCAAGAAATATTGTAAGGTTGAAGGCTTTGTGTCCAGCTATTCTTCTAAAAAAGGTCTATCTAGAGATCACTTCAATATTGTATGCTTCTCACTGTATAAAAAAAAATACATGCAATTTTTTTAAAAAAATGTAGATTTCTGAGATTGCAACAGTACCTTGTGCTTTCTTAGTGAGTCCAGCAGAAAGTTCACTCAAAATTGTCACATCATCGGATCTTCTATATGACACAACGGACCTTTCCTCGAGAGCAGTGATAATCTGCTTGTGGATGCTACTTGTTTGGAAAAGTCGGTGAAGCAATTTTGTGTAATGGACAATAGAATAAACCGCAAGAGAAAGTACTGGTGAAGCCAAAAGAAAGTTTGGCAGCTGTTTCACTTGGAAGTACCTCAAGAAACCAACTCCCCTACAAAGAAACCATAAGTAAATTATAAGAAGCAGTTAAGAGTTAAGACTTAAGGATGCTAGAGAGGCAAAATATGTTGTCTATGAGAGAAAACTTATACAACATCGACATCTTTGAGAAACGGTGAACAGACAAATATTCCAATAAAATTTAAAGCAACACAAAGGAGGATGGGGTTTCCATAGTGTACCCAATGTTCATCTCAGCAGATGTGTTATACAACATGGTTCCACATAAGCAAAGGACTATGCCACCAAGCACATGAAATAGAATATAGGGTGAATGAAGAAGCAAGTCAAATTCCATGAAAGATGTATCCAATATATATTTTCTTATGGCTACAAAAAATCATCAACGAAAGTATGCATACAGCTAGCACATAATCATATGGTGATGCAAGACTACCCTAGAATAATTCTAGAGGTAAGCAATTTGACAGATTATTATGCCAATACCAATTCTAACTATTTTCACATAGAAAAAATTACCAGTAGTGGCTCTGAATGAATCCATACAACAAGGGAACTTTTGCTTTGCACCACGGCCTCAATTCCTCTGAGCTCCCATGTACACATATGTTCAAATATCCATATGCTTGGAAAGCAAAGAAAGGTACAAATATGAAAATGGAGCGCAAAGCTCCAATCACAAGGGCCTGCATCGCCAACTGGCCAAAACAAAGAGAAGTTATTAAACAAGCATGTCTTTGCTGATTGTTTTTTATGGAAAAGAAGATAATTTAATGCAATATGGTTGTCTTTTGGTCTCTTAGTGCAAATACTATTATTCATAATAAGAACTGATGTGGAACATACCAAGGGCCTTTTCTTTTGGACAGCGGCATCATATGCTTGTAGCAAGGCCTGAAAACAGAAATAACCAGCATTAAGTGCTCCATTTGACCTAGCTGAACCAGACAGAGCGAGCATTATCACTGCAACAGTATTAGCACCCGAAAACAGGTAGAACATGCCTCCAAGAGAAAAAAGTGCATAAAGACTTTCTGAATACCTGCCAAAAACAACAATTTATCTGTTACGATATGCCAAGCACATGGGTTTCTTTTCTTGTGTTGGTGAAGGAAAATAATATTACAGTGATGAGTAGAACACAGAAGCAGGGTTGAAACAAAACAGAACAGATGCTCGGTAAGCTGCTTTCTGGTCCTTCAAAATCAGCAAAGACAATCTGCACCAACAAGAATTGGTAGTTGCCTTAGTAATGCAGTGATATGCTCAGAAAGGGTTGGTCTAACTTTTGACATTTATGACTATATGATCAGATAGCATCAAGAATAGTGAAAAACTGAAAACTGTAGCCACTAGAAAAATCCTTCAATGGCATCAACATTTGGAAAGAAAGAAATTGCTGCATCTTCCAGCATGCCAGCCTCGTGCCATCAGAGGTCACCGCCAACGGATAAACAAGACAAGTGCAAAGGAGACACGGGAGTTTTTGGGTCTGAGTACTTGTGTTCACTGCTTTGGGCACTTTTTTCTTTCTGTGTTCTTGTGTGCTTCTGAGGCCTCCCCTCCTCCTGGCACTGGCAGCTCAGGACAAATTTTCACTAAAAACTTGCTTTCTATCTTAAGTGAAGGCAGAGCTCCTGCCACCTTTCTTTCAAAAAACAAGAATACTAGAAACAGATTGCGCTAAACTTCAAATGGCTTTTGCATTACAACTGGCAGAATATAGTTTAATAGGTAAGAAGAAACTAATCATCACCACAGGAGGGCCCAGTTCAGTCCACAAGCACCTCACCAAATATTATCCACGAAAGAACACCAGCTCTTGAACTCCGCAAAAGCTCTGATTGGCATCTCCAATGAAGTACAGGAAACACCACTACTGCATTCCAGTGTGCAATGCTATCAAGCGCTAGTTAAATCTAGAAATGTTTGGATACCCAACGAAACCAATTGGCTACAAATAACCCCCAAATAGGTGCATAACTGTAGTACTAGACTTCATCCAACGCATAGAAACAGTGACAATCTACGTGAACACGAAAACAGTAAAGTTTATCAGACGACGAATACCTGTAGAAGTAGGCCGCGGCAGCAACGAATGCGACGTTGTTGAGGACATAGCCGGAGAGCACGAGCACGGCCCTGTACCCTAGTATCGGCACTAGCGGCGCGAACACTGCACAGAAGAAGAATCAACCATCACAACCAGATCAGATAAAGCGCACAAACTGACATCCGAACGAAGACGAGGCAGGGAAGTGCGACGAGCAGGCTTACGCGATCGTGCGAGGAGCGCGAGGGAGGCGGGGAGGAGCGGAAGGAAGGCGAAGGACTGCTCGTACTCGTAGCCGCACTCCGCGGGTCGGGCGAAGTGGACGCCGTCCCACACGGCCAGCGACGAGATAGCGGTGGAGACGGGCGTGTTGGGATCCGGGAACAAGGGGGGAGAGGAGAGGCAGGGTGGGTTGAGAGTGGCGGAGGTGTCGTAGGGGCGGAAGAGGAGGCGGGCGAGCAGGTAGAGGGAGAGGACTAACACGCGGGAGGCCGCGGCGAGACGCACGACGCCGGCGACCGGCGGCGCCATGGGATCCGCGGCGGGGAGGAGGAGAAGCGGCGATCCGTGGGCTGCGGCGGAAAGGCGGTCTGCGGGCCTGAGGCGCGGCTTCCCCGCGCGGCAGGGCACCAAGTGCAACGGATTTTTCACATTTCCGGCCTGGCCCAGCCCAGCCCAGCCCAGCCCATGCTACGGCGCTTCTCTACGGACCAAACAAAACAACGAGCACCACTGGCTGGCTGCTTGGCTAGTTGTGCACTTGTGCGTCATACCAAAACTCCATATCTCCAATCAAAAAAAAAAAACTCCATATCTGGTATTCTCAAAAAAAAAAAGGCCTCCATATCCGTAAATTCCAAACTTGTGATTTGTGAAACTTTCGGTTCAACACTTTAACTGTCACCCATCATCAACCCATCTAAGAGAAGTCATTTGTCTAAAAGTTATTTAGACATTCTAAGAGAAGCCCTGACGCTTTTCACGTTGTCTAATGGTTTTGTCGGGCTAGCTAAGCTCTGATATTACGTGGACAAAAAAGCAAGGTGGCTTACAAACTGGCAAATAAGGAGTCAATATATCATCTGATGAGTCACACGCTAAAGCCATAATCGAAGCTCTACGTTGGAGAAAAAGGGGCAACCTGCACGTTTTCTGGTGCCTACCCATCCCTCTCACGTATCTTGGATGGAAATATCTGTCGCATGTCAAGTATGTCCTATATTTGGTAGATGTTGATTTATGGCTCAACATTTTTTGATGAGGCTATTCATATTATATGCATCAATACCTATATGGCTCAACATTTTTTTTGATGAGGCTATTCATATTATATGCCTGACTATTCGCTGATCCGAAAAGTTATAGCTAAAATTATTGTTGGCTGATTTATTATGAGAGAAAAACACTGATGGCTGGTAGAAAAAGTACGGCATATAAGATAAGCGACCTAGCTGCCCCCAACCTCCCTCCGCCGCGGTCCCCTGTCCTCCCCGGCGTGCTCGGCAACGGCAGGGCCGTCTACCTCCCCCTCCTAGTTGCCCCCAACCTCCCTCCGTCGTCAGTCCCCTGTCCTCCCCAGCGTGCTCCCTTCCTCCCTTGTTCCCCTTCTCCTCCTCCTTGTAAGATCCTTGTATATCCTTTAGGAGTCCCACGATGGGTTCTCCCCTGGTGGTCACCTTCGTCGTCACCGTCGCTGCGGCTGCAGCTCCCGTCGCCGCCGATGAGGCTCCAACAAAGGTACGTTTAAATAAAATAAATCTGCTCCTCCGCAGCACGGCTCTCTCCCCTCCACCTCCACCTTGCGTACCTCGTGTCGCCTTCTAGATCCGTGCTCCTCCGACCCGCATCCATCGCAGCCCGCCTTTGCCTCCACCTCTACTTTGCAGCCATCGATCCTGCCGATCCAGATAGCTCCTTATCCAGCGTTGGCGCAATGACTTCGTCTCCATTTGGGACCTGACTTTGAGCTTCATCCTCTACGTCCGGCGACGGCAACAAACTTACCCTCTGGTCGCTCGGCGCACGCTTCCTCAACGACTCCATCGCCCCAACTTCAACCGACGCTTGGCGTGGTCTTCCATCTGGGTGTATGCGCCATCGGCGCCTCTATGGCCCATCGCTGGTGAATCCGTCGTCATCAACGTCTTCGTCATAGCCGCTGTTCTTATCCGGTCGTTGGACCTCATTGTAATTCAAACTTCCTTGGAGGACCTTTGTGTAAAATGGCTGCTTAATATATAATATATGCAGTTGTCAAAAAAATATTATATGCCTACATTGGTGTTATTCTAAATAACTTTAAATAAAATGTCGTTGGTTATAGTCATAGAACTCCGACTAGCAATTTTTGTAAGGAGTTACTCTCTATCCAATTCCATGTGAACATTTACAAAAATTGAATTAGTAATGCATAAGGCCTTGTTCATTTCTACCCCAAACCAAGGGGGGTGGAGGAGATTAAGGGAGATTTGATCTTAGAACTTTCCTATATTTCTACGTAGGCCCATTTCTTAAAAATCAACCCTAACTTTATTTCAATACGGCGTACCATTGTGAGACTATTATGATTTTGATGGCCCCGAGAGTCATGTACTTTGACTAACTTTATATATATAAATATTAATATTTATGGTATACAATTAATATTATTAGATAGATTGTTGAATTTTATGATAAATTTATTTGGAGATACAAATATTGCATGTATTTTCTATAAATCTAGTCAAACTTACTATATGAAAATAAAAATAACAATTATTTAGGGACGAAAGGAGTATGTAGTACTCCTATTTACTTACCACTTCCAAATATTGTATCACAAAATTGTATCTACTAAACTCATTAAAACCCTCCAACCCAAGAATTAGAGAGAATCCTCTCTCACCAAACATATGCGCTAGAGTTGAGATTTTCACCTAGGACGCATGGATAGAAAACCTTCTCTTCCTCAAGTCAAGATGTGCAATTATGTTTGGGGATCGTATTTGGAATATTTGAACTATAGTCTCCATGTAAATAGTTGCAAAAAATATTGAAGATTACGCCTCGTTGATGCTAGAGACCTGGGCCTTGTTTACTTCCACCCAAAACTCTAAAATTTTTTAAGATTTCTCGTCACCTTAAATCTTTAGACGCATGTATAGAATATTAAATATAGACGAAAATAAAAACTAATTGCACAGTTTGGTCAAAATTTATGAGATGAATCTTTTGAGCCTAGTTAGTCCATGGTTGGATAATAATTACCATAAATAAATGAAAGTGCTACAGTGTCGCGAACTAAACACGGCGCTAGATAGGTACGTAATACACTTATGTCAGCGAGATGACCCTACTAAGGCCCCGTTGCATTACGAGATTTTTTTCCCTATTTCTCGTGTTTTCCTATAATAAAAAATAACTGATTCATGTGAAGTTTATACATTAAATTATATAAAAATTTTGCGTTTTAAAAGGGACCTAATTAAATCTGTGTATAGAACTAGAGTTTGGTATTGAGCTAGTGAGCCTTTTTATGAGCCTAAATCCAAATGCATTAGTAGCATTACAAATTGATGATTAGTATTTTTTTTATTTTGGCCTAAATATTTAATCAAAATATCTTTGAGACGATTCTCCCCACATATGGAGCTTTTACTGGCACCTATACAACATGTTATTCACAGTCCTACGGCAACTGAAAGGTCCTAATATGGCTAGGGGGGGGTGAATAGCCTATTTAAGAATTCTACAAACTCACTAGAGCAAGAGGTTAGTAAATAACAAAGCGAAACTTTTTGCTCTAGCTCTAATGGGGTGTTTGCAAGCCACCTATCCAACAATTCTAGTTGATATAATCACTAGGCATACAAGAGCTATGTCACTACTTGCACTAGAAAGCTACCTAAAGTTTCTATACAAGTAAGTAAGCTACTCTAATTTGCGGGAATGTAAAAGAGAGGATGAGATAATTATACCACCAAGTAGGGGATGAACCAATCACCAATAAAAACAATCAAGCACCGGGAGAATGCCAATCAAATACAATTGAGACACCAATTTTTCTCCCGAGGTTCACGTGCTTGCCGGCACGCTACATCCCCGTTGTGTCGACCAACACTTGGTGGTTCGGTGGCTAAGAGGTGTAGCACGAACCTCGTCCTCACTAGAACACCACAAGAACCAACCCACAAGTGAGGTAACTCAATGACACGAGCACTTTACTAGAGTTACCTTTCGGCTCTCCGCCGGGGAAGGTACAAGACCCCTCACAATCACCGGGAGATGGCCACGAACAATCACCAACTCGTGCCAAAGCTCCTCCACTGCTCCAAGCCGTCTAGGTGGCGGCAACTACCAAGGGTAACAAGAAAACTGCAGCTAGAACGATCCCCAAGTGCCACTAGATGCAATCACTCAAGCAAATGCACTTGGAATCACTCCCAATCTCACAAAGATGTTTAATCTATGAAGGAGATGAGTGGGAGAAGTTTGCTTAGGCTCACAAGAATGTCTAGTAGTCAAGAATGCCAAGAGAGTGAGCCCTAAGCCGGCCAACAACTATTTATAGACCCCTCAAACAAAATAGAGCCGTTGGCTCTCTCATTGGGTCTAACTCGGGGTCACCGGACGCTCTTAAAGGGGCACCAGACGTTCAACACCTGCGTCCGGTGCTCCAACGTCAGCCGCGTGTCAGAATCTAACGGTAACCTGCAGAGCACCGGACGCTGAGCAAGTTGGCACCGGACGCGTCTGGTGCACACCGGTCCAAAACGCAGAGAGGTCTGCAAACGCGCAGGGTCACCGGACGCTGAGCAAGTTGGCACCGGACGCGTCTGGTGCACACCGGTCTAAAACACAGAGAGGTCTGGAAACGCGCAGGGTCACCGAACGCTGAGCACCGGACCGTCCGGTGCTCACCGGACTCACACCCAGAGAGGTTTGCAAAACGCGCGGACACTAGACTCAGAACACCGAACGCTCCAGCTTGCGTCCGGTGCCTGGCGTCCAGTGCATAACCCTAGTTGAGCCAGGCAGCCTGCTCACCGGGACGCTCAGACACAGCGTGAAAGGTCCAAATGGCTAGAGGGGGGGGGTGAGTAGCCTATTTAAAATTTCTACAAACTTCAACTAGACAAGTTGATTAGTAAAACAAAAAGTGAAGCTATTCTAGCACTAGCACTACTAAGCTATGCAAGCCACCTACACAAGTCTGGCAAGAAAGCTAAACACTAGTTACAACAAGAAAGCACAACTAGAAGCTTGCTACACTCCTAAACAAGATAGCTAAGCTAAACAAGCTACACAACTAGCAAGGTATGCACAAAGGTAAAGGAGAGGGGAGTGATTGTTATACCAATGTTGTAGAGTAGAAATATATCCAATCAATCACGTACACAATCACAAGACAGACCTCGGCAAGAGATGACATAAGATTTTTTACCGAGGTTCACTTGCTTCCCGGCAAGCTACTCCTCGTTGTGGCGATACACCCACTTGATGGATCACGAGCTAATTGGCAATCCAAAGCCAAACCCTCAGCGGGTGCCGCACATCCACTCACAAGATGGGGATCCTCCAAGCCACGAGCAATCCACTAGAGTAGCCAATTGCGATCTCCCGCGGGGAAGGCTCAAGAACCCCTCACAAATCACTTGGTGAGGCTCGAAACAATCTCCAATCACGAGCTCAACACCACCACTGCTCCAAGCCGTCTAGGGCGTCGGGAAACACCCAAGAGTAACAAGAAATCCGCAGCAAACTCAAGAATCAAGTGCCACTAAATGCAACTCTCGAAGCAATGCACTTGAATCTCACTCAATCTCACTAGGATTAGCAATCAAGCAAGGAGATGAGTGGAGGGAGTGTTCTCTAGCTCAATGTATGTCTCAAGTAATCAGATGTGCAAGAGTTTGCCTTCCAAAGCCGGCCACCAACTATTTATAAGCCACCCTCAAAAACTAGCCGTTGGCTCTTTTCACTGGGCTGAAAACGGGGGCACCGGACGCTACTAAGTGATCACCAGACGCTCGACCCCCAGCGTCCGGTGCTCAGGGGTAGGCCACGTGTCCTTCTTCGATCTCACGTGTTAGATTCTAACGGCTACCTGCAACACACCGGACGCTCTGCAAGTCCACATCGGACGTGTCCGGTGCACACCGGACTCATGCGCAGAGAGTTCCACAAATCGCAGGGTCACCGGACGCTAAGCACCGGTAGCGTCCGGTGCTCACCGGACCCATGCGCAGAGAGGGTCGCAAAACGCCCTCACACCAGACGCTAACCACCGGACGCTCTCAGAGTGCGTCCGGTGCTCAACCCTAGCAGGGTCAAGCACACCGGACTCTGAGGCCAGCGTCCGGTGCCTCCGCACTCAGCGTCCGGTGAGTGTTTCTCACTGAGAAAAACACTCCCGCGACTTCTCCAAATTTCCCACCGGCGTAATAGAAAATATACACTTATTTTTTCTCAAAAGCGCCGAGAGGAACCCACACCCCTCTCAACCCTAGGAACTCCACCTCCTTTGCAAATGTGCTAACACTAACAAGTGTCCACCACCAAAGTGCATGTGTGTTAGCTTTTCACAAACATTTTAACCAAAGGAGTTAGGTTAGCACTTTACTAGATCCTAATGCATATGCTCAAGATGTAGACCTAGTAGCACTTGATTCGAGAGATGACCGCGATTTCCCCTCTTGATAGTCGGCTATCTATCCTAAACCCGGTCAATCACTTCTCTACTCATCTTAGACCGGCAAAAGTAAAAACCTATGTTTATACCTTTGCCTTGATAACTTTACTCCTCGTCTATCATCATGATCTCCACATCAAGCTTCATCTCTTTGTAGTCATGTGGCCACCTCTCCATGCCACCATGCACCTTCATCACATGTGTTGCTATGCCTAACTCAAATCACTTAAATAAGGCATTAGCAACTTGGTGTCATTAATTACCAAAACCAAACTTGGTCTTTCAATCTTCCCCTTTTTGGTAATTGATGACAACCATCACAAAGATATGAAATGAAATCATAATGAACTTGAATTGCTTGTCCAAAGCATTTTTATCATGAGACAAGGTTGGACAAACATTTCAATTTCAGTTTTGGTAGTACTAGCTCCCCCTACATATGTGCTTCCATGAGTTTGGTTCAAGTTTGCACATATGCATGAATTAGAGTTTTGGGAGATTTATTACTACCAAAATGATGCTAAGGTATATAGAATGGACCTTTGAAGCGTGATACCAATCGGAGTTGCCAATATACTATCCTTAGCACCAATGTAGCTAGACATACATCAAAAACTCAACATACCTCATGAGATCACATTATATGTCTAGATACCACATGAAAATAAAACTCTATGCTAGAATTCAAAGCATCATTCAAGTTCTATTTCTAGCAAGCACCAATCAAACAAGAGTAGTGAAATTAAACTTGTAATGCAACACCTCATTATGTTAGTGCACAATCAAATGAAACAAATGGTTCATGAGCTTGCTCCCTCTATTTGTGTGCTCAAGTGTAAAAGATGTTTTCACAATCAAATGAAACAAATGGTTCATGAGCTTCCTCCCTCTATTTGTGTGCTCAAGTGTAAAAGATGTTTTCTCTCCCTATCTTTGTTTCTCTTCCCTCTTTTTGACTTTATCTTTGTTTCTATCCCCCTTTGTCATCAATGACCACAAAGGTTCATATTTTAGTGAGAATTAAGTCAATCAATGTGAGGGTCAAATTATGGTTCAATCTAGATCACTTGCCTAGAATATGTAATTCGGTTTGATCCAAGGACAAGCTTCTTCACACCTCATAAAGTATAAGGGTTATCTTGACCATGTTGAATTACACATCATAAGCTCATATTCTAGATTCAACACTAGGCTTGCAAGCTCACCAACATGTCATATGCTACCACTAGATCAATTAAACATAGAAGCAATAGTGGTACCATACATACATCAAAATCTTTTGATTTTTATGAATGAGCCTATTTGTCATGCAAACATGTCTATATGTTCTAATCATGTCCTTAGCAAAGTATGAATGCTATGTCAACCAACTTTACCTTGCTTTGTTGGAGGAGAGGCATGTCATATTTAAAAGTGGGGGTACACTCATCTCAAGTTGGAGAAGTCAAGTATGTTCAATTCATTCCTCAACTTGCAAAATCTCTTCTCATCAAGTGGCTTTGTGAATTTGTCACCAAGTTGATCTTCGGTGCCAATGCTTTCAATGCTAATATCACCCTTTTGTTGATGGTCTCTTATGAAATGGTGCCTTATGTCAATGTGCTTGGTTCTTGAATGTTGAACCGGATTTTGTGTCATCTTGATAGCACTCTCATTGTCACATAGCAAAGGCACATTTTTGAATTTGATTCCAAAGTCATTCAAGGTAGCTTTCATCCAAAGCAATTGTGCACAACAACTACCGGCACTAATGTATTCGGCCTCGGCGGTTGATAGTGCAACACTATTTTGTTTCTTTGATGACCATGAAACTAGAGACCTTCCTAGCAATTGACAAGTGCCACTTGTGCTCATTCTATCAATCTTGCATCCACCATAATCGGAGTCCGAATATCCAATTAACTCAAAGTTAGACCCCTTGGGATACCATAATCCAATATCATGAGTGCCCTTGAGATACCTCAATATTCTTTTGGTTGCTTTCAAGTGACTTTCTCTAGGTGAAGCTTGGTATCTAGCATACTTGCACACACTAAACATTACATCCGGCCTTGATGCGGTGACATAGAGCAAACTTCCAATCATGGACCGATATAGCTTTTGGTCTACCATGTTGCCACTTGCATCGGTACTTAATTGATCATTTGTGCCCATAGGTGTGCTCATTGATTTGGCTTCTTGCAACCCAAACTTCTTGATCATGTCCTTGATGTACTTTCCTTGACACACAAAAGTGCCATCCTTCATTTGCTTGATTTGAAGACCAAGGAAATAACTAAGCTCTCCAATCATGGACATTTCAAACTCATTTGCCATCATTCTTCCAAATTCTTCACAAAAGTCTTGATTGGTTGATCCAAAGATGATATCATCAACATAGATTTGCAACACAAACAAGTCCTTGCCTAGCTTCTTGGTGAAGAGGGTAGTGTCAACCTTTCCCATCTTGAACCCTTTAGAAAGAAGAAAATCTCTCAATCTCTCATACCATGCTCTAGGTGCTTGCTTCAAACCATACAATGCCTTCTTGAGCTTGTACACATGGTTGGGTTTCTTGTCGTCTTCAAAACCGGGAGGTTGTTCAACATAAACCAACTCATTGATGTATCCATTGAGAAATGCACTCTTCACATCCATTTGATAGAGCTTGATGATGTGGGCACAAGCATAGGTTAATAATATTCTAATTGCCTCCAATCTTGCAACCGGTGCATATGTTTCTCCAAAGTCAAGACCTTCAACTTGAGTGTAGCCTTGTGCTACTAATCTTGCTTTGTTTATCACAACTACACCATCTTGATCTTGCTTGTTTCTAAAGACCCACTTGGTACCAATCACATTGTAGTTCTTTGGCCTCTCAACAAGCTCCCACACTTGATTTCTTGTGAAGTTGTTCAATTCTTCATGCATGGCATTTACCCAATCAGAATCTTTCAATGCATCTTCTATCTTCTTTGGTTCCTCAAATGAGACAAATGAATAGTGCTCACAAAAGGATGCTAGCCTTGATCTTGTTTGTACACCACTTTGAATTCCTCCAATGACTTGATCCAATGGATGATCCCTTGCTATGCTTGTAGGTTGTAGTATTGGGAGTTGATTGCTTACACTAGCTTGACTTTGATTTTGATCATCATCATGAGAGCCACTAGTACTTGCTTGATTTGTATCAATTTGCACTTCTTGATTGATCATGTGAATGTCATTATCATCATCAACTTGCATCGGCCTTATGTCACCAACATCCATGTTCTTTATTGCATTTGCCAATTGATCTCCTCTCACATCATCAAGATTTTGAGCTTCACTTTGAGATCCCTCGGTTTCATCAAACTCAACATCATGGACTTCTTCCAATGTGCCACTTGCCAAGTTCCAAACTCTATATGCCTTGCTTGCGATGGAATAACCAAGTAAGAAACCTTCATCACATTTCTTCTCAAATTTGCTCAATCTAGTGCCTTTCTTGAGAATGTAGCATTTGCAACCAAACACTCTAAAGTATGCAATGTTGGGCTTTCTTCCATTCAATAGCTCATAGGGTGTCTTTCCAAGCTTTCCATGGCAATAGAGACGGTTGCTACAATAGCAAGCCATGTTGATAGCTTCACTCCAAAATGAATGGCTAACATTGTATTCACTAAGCATTGATCTAGCCATATCAATCAAGGTTCTATTCTTCCTTTCAACTACACCATTGGATTGAGGAGTGTATGTTGGAGAGAATTGATGTCCAATACCAAGATCATCACACAATTCTTCAATTCTTGTGTTCTTGAATTCACTACCATTGTCACTTCTAATCTTCTTGATAGTGGTTTCAAACTCATTTTGCACTCTCTTGACAAAAGATTTGAATAGATCACAAACATCACTCTTGTCATAGAGGAAGAACACCCAAGTGTATCTAGTGTAGTCATCTACTATCACAAATCCATACTTGTTGCCACCAATGCTAGTGTATGTTGTTGGCCCAAATAAATCCATGTGCAATAGCTCAAATGCTTTTGATGTGCTCATTTCACTTTTCTTAGGATGTGCATTTCCAACTTGCTTTCCGGCTTGACAAGCACTACATGGTTTATCCTTCTCAAAGGTGACATCCTTCAAGCCTCTAACTAAGTCATGCCTCAATAGTTTGTTCAATTGTTTCATTCCAACATGACCAAGCCTTCTATGCCACAACCAACCCAAACTTGATTTGCTAATTAGGCATGATGTCAATTGAGTGTCACTATCATTGAAATCAACCAAGTAGAAGCTACCATGCCTAAATCCTTTGAATATCAAGTTTGATCCATCAACACTAACAACCTCAACATCATCACTTCTAAAGATGCACTTGAAACCAAGGTCACAAAGTTGTGCAATTGACAAGAGATTGAAATCAAGGCTTTCAACTAGCAACACATTTGATATGCTCATGTCATTTGAGATAGTAATTTTACCAAGCCCCTTGACCTTGCCTTTCTTGTTGTTGCCGAAGGTTATTGAATCAAAGCCACCATTTTGACTAGTATCAATTGATTTGAACATACAAGACTCCCCGGTCATATGTTGAGTGCACCCACTATCAAGCACCCAATGCCTTCCTCCGGCTTTGTAATTGACCTACAAGACAAGATAAATTCTTTTTAGGTACCCAAACTTGATTGGGTCCTCCAAGGTTAGCAACTAAGCTCTTTGGTACCCAAATGGCTTTCTTCTTTGAGCCCATCCATGGTGCACCAATGAACTTAGCATGAACACCTTTTGTATCCTTGGTAAGCACATAGAAAGAATTTAGCTTAATTGAGGATACATGAGCTTTGAGTTTCTTGTTCATGCATTGTTGCTCTAGGTGACCAACTTGCTTGCAAGCTTTGCAATACCGGCCATTGTTCTTCACAAAACTAGTCTTGTGAGGAGCAAAGGCGACTTTGCCTTTCTTGGGGTTATAGCCCAATCCCTCTTTGTAGAGAGAAGCTCTTTGGCTACCCAAGCACATAAGCAAGCGGTCCTCACCACCATAAGCCTTGGCTAAGGTGTGATTGAGCTCCTTTACCTCCTTCTTGAGAATTTTATTCTCAGCTTTTAGTGTGGTGTCACATGTGAAACCATCACTACTAGATGAGGATGATGTAGATGTGCTACATGAAGAGTTAGTAGAACCAACAACAATAGGCTTACTTAAGATATCACATGTTAGGCCTATGTTGCAAGTTTTAGCTTTCACCATTTTAGTAGGCTCATTTTCACACTTGTTAACTAGAGAGGAATGAGCTTCTTCAAGTTTAGTGTGAGCCTTTTGAAGCTTCTTATGGTCTTCCTTTAGACTCTCATAAGATGCCCTAAGTTCATCAAGTTCTTGCTCAAGGGTTTTCTTATCTTTAAGCAAGGCCTTACACTCCTTTCTAGTTTCTTTATAGTGATAAGTGCAATCTTCTAGCATAGTGATTAGTTCATCTTTAGTTGGTTCATCATCATCACTATCACTATCACTAGCATGGTCACTCTCATCATCGGATGATACCTTAGTGGCCTTAGCCATGAAGCATGATGGAGTGTCGAAGATGGAGCTCTTTCCTTGAATTGCAATGCTAGCATGCGCCTTGTTCTTGGTGCTCTCATCATCACTTGAGGAGTCATCACTATCCCAAGTTGCAACATGGGCATCACCCTTCTTCTTGTTTGAGCCTTCCTTCTTTTCTTGCTTCTTCTTTTGCTTCTTTCTTTCCTTCTTGATAGCATCTTCATCATCACTATCATAAGGACACTTGGCGATGAGATGATCCTTGCTATGGCATCTAAAGCACCTCATGGAATGGTCATTCTTCTTGGAGGAGCTCTTCTTCCTTCTTGCCCGATAGCCTTTCTTCTTCATAAACTTGCCAAATCTCTTGACAAGAAGAGCCATCTCCTCATCTTCATCACTATCACAAGAGCTTGCTTCTTCTTCACTTGATGATTCTTGCTTAGCTTTGCCCTTGGATGCGGAGGCCTTGAATGCCACACTTTTTTGTTCTCATCATCTTTCTTCTCACCATCCTCCTTCTTCTTGATCAACTCATCCTTTTCATCATCTTCTCTATAGGCATCATCGGTCATCACCTCTTGAAAGACTTGTTGGGGAGTTGATTCACTAAGAGTTGTCTTGACTAGCACGGTGATCAATGTGTCAAATCTCTTGGGCAAGCTTCTCAAGAACTTCATAGAGAATTGACTATCTTTTACTTCTTCCCCAAGTGCCTTGAGCTCATTCACAATGACTTGCAACCGGTGAAACATCTCCGGCACACTTTCATCTTCTTGCATCTTGAAGCTTGAGATTTTTTCTTAGAGAATGTAAGCTTTGGCGGTCTTGGTTCCCTTGGTGCCTTCAAATGTTTCTTCTAGTTTTGCCCATGCATCATGAGCAATCTCAATGTTCTTGATTTGCTCAAAGGTCTTGTCATCAAGAGCTTCATGAAGAGCACTTATTGCAATGTCATTGCATTGAAGCTTCTTTTCTTCAACCGGTGTAGGTGTATTCTCATTTGCAACCTCAAACTTTGTTTTGGTCACCTTCCAAACTTCTCTATTGATTGACTTGAGATGGGCGGTCATCTTGACCTTCCAATAAGCATAATTGGTGCCATCAAAGTAAGGTGCCTTCTTGGTGTTGTTGATATGCAAACTAAGAGCCATTTCTTCACCGTAGGTTGTTAAGCCTCAAATAAACGGTGCCTCGGCTCTGATACCACTTGAAAGGTCCAAATGGCTAGAGGGGGGGTGAATAGCCTATTTAAAATTTCTACAAACTTCAACTAGACAAGTTGATTAGTAAAACAAAAGGCGAAGCTATTCTAGCACTAGCACTACTAAGCTATGCAAGCCACCTACACAAGTCTGGCAAGAAAGCTAAACATTAGTTACAACAAGAAAGCACAACTAGAAGCTTGCTACACTCCTAAACAAGATAGCTAAGCTAAACAAGCTACACAACTAGCAAGGTATGCACAAAGGTAAAGGAGAGGGGAGTGATTGTTATACCAACGTTGTAGAGTAGAAATATATCCAATCAATCACGTACACAATCACAAGAGAGACCTCGACAAGAGATGACACAAGATTTTTTACTGAGGTTCACTTGCTTCCCGGCAAGCTACTCCTCGTTGTGGCGATACACCCACTTGATGGATCACGAGCTAATTGGCAATTCAAAGCCAAACCCTCCGCGGGTGCCGCACATCCACTCACAAGATGGGGATCCTCCAAGCCATGAGCAATCCACTAGAGTAGCCAATTGCGATCTCCCGCGGGGAAGGCTCAAGAACTCCTCACAAATCACTTGGTGAGGCTCGAAACAATCTCCAATCACGAGCTCAACACCACCGCTGCTCCAAGCCGTCTAGGGCGTCGGGAAACACCCAAGAGTAACAAGAAATCCGCAGCAAACTCAAGAATCAAGTGCCACTAAATGCAACTCTTAAAGCGATGCACTTGAATCTCACTCAATCTCACTAGGATTAGCAATCAAGCAAGGAGATGAGTGGAGGGAGTGTTCTCTAGCTCAATGTATGTCTCAAGTAATCAGATGTGCAAGAGTTTGCCTTCCAAAGCCGGCCACCAACTATTTATAAGCCCCCCTCAAAAACTAGCCGTTGGCTGTTTTCACTAGGCTAAAAACGGGGGCACCGGACGCTACTAAGTGATCACCGGACGCTCGACCCCCAGCGTTCGGTGCTCAGGGGTAGGCCACGTGTTCTTCTTCAATCTCGCGTGTCAGATTCTAACGGCTACCTGCAACACACCGGACACTCTGCAAGTCCACACCGGACGTGTCCGGTGCACACCGGACTCATGCGCAGAGAGTTCCGCAAATCGCAGGGTCACCGGACGCTAAGCACCGGTAGTGTCCGGTGCTCACCGGACCCATGCGCAGAGAGGGTCGCAAAACGCCCTCATACCGGACGCTAACCACCGGACGCTCTCAGAGTGCGTCCGGTGCTCCACCCTAGCAGGGTCAAGCACACCGGACTCTGGGCCAGCGTCCGGTGCCTCCGCACTCAGCGTCCGGTGAGTGTTTCTCACTGAGAAAAACAATCCCGCGACTTCTCCAAATTTCCCACCGGCGTAATAGAAAATATACACTTATTTTTTCTCAAAAGCGCCGAGAGGAACCCACACCCCTCTCAACCCTAGGAACTCCACCTCCTTTGTAAATGTGCTAACACTAACAAGTGTCCACCACCAAAGTGCATGTGTGTTAGCTTTTCACAAACATTTTAACCAAAGGAGTTAGGTTAGCACTTTACTAGATCCTAATGCATATGCTCAAGATGTAGACCTAGTAGCACTTGATTCGAGAGATGACCGCGATTTCCCCTCTTGATAGTCGGCTATCTATCCTAAACCCGGTCAATCTCTTCTCTACTCATCTTAGACCGGCAAAAGTAAAAACCTATGTTTATATCTTTGCCTTGATAACTTTGCTCCTCGTCTATCATCATGATCTCCACATCAAGCTTCATCTCTTTGTAGTCATGTGGCCACCTCTCCATGCCACCATGCACCTTCATCACATGTGTTGCTATGTCTAACTCAAATCACTTAAATAAGGCATTAGCAACTTGGTGTAATTAATTACCAAAACCAAACTTGGGCTTTCACAGCGTCCGGTGCCTCTGAGCCAGCGTCCGGTGAGTGTTCCTCAGCGAGAAACACTCCCGCGACTTCTCCAAAGTTCCCACAGACGCAATAGAAAAAAATGCACTTCATTTTCTCGAAAAGCGCCGAGGGAGAGAGGAACCCATCCTCTCTCAACCTTTCAAACTCCACCTCCTTCTCAAAGTGTGCCAACACCACAAAGTGTGTACCAACAAGTGCACGTGTGTTAGCAATTTCACAATCATTTTCTTTGAAGGAGTTACGTTAGCTCACTAGGTTCTAAATGCATGTGCATGAACAATGACACCTAGTGGCACTTGATAACCGCTTAGCCAAAGAATTCTCCTCTTTATAGTACGGCTATCTATCCTAAATGTGATCACACACTCTATAGTACTTTTTTCTCTTTTTCTTTTCCAAGTTGAGCACTTGATCATCTTGTGGTCATCACCATCATCACCATGATCATCACTCGCTCCATCACTTGGCATGTACCAACCTTATTAAGTCTACACACACTTAGTATAGAGGTTAGTACTAGGGTTTCATCAATTATCCAAAACCAAACTAGGGCTTTCAGCCACCTCTAATAATAATGTTCAAGCCAGTAGTAAGATGCAATGCCATGTAGAGTCATAGTCCTACTTCTATCTCTAGTCATAACTTGATGGTTTTGGATAGTCTTTTGGATAACAAAATTGTCCTGTACCTTCGGTTGTCAAAACTCCCCGTATAAACCATGACTAAAAGGGGCATCGATGAATGGACGTGTCTCCATTTGGATACACAAATACAAATGCTGGCAGCTTCATTCCAAATGGATTGGAAAAGGTTGGACACTTAGGGCTTCCCCAACGCATATACATGGCGTGCTGCCCCAAGCACCAAGCTGGCATTGTATGTCCACGTCTTCACCGATGGTAGTCTCATAGTCTGCCAGAGCAGCCTCCAGTAGAAGATGTGATCGCTCTATACAAAAAGTGCAGACAACAATTGAAAAACATGTTGTGGCGATAGAGCAAGCTTCATCCCTCTGACACACACGTTTTGGACATGAATAAAGTGAGGTACGTTCTAAGTCTACCTATCAGAGCCTGCGTTGTTGATTTTGGGAGCTCAACCTAAGGCTTGCTTTTCTATCCTGAGGCATATAGAACCTACAGCCTGCATTGAAGAAGCCCTTACCCCCACGAGAAATGAAATCACGTTAAGGCTTCGTTCAGTTTGTGAAAATTTTTGGTTTTGGCTACTGTAACACTTTCGTTTGTATGTGACAATTATTATCCAATTATGGAGTAATTAGTCTTAAAAGATTCGTTTCTCAAATTACAGATAAACTATGTAATTAGTTTTTATTTTCGACTATATTTAATGCTTCATGTATGCATATAAAGATTTGATTTGATGGAAATCTTGAAAATTTTTAGGAAAGCCTTACGAAAATGAGAGTAGCACCTTTTGACGAAACGCAACCGGCCTTGACGTGCTCAAGAATTCGCGATGGTATTGCTAGGCCAGCCTTTTTCTTTTTCAACAACACAATGAATGTGGCAAGTGGCATGGCGTCGTCTCATTCGATTCCATTTTTCTACCGCGCGCAAAAGCTTACGGCAACCAGAAATTAATTAATTAATTAATTAATTAATTAAAAAAAGTCAATTCCTTCCCTCCCCGCGTCAAAAAGAAGCGGGCCGTACCAAGCTACCTAACCTCCCTGTCCTGCGGTCGTCCACTTCTCTTCCGATCCGAAGCCAACTCTTGTCAACTCCCAGTAGAAAGCTTCAGCTGCTGCCTGCCCACAGAAATCCCCCCCAATTCACCTTCAAAAAAAGGAGCAAGGCTTGCTGTTCCCGAAATCTCCTTCCCATCAACGGTGGTGTCGGCCACCTGAGCAGCTCCCCACTGCTCCTCCCAAGCCGCGGCTCCACTCCGCACAGGGCTCGCGACTCTTTTCGCCACCGAAAGGAGGGAGGGCGGCGCGGCGGAGATGGTGGGGGGTGGTGGCGGTGGCGGCGGCGGGGCGCTGCGGCGGGTGGGCAAGTACGAGGTGGGACGCACCATCGGGGAAGGCACCTTCGCCAAGGTCAAGTTCGCGCAGAACACCGAGACCGGGGAGAGCGTCGCCATGAAGGTGCTCGACCGCTCCTCCATCCTCAAGCACAAGATGGCCGAACAGGTGACCCCAGCTGGCCCTCCAAATAAATAATGTTGTTGGGATGGCTCGCGGAAGCATTTCTTTTCTCACTGATTCCGCGCTCAGTAGGTTGTTCATGTCGTGGATTTTAATCCTTGCTATAGCCGTTTCTGTGGACGAATTTCTCCTCGCTCCTTTCAAAGGGTGTCATCGATGCTTCGCAAACTGTTGTACCATGCCTGCTTCTTTCGCATCTTTTTTTTTTTCTAAACATTAATAGCTGTACTGCTTTGTGATGTACAGCTGCACAAGCTAGCTGGAATGGTAGATGTCCTAGGGTGACTTACCTTTGTACACACAATTCTTATTTGCAGATTAAGAGAGAGATATCCATAATGAAGCTTGTCAGGCATCCCAATGTCGTTAGGCTACACGAGGCACGCTTATCTATCTCTTCCTTATAACCATTCTTTAACATTTTTCTTATCAGTTGCCCTTTTGTTTTTTAAAGTATCCGTGTCATCCATTCTGTTATGTGCAGGTTTTGGCAAGCCGGAAGAAGATATTTATCATTCTGGAGTTCATCACTGGTGGCGAGCTATTCGATAAAATTGTAAGACTGCTATGGTTAACTATTAACTGTCCTTATCACTCTTGACTTTTTGGTATGATCTGGTAAAATAAATATTAGTTCCATGCATTTGTTGTTTAGATTATATGCCTGTCACATTCCATCTTGGATGTTCAATTGCCACCTTTGCTTTTACTGTAAGAGCGCAAATTCATTGGACATGGAAGAGACACACGTTTCTCTCAGAGCCATTGTATTTTAATTTATATTTGCAAAAAATGAACATGTCACTATATGTTCCTTTTGTCCATCAATTGTGGATCGTATTTGTGGTTTTGATTCTAGTTCCATTGAACGTGTTATTCCTACATATATGTACTAATCCAAAGACTTGAATTTGAAGACGTACTTGCTCTATTGGAATTTATCTTACTTAGGTTCATTTCAAACAATATGTTTACATGAAAAGGAAACTGATAACACTGAAACATACGATTTTCAGATTCGTCATGGGAGACTCAATGAAGCAGATGCACGCAGATACTTTCAGCAGCTTATTGATGGTGTTGATTTTTGTCACAAGAAAGGAGTCTACCATCGAGACTTAAAGGTGAACATGGGATGGAAAAAATGATTGAGTATGCATTTCATGATTTTTGGGATTGCTAATCTCGTTTTGCATGCATGCAGCCCGAAAATCTCCTCCTTGATTCCCAGGGCAATCTTAAAATTTCAGACTTTGGACTGAGTGCATGGCCTGCTCAGGTGTGTATCTTTGTGAAGCTTCATTATACCTTATTCTTTTTGTTCTCTTCTTATGATGCTTAACGGGTCAACTGCAGGGATCTTCTCTTCTACGTACGACCTGTGGGACCCCGAACTATGTTGCCCCAGAGGTAAACCTGAATCATACACTCAGTTCTTTTAGGAATTACTAAACCTGCCATTGAAACAAAGTGGTGATTTAGGATATAATTTCTCTGTCTTAAGACTGTCTTAAGACGTTACTACTTATAGTGCTTGTATGTGGGTACCCAATGGTAATAGGGTGAATAACCTTTATTCTCTCTTTGTTATGTCAGTTTGAAAAAAAGTTAATTATGCCACTTGAATAAGCACTTAGCATGCACGCAGGCTGACAAAATGTCATTCTGCTTTGTGATGTATCATGATTATTTAATGTGGATCGTATCACCTGTGGGTAGGGGGTTTCAGTGACGACTCACTGAAATAACGAAAGTCATGCCCGTATCTAACTGTCCAAATAAAAGAGATTACAATTTTTCTGTTCTGTTAATGCTTGTGTAGAGAACTTGTAGATTTTCTAACTTATACTCAATACAAACATCTCTTTACTGCAAACGACTCTTTCAAATATGGATAACCAATAACTATCTATTCTTTTCATGATAAAGTCAGCTTTTTTTACATGACACATATTGTGCTTACTGTGCCCACATGTTCACTGGACCAGGTTCTCAGTCATAAGGGATATAATGGCGCGCTTGCTGATACATGGTCATGTGGAGTTATTCTATATGTATTGTTAGCAGGTTATCTTCCATTTGATGAAGTGGACTTGACTACCCTTTATGGAAAGGTTTGGCTCTTAACTACAAGCCAGTAACTCTTTTTGAGATTAGGTACTAAAAAGGAAGTATATACATTCTTTGTTAATGTCTTAAGGCTACAGATCCAACGTTGGTTTGACACTCACTACTTATGAAATAGAGAAGAGGGAGGTAGTAGCACAACTACAACTTGGCATACATGAACTCCTTACTTTGCTTTGTA
Organism: Sorghum bicolor; assembly: GCF_000003195.3. NCBI lineage: Eukaryota > Viridiplantae > Streptophyta > Magnoliopsida > Poales > Poaceae > Sorghum > Sorghum bicolor. The sequence continues at coordinate 47,920,072 of NC_012872.2, forward strand.
ACTGTGTCTTGTTTCAATTTAAAGCAAATAAGCATTGGCCCTCTAGAAGAGATGTTTGTATAAGAGTGCTTCTTATTGCCTTTTGCGGCTGAGCTCTATTTGTTGCTTTCACCCTTTGTATTTTTTTCGAAAGAACAACAGCAGGGGAAGCCCCCATTGTTAGGTTCACCCTTTGTATTTGATTCCATATATATTTACTGGTGGTTTTAACAAGAAATTTATCTTAGATAATTGATTGTTCTTGTGGAATGGAATTTCTATATCTTGCTGCCTTCTTTTCTTAATGCAGATTGAGAGTGCAGAATATTCATTCCCAGCCTGGTTTTCAGGTGGTGCAAAATCACTGATTCGTAGAATTCTTGACCCAAATCCAGAGAAGGTAAGTTAAGCTTGAGATGAAGAAACCTGCTATGAGCTGTACCTTATCATAACATAGGGCATATTGTTATGCTGTTAACTTTCCAAAGCACAGTGCTCTGATACATTCCTGCAGATACTAAGGGCTTCTTTGTTAAGGTTATAATTGTGACATGTTAGCACAATGCCATAAGGCCTGCTCAACAAGTACAAGCATAACTTTGATATGTCACATCTTGCCTGTTTATTCAAGCTGGAAAGTTATAGGAGTTTTCATCATTAACGATATGAATTTATGTACTTTATAATAGGCTAATATCTCAAACAGGAATCTAACCTAATTCTTGTATTTTTAGTAATCTTCTTGATCTGATCGGCATATACCATTTAATGGGTGGAATTACATGCTTGTTACTTGCTAGTTTCTTATCTTTGTAAATGGAGTTGGATGAACTGTGTATTGTGATTATAAGTATGTACGTGGAATGTATACCCTATTATTACCAGAAATGGGACTTATATGGGCACTACAGCATAGATTACTCAGTGAGTTACATTGCTTCAGAAGGCTTTGTACCAGGCATGATAAGTAGGTGTACCAGTTCCATTTGGAAGCAAATGACCTAGTTCATCAGGTCATCTTGACTTTGTTAATTTTTATTGCTTGATTTGATTCCACTATGTTATTGTTCTTTTTCCTGGATTCATTTACAATAACTGATAGGGGAGGGGAGGCACTTAAAAAGATAAATATAAGTTAAATGGAGATGAATGATCTTCCATATAACATACAATTATACAAGGACATGAAATGTTTTATCTTTGCTACAATATCTGGTGTTTTGTTGATCATATATGTTTTCTGACATGGAACAGCGAATCAGGATAGAAGAGATCAGAAACGATGAATGGTTTCAGAAGAATTATGAACCTATCAAAGAAATAGAAAATGAGGAAGTCAATCTCGATGATGTCAATGCAGCTTTTGATGATCCTGAGGTATAGACCTTCTCCTCGAATTCATTTGGCAGGGAAATGTTGCATTTAGACATAGTATGCAATGCACTTAAATCTTCATCACTTGGTTCCAGTAAAACCCTGGCAAAATGTTCCATAAGAAGAAGCTGTGTGATTGTGGATACTCAAAAAGTATTTGTCCTTGACTCCTTGTGCACCAGTGCTTTCTTGAGTTTTGTGTACTTATGTACTTATTCATAGAGAATTGTTAGACAACACTGTAATCAATTAGACATTTTTTTTTGTTGTATTCATTCACAATTATTGAGTTAAAAGACCAAAATATAGTATAAAAAAAAGACCAAAATACATTAGCGACATGCTGGCCTGGTCATCTTACCTGTCACAACACATTGTTAAAGGAGATGTTATATAACCTTGAAAGGGAAACAACTTAGTTTGAGACAATTTGTTCTTAGTTTTAGCAATCCTACCCATCCAGAGAACTGTAGCAGTTTGTATGATGTTATGCTTGGGGTTAGAAAAAAAGAATACCTGGCATTTTATGGAAATTTGTTTTAGTTGAAATCCTGGAGAATTGTTTATTCAACGTCCAGCTACTGTTAATCTGATATTATCTAAATAGTCTTTCTTTTCTTTCTGTATCTCATTACCAAATATGTACGATAGTTCTACCATCTGTAATGTCAGCTCCCTCCCTTATTCTGGGGACAGTCATAATTTTGAGTTCATGAGCTAAGTAATTCGAGAAAGTAATGCATAAATGGCAACTTCTTATGTTTACCAAGGGGTAATTCTAGTTTAGAATAGCATCTCAAAACAAGGCTCAGTAAGGCCTCAACTCCCTTGTCATCCTTGGTGTTTGGACCTTGTGGATTCATCATAATAATTCTGTGTTTGATTGTGTTTCTCCAAACTTGGCTAGAGCCTTACTGCTCGCTAGGGAGTTATTTTTTGGGGTTTTGCCAGGGCTAGAGGTATCTCCTACCTCCTCGCCTTTGTGCCGGTGTAGTGTGTTTGCTTTGGTTGGGTACTTGGGTCGTTTCATCCTTTGTCATAGGTGAGTCGGATGTTAGTAGCAAGGTTTTTGTGGTGTTGGGGTCATGGTTTTGAGTCGTCGCCTAGTCATCACCTAGTCGTCGCGTAGGCGTTGAGGCGTACCCCAGGTGCCATAGGGTTTTAGTTACGCCATATCGCCTTAGGCGGAAGGCGCCCTAGGTGTCCAGGCGTATCCCCAGCGCCACAGGACGCCGCAATGCCTCAAAAACCATGGTTGGGGTGTGCGTTTGTGAGGGCTCTTCCCCTTTTTTCTTCTTAATATAATGATACACAGCTCTTGCGTTCGATTAAAAAATATTTCCATACATATGTACACAATTAATAGCTCTCTATCACTCATAGCAGCCAAATGGAACACCCAGCCACTTCAAGAAACAAAAAGATCCTGTGTAGGAAAAAAAAACTCCTACTCTATCTGAGCATGTATTGTGTTTGCCATCACCTTGCACATTGTTAATTATATAAATTCCTTTCCGGACATTGTATTTTTGCCCAATCCCTTGTTTGCTATTGTCGCGACACAGGTGGGCAAAATGTGTCATTGGGACATTGATAGCTGTTAGAATTAGGGTTTCTCATTTCTTGGGCTAAACCTAACCAGGGTGCCATATAATTAGGGATACATGGGCCTGCATTACTCATACTCCAACATCCCCCCGCAGTCTGAACTACCGGCGCAGCGGAGTTGCATACTGGACTTGAAAAGAATCTCACACACGAGCCCCCCACAGACACCACTAGCCACTGGTGATGTTGAGGCTGGAGCGGAACTCGGCGAAGGTCGAGGACGGGAGGCCCTTGGTGAAGATGTCAGCGAACTGGGAGGTGGTCGGGACATGGAGGACCCGAACATCGCCGACAGCGACCTGGTCCCGGTCGAAGTGTAGATCGATCTCCACATGCTTGGTCCTCTGGTGCTGCACAGGGTTGGTGGAGAGGTACACCGCACTGACGTTGTCGCAGTAGACCAGCGTGCTCCGGGAGAGAGGGCTGTGGAGCTCGGCGAGGAGCTGCCGAAGCCAGGAAGCCTCAGCCACGCCGTTGGCGACAGCGCGGTACTCCGCCTCGGCATTGGAGCGGGAGACGACCGGTTGGCGCTTGGACGACCAAGACACCAGGTTGCCGCCTAGGAAGATGGCGTAGCCGGAGGTGGAGCGGCGGGTGTCCGGACACCCGGCCCAGTCGGCGTCAGTGTAGACGACGAGCTCGGTGGAGGACGACCGTCGGTGGAGGAGGAGACCGAAGTCGACGGTGCCGCGGAGGTAGCGTAGGATCCGCTTGAGAGCGGTGAGGTGTGGCTCCCGGGGATCATGCATATGAAGACAGATCTGCTGAACTGCATAGGTGATATCCGGCCGGGCGAAGGTGAGGTACTGAAGTGCCCCGGCAAAACTCCGATATGCAGTGGGATCTGTCACTGGTGTACCCTCAGCCTCCGAGATCTTGCCCTGTGTGTCAACTGGAGTGGAGCAAGGCTTGCAGTCAGTCATCCCAGCTCTCTCTAGGATGTCAAGAGTGTACTGCCGCTGGTGAAGGAGTAATCCAGCAGGGTGAGGCTCAACAGTGACCCCGAGGAAGTGATGTAGTGCACCCAGATCCTTCATAGCAAACTCTTGCTGAAGAGAGGCGATGATCCGCCGAAGGAGTGACTCAGTGGAGGCTGTGAGGACAATGTCATCAACATATAGCAGCAGATATGCAGTCTCAGCCCCATAGCGGTAGATAAACAAAGAGGTATCTGACTTGGCCTCCACAAACCCCAGAGTCAGCAGAAAAGCAGCAAACCAATGGTTCCACGCCCGGGGGGCCTGCTTGAGGCCGTAGAGAGACTTCTTGAGCCGACACACCATGTCGGGACAAGAAGAGTCAACAAACCCCGCCGGCTGACTGCAGTAGACTGTCTCAGTAAGAACGCCATGTAGGAAGGCATTCTTGACGTCCAGCTGATGCACGGGCCACCCGCGCGTGAGAGCCAGCGAGAGCACCGTGCGGACGGTGGCCGGCTTCACCACCGGGCTGAAGGTCTCGTCGTAGTCGACACCGGGCCGCTGAGTGAAGCCCCGGAGAACCCAGCGAGCCTTGTACCGCTCAAGGGTGCCGTCAGCCCGGTGCTTGTGGGTCCAGATCCACTTGTCGGTGACGATGTTGGAGCCCGGGGGACGAGGGACGAGATCCCAAGTCTGGTTGGCGAGGAGGGCCGCATACTCCTCTTCCATCGCTCGGCGCCAGTGAGGGTCCAGCAAGGCCTCGCGGACGGAAGAGGGTACCGGTGAGACCGGCGAGTCCCCGGGCATCGCCGCAAGAGCCCGGGGCTGCAGGGTCCCAGCCGCGTGTCGCGTCACAATCGGGTGAACATGACGCGGGTGTCGGTGAAGGAGCGGAGGGTGGTACACCGGCGTCGCGGCCCGAGAAGCTAGGTGCCTCAGCGGCGGGGTCGGTGTCGCCGGCGGGGAAGACGTCGCCGGTGGCGCAGGTGACCCTGGCGAGGAGGGGGCCACCGGCGCCGCCGGAGGCAGCGGCGCCAGCCGGGCACGTCGCTGGTAGACGCGCACCGGCTGGGCGAAACGTGCCGGTGGGGCCGGAGTCGGAGACGCCGACCTGGGACCCATGTCGGGAGCACGTCGCTGGTAGACACGCACCGGCTGGGCGAAGCGTGCCGGTGGGGCCGGTGTCGAAGGTGCCGACCCGGGACCCGCGTCAGGCGCAAGGGCCGGGCCGGAAGGTGACCCCTCGGGACCCGGGCAGGGTAGAGGCCCCGAGGTGTCACGGGCGACAGGCGACGTAGCAGTACCTGCAGAAAATATCGGGAAAGGTGGCTCGACCACCGGTTAAGTAGGAAACACAGTGGAGAGGTCAAGCTCCGAGGTGGAAGCAGGAGTGGTAGTGGTGGAAAAGGAGAAGATCGACTCGTCGAACACCACATGGCGAGATATGAGGACTCGACGAGAGGTAAGGTCGTAGCATTGGTACCCCTTGTGATCCGGGGAGTACCCAAGGAAGACATAGAGAGTCGAACGGGGTGCCAGTTTGTGAGGAGCGGTGGCGGTGGTGTTGGGGTAACACGCACACCCAAAGACTCGAAGGTGATCATAGCGAGGAGGGGTACCAAAGAGACCGTGGTGTGGTGTGGGAGCTGGACAAGCAGCGGAAGGAAGGCGGTTAAGGAGGTAAGTGGAGGTGTGTAAGCTCTCGGCCCAGAAGCGAGCAGGAAGAGAGGCCTGGAGCAGGAGAGTGCGCACGGTGTCGTTGGTGGTGCGAATCATGCGCTCAGCCTTGCCGTTTTGAGAGGAGGTATACGGGCAAGACATGCGCAACTGGACACCGTGAGAGAGAAAGAAGGCGCGGGAGGTGGAGTTGTCGAACTCCCGACCATTGTCACACTGGACAGCCTTGATAGTGAGGCCGAACTGTGTGGACACCCAAGCGAAAAAGTGGACAAGCGCGGGAAAAGCATCAGACTTTGCACGTAAAGGAAAAGTCCAGGAATAATGAGAATAATCATCCACCACCACAAGATAGTACTTGTATCCAGAAATACTGATGACAGGAGAGGTCCATAAGTCACAATGTACAAGGTCAAAAATGTGGGCCGCATGAGAAGAAGAACTAGAAAAAGGAAGACGAACATGACGGCCCAGTTGGCACGTATGACACAAATGCTCATCGTGAGCCCGAGTACATCGAATATCGGAACTACGACTAAGCTGCATCAAAGCATCACGTCCAGGATGGCCGAGACGCCGGTACCAAGTAGTGGAGGTAGTGTTGGCGAAGGCAGCTGACAAAACTGGCGAAGGAGGCGAGGCAGATGCCGGAAAGCGAAGAGTGTAAAGGGGCCCGTGCTGTCACATCAGAGCAGAGGACGCCGGGAAGCCAAATCCTTCACAGTAAGACCAGAAGAGTCAAACTCCACAGAACAAGAATTGTCAGCTGTAAAACGACGAATAGAAAGAAGATTGTGAACCATAGAAGGAACAACAAGAACATCAGGAAGACGAAAGGAACCATGGGGGCCGGCGGCACCCACAGAGGTGACAGGAAGACAAGACCCATTAGCGACCATAATGGACGAAGGGAGAGATGGAGAAGGAGGGTGAACAGAAGAAAGTATACCGGGGTTAGGAGTGGTGTGGTAAGTAGCCCCAGAGTCGGCGACCCACTCCGGCCCGACTGGAGGTGTCAGGGCCATGGTGCTGAAGGAGTGCGCCAAGGCCGCTTGGTCCCAGCCTACAGACCCAGGCAAGGTCGCCGGTGGAGGAGCCCACGAGGACGCGGGGAACGGGGCCGCCCACGGGGTCACTGAGGGGAACCCCGGGGGAGCACCCGCGAGCATGGCCGCCGGCGGGTGAGGCTCGCCACCGGAGGCCTGGAACGACCACATGGAGATGCGCCCTGACCATGGGTTGTTGTAGGATGGCCAGGGTGCACCCCGTGGAGGTGGCGGTGTCGTGGGGCCCCATGACCTGCTCCACGTCCCCCACCACGACGACGGCGGCCGCCACGGCCCCCCCCCACCCCCGCTCGGCCCGGGGAGAAGAGGACCCAGAAGTGACGACTGTGGTGGTGTGGCGGGACGGGGCGGAGGAGTGGCTGCAAGAGCAGTCGAGGAGGACGAGGACCCCGGAGCGGAGGTGGACCCAGGCTGTAGGCCCGGAGTAAGCTCCTCCATGACTAGATCGTCACGGACCTGCAGGAAGGTGGGGAAGGGCCGCTGCCGGGTGATCCACGTCCGGAGGTAGGAGTAACGATCACTGAGCCCGCGGAGAACGTTGAGGACCAAGATGCGGTCCTCCACGGGCCAGCCGAGGTCACCGAGAGAGCACCAAGATGCGGTCCTCCACGGGCCAGCCGAGGTCACCGAGAGAGTCTGCCATACCCTTCATCTGGCGGCAGTACTCACTGACGGAGAGGTCGCCCTGGACGAAGGTGCGGAAGCTCGCGTCGAGTTGCAGAGCTCGGGCTTCGGCGTTGCCCAGGAACTGGCCCTCGAGTGCCAGCCAGGCCCCGCGCGCACTCGGGGTGTTGCGGACGAGGTCGTGGAGGTCCAGGGAGATCGTCCCCAGAATCCAGGAGAGGACGACGCTGTCAAGGCGTAGCCACGAGGGGGTCGGGACCACCCCCGCGGTGTCGAGGAGGACGTGGTCGTCGAGGGCGTAGCGGCGGAGAGTGAGGAGGACCAAGTCCCTCCAGCGAGCGTAGGAGGGCGACTCGGGCTCGAGGACGACCGGGACGAGGAGGCGTATGTTCTGGACGCCCCCTGCCTGGTAGTGGAGCTGCACCACATGGGGGTCGGCCGGATCGTGCCAGACGACCGGAGCCGATCCCGAGGACGTGGTCTCGACGTCAGGCGAGGCTGGAAGGCCGAGGAACTGTTCGGCGTCGGCGATCTGGCGGGCCAATGCGTCGGCCGCGTCACGCTCGCGCTCCCAAGCGAGAGCGGCCTCACGCACGCGGGCCCGGCCCTCCGCAGCCGCAGCACGAGCAGTGGCGAGAGCGGCGATGAGGGTGGAGTCCGGATGATGCATCATGGGCGGCGGAGGCGGTGCAGGGAAGGGGGCTCCGCCCGCAGCTGCACGCGGGCCGGCAGCAAGCCCCCTGGACAGGGCGCCCCTGGCTGTGAGCAGCACCCTGGGCAGAGTGTCCGTGTCCAGGGGCATGCCAAGGCCTGCAGCAATGGCGGCAGCAGCTCCCCGAGCGTAGGCCGCTGCGGTGGCTTCGTCGTTCGCGCCCAGGTTGAGTGTAGGTGCGTACGCGACGTCCGCCGTGGGATCTCCGCGCGTCCTGTCCGCGTCGCCCGCAGGTGCTCGGTCCCCGCGCGCTCCGCCGCGTCCGCGCGCGCCGCTGCGTCCGCAGCGCGCGCCGGCGCCGCGCCCGCGACGGCCGCCAGGAGGAGAGGGCGGGCCGCGACAGGAGCTCGGGGCTGGCCACCCGCGGCGGCGGCGGCGGCTTGGGCCTAGGATGGGTAGGGAAGCGCCGGGAACTGTTGGAAATAGGGAGGAGGAGGGGGAGGAGGATCCCGGCCTGCCATGGCGGCGGCGGCTTGCCTGCCTGGAGGCGGCTGGGAGGAGGAGACTAGGCTGATACCATGTTAGAATTAGGGTTTCTCATTTCTTGGGCTAACCCTAACCAGGGTGCCATATAATTAGGGATACATGGGCCTCATGGGCCTAGCCACATGGGCCTGCATTACACATACTCCAACAATAGCAAGGGATTGCAAAACTTTTGTAGTGGCAAATATTTGATTGTAATGTTCCCTGTCTGGTTTGCCACTATCTTCCTGACCTCATTAGGTACCTATCGGAACATCCGATGTCATTTTTTTCCCTTTGTTTTGTATTATTATTACTAATTGAAATAGAAGGGTGGGTGAGGGTGATAACTGATATTGCTGATGAATTGTGTTCCATTCTTCTACTTTCTAAACCTATAAGCTCTGTTTTGTGGTTAAATCTGGTGTACTTTGTGCGTATTAATATATATTTATTATTTTTTTTCCCAATTTGTCTTATGTGATTGCAGGACGATACTGAGGATGCTTTTGAAGATGAAGCAGGTCCTCTGACACTTAATGCATTTGACCTAATCATTCTTTCGCAAGGATTGAATCTTGCAGCGCTCTTTGATCGCAGACAGGTAGGATGCTAGCAGTTCCATGCTGATTAATGTTTTGACAGAAATAGTTTTAGTAATAAAATAGTTGTAACATAAAGTCTCAGATATGTTTTCTTCTCTTACCATATGCATTTGTGCTCTGTAAACATGGAAATCTGGTAGCTTCTTGTTAGTAAAGTGAAAAGTGAGGACCTAACATAAGTCAAGTTATATCTTCTGCACTCTTGTATTATAGCGATAGCACCAATTATAATTTATTTCAAATTAATGTTTAATTGTTGGTGAAAAAGTTGAACAATGATAGCTCATTACCAATAGCAAGAAATATGTCTTTGCTAGTTCAGTGCCTCATCATGCTACCTCCCCAAATCTTTAAAAAGATATTGATTGTCAAATATTCAAAAATTTGATTGCATGTGTGTCCAAAAGAATAACTATATCTGCCTGGGCGAGCAAATGCTATTAAGATAGTCTTGCACCTGAGGCACCACCACTCTGACAGCATTTGTGTAACTCAGCGTTCAAGAACTGGGTACTCACTTTTATGAGCATTTTAAGCTGGTGATTCTATATATACCATGGTTATTGCTGCAGACATTTTATAATATAATTTTGTGTTTTTTTCTTGTCAGACTTAATAATTGCTTGCCCTACAGGACTATGACAAGCTTCAAAATAGATTCTTATCACGCAATCCAGCAAAGGTCATCTTGTCAAGCATGGAGGTTGTTGCACAATCAATGGGGTTTAAGACACACATTCGCAATTATAAGGTAAGGTTTGCTTTCCCTTGACAAGCAAATCTTCTGGCATTGGTCTTGTATCTTTTTTTTGAACTTTTGCATATATTGCAGGATGTTAGAAAATTTTATGAGGAGAATTTTCTTTTGAGACTATCATGTTACAAGTTATTTTTGGCAGCTAGTCAGTTGGCGCTACTGTGGAATTTTGTTTCCTTTTTCACTAATTGCTTTGCTATAATATTCAGATGAGGGTGGAAGGTCTGAGTGCCGATAAGACTAGTTATCTCTCAGTTATGGTTGAAGTGAGTCTTGCCCTCTCTTTGTGCTCAAGCATATTTCTTGTTTGAACTCTATGTTTGCATATCTTACGCCCATTTTTGTCATTTTCTACGGTTTTAGGTTTTTGAAGTTGCTCCATCAATCTTCATGGTAGAACTACAAAGAGCAGCAGGGGATACTTCAGAGTATAACACGGTCAGTGCATTTCTTTTGCTTTTCTCTCTTTTCATATGATTGCAACTGATTATACTACCTAAGGAACCAATTTACATTGGACAGTAATGCCTGTAATTGTAATTGTGTGATGCTGATGTTCGCTGCACAGATTAACTTGTAATAAAATTGTAAAAGTACAAGTTGACCTGTTTAATTACTTTTGATCTGGGGACATTCTCAGCTAACTCTGCAACTTCTCTCATATCACAGTTCGTGAATAACTACTGCAGCAAATTAGATGATATCATCTGGAAATTTCCAACTGAAAAGGGAAAATCAAGGATGCCCCGGTTATCAAAGTGCGAATTTGTCCTCAACATTCATCATTTGTATTTTCCTCATACCTGTATCATTCATTTCTAATATATCGTGATTTCTCCAATTGTTTCAGGTCTCATTCATAATCTAGTGTGTGTTATCAATTACTATGGGCTTGATGAGTGGATATTTATGCGGATAGTATAGCAATTGGATTCTAATATTGTAGGTGTAGCTCTTCGATTTGTATATGTTTGTATATCGAGAGTTCCCATGTACAAAGAGGCCCTTTTAATTGAGGTTTCCGTCCCTCGATTTGTGCAAAGTTTTCATCGATGTTTTAGATTATATATCTGTATATTTTGTCGAGAACATCAGTTTCTTAGACACTGCACCGATGTATCATGTGTTTGTGCAGCTGTATCAAATGTTGTTTCCTAGTTATTCTTGTGCATAGAACGCAATGTTGATCCTAAAGTAGCATGTACCTGTTGCTCAATCCTGCTGTGTTTCAACACGTTGCAATCGTAGTGTAGCATCGCTGTTCATGTGACTTAAATCAGTATTCATAGTCGGTTCTCTGGCATACCATAATTCAGAGACAGGTCAATCAAACTCATTCAAAAGCATAGCCAAAAATGATCCTTCAATTGAAACATTGCAATTTACATCACCACGGTGCTCACAAACATTACAGGAGCTTTAATTAACCTCTGTTTCACAACAATAGACTAATTTTACATGATACGACGATCAAAGGATCAGAAATCAAGTCACGCACACAGCATGCAACCTCTGTCTCTCACTCGGGCAACGTCGACGCAAGCTTCTCTTTCTTATGGAGTAGCTTCAGACAGTTGACCTTGGCGAAGGCGAACCATGAGTCCATGAGTGCTTGAGCGTGCGGCTTTGTTGGGGTTGCATGTGAGCAGCCCACCGACCTCGAATCCTTCCGTGGACAGCTTCGTCTTGATTAGGCTGAAACTGCTACTTGCTAGTCTTAGTGAAAGTTTCATCACAATTTTATTTGCATTTAATAAAAGCGTTTTTGATGACGTGGAAAAGAGAGAAAACTCTTTTGATGCAATTATCAACTCTCTCTAAGTCATGGAATTAAATGTTTATGAAACGCTAGACTAGCCTTAGAATGAGTTTGGTGTGGGTTTGGTCTGTATTTGAGACCATTAGCAGGTTTAGGCCTTGTTTAGTTCTTTTTTTATTATTATTTTGGCTATTGTACCACTTTTGTTTTTATTTGTCAATTATTGTCCAATCATGAACTAACGAGTCATCTCGCGATTTACATATAAATTGTATAATTAGTTTTTATTTTTGACTATATTTAATGCTCTATGCATATAATATGATAGGGAATTTTAAAAAGTTTTTAGTTTTTGGGTGAACTAAACAAGGCTTTAGTCACAATGCTGTTGCGGGAGCCATGACAGAGTTGCCCCTGCGTCGCTCCACCACGCGGGGTGACATGGGCGGCCCTCCACCGAAGCGCTAGCAGCAGCCCCTTTCTCGCACCTCCCTATGCCGTGCCGCCGCCGAAGCTGGCCGCCGGCATGGCCACGCGGCTCGCTGGGATGGCGGTGGCGGGGCCTCTCCTCTCCTCGTGATTTGGTGGCACATGCGGCAGCGAGCCGGTGGCCTCCCGTGCAGGCTGCGTGGAGCCCGACGGCGCGTCCGCTGCGGCTGTGGCAGCGCCGGCCAGTGTCTGGGCTGGTACGTGGGGGCAGGGCGGATCTTCTTCTCCTCCGCTTGTCCCTTCCTCCGGCCCTGACGGCATCGACGACGCTTGCCCAAGTCGCCGGAGCTAGGTCCTGGAAGGCCAAATCCGGTGTCCGCACGGCCAGATCCGGAACTTTGGCGGCTAGATCCGGTGCACACTTCGAGGGCTGGCGACGGTTGTGGGTGGCCAAGACGGAGGCGGTGGCGCTAGCCAAGGGTGTCGGCACTACGGTTCTGACGCCCCCTGGGCAAGGGGCGGCGCCCATAGGGTGGGACGTGTCTGGTGGCGGCTGGCGATGGGTCAGCAGTATCGGCAGCACGTGCAGAGAGCCAGCAATGGTGGCTGGTGTTACGCGAGCAGCAAAGTCAGGTCCCGCTCTGCGTTGCCCGGTCGGCGGGGGTGGCGACCGATGCAGCTGTGCGGCTGCTGCGTGCAGCCGGCGTATTGAGACTCCTCTGAAGGGGTTGATGTGGAGCAGCGGGACAACGATGAAGGTAGTGTTGGCCGGCAAGGGGCCTGGCTTCTTGGCCCGACGTCTCGTGCTAGAGGACTCCTTGGGCGAAAGCTTGGCGATGGCGACGCCTATGGGTGCCGCTTTCCCTGTTGAGGGCGTCGTGTATCTCCTCTACCACTGTCATCCAAGGGCGAAAGCCCTGTCCAGTTTGGACGTGCGATGGTGGCGCCATCGGTGCTGCGACCTTCCTGAAGGTGTCGTGTTTGGATTTCGTTGTCTCCTTCGGTGTTTGCTCTTCTCTTCCTGGCACCTGGTTGACGCTTTGTGGCGGGTCTTGCTGTGAGAAGTCGAAGCTGCTACATCGGGGATGTGGCTCGGCAACGATGACATGCGGCGAGCCCCCACCTTCTTCGTTGGCTGGGGTTTGCTGGGGTTGGCATGCACCGGAGGCGAGGCATGTAGTCGTGACTGGAAGTCGGCGCTGCTCTTTGCAGGTTGCTTGAGCTTGGCAACGATGACCGGTTGCGACCGCTTGCTTTGGGCTCGTTGGGGGTGGTTTGTGTGGAAGTTGGAGCTGCTGGTGGCTTTGCAACTATGCTCGGGAACGATGACCCATGGCAGTGTGTCGTGTTTGTACTCAGCTACGTCGCGTGTGTTAGTTAGCCCCTTGGGTATCCTTTTTGGCATCCCATTGGCTAGCCTCTTGTACATAATTTCTTTCGTCTTAATTGAGCAGCAGAGCTCCTGCCTTTAAAAAAAAAACAATGCTATTGCGGGCCACAATACCTGCGGCGGCGGCGACCGCGCAGCCTTGGCAGCGTAGGTAGGTTTTTGCAATTTGGATGGATCAGGATTGCGCTTCTGATGACGTCCTGTAATCAGCTAGACTGATCAGTGGGGTCACAAATTATCCCAAGATTTCCCGTACTGCTTGCCCAAGCCAGGTCGCGAGTTGGATTGCTGTTGGAGTCGCCGTTAGGATCTGGTGTCGGAATTGGATCACCGTTGTAGTCGGCATCAGGATCTGGTCATTTCCCCCTCAATAAGCATTTGCAATTTTGCATATGGTTGCCCTTGTTTGGGCAGCGATTAATAATAGTGAAAAAATATTTACGAGAATATAGTGCCCTCAGATGATTTGGTTCCCTCTCATAGCACAACACCGGCGCTCCATTCCACCACTCCTCTATACAGTGAAGCAGAAGATGTAGAGGGCAGCAGCAAGCCCAATCTTCAATCAATATTCAAGAACATTAGGTTTTTGTTCTGGGTTAAAATCTATTTCAATACCTATATTAATAATAAAAAGTAAGAAAATTTTCTCACTCACTCTCCCTTGGTCCTTCATCCTTTATCTCATTCTTGCCACCCAAACGTTTCCGGTCCAAATCCAACACGAGACCATGTTTAGGATAGTGCGCGTCTAACTGTGGTACATCATCTAATAATTTAAAAATGTATTAAAATAGATGACATGATTGCTGGATAAATCTCCAAGTCAGAAGTCATGTTTGCTATTGAATGAAAACATAAAATGGAGATGGAAAGGCAAGTCCATGAGCAAAACAATAGCTATCAGTTTGTTATATCTATAAGGGTTAAGGGAAAATATCACCCTGCACGTTGCATGTTCAGAGGGAGAAAAAAATCACTTTACGAATGCTAAGGTAGCAACTTGCTAACAGTAGTACAGTTAACAAGGATTGCAACTATTAACATCCTATATCAAGCATGACTATGCTTTAGCCTGTATACTTGTATACATGTGGCACCCAATCAAAAATACTCAGATGTTTCACCACATAAGCCCCACAACAGAAGAAATTATTTAACAAATCTGATTCAATTTTTCTTCAGTAGATCGCTTCCGCTTGGTAGCTGCAGTTTTTTTTTCTTCCGAATCTCACAAGAGAAAACATAGCTATAGTAATGTGGAATCTGAGACCTCCATGATAGGACTCAAATTTCCCATGAAACTTAATATTTCCATACAACACATCTTGGATTCTTATATCTGGAACCTTCTCATGTGAATAGCATTGAGACTGACAATAAGGCACAACATCTTCAGACGGTGTGGCCATTCTCCAAAACTGTCCAGGTCTATTCTGGCTTATTAGATCATATGGATGACCACCATATTTGGAGATATTTTCCTGGATGAGCCGTCTTAAGAACATTAGAACCTTGCACCAAAAGTGGATGTCAAAGTTGTCCCTCAACAAAGAAGCATTGTAGTTTGCACAAATGAAACATACGCCCAGCATCCTAGCTATCTCTATGGCCACATGGGCGAACCTTGGCTGCATCTTGGGGTCCATGCTTCCAAATGTAATTGGCTTAAAGAAATACCAGTATGCTTCACGAGTTAGATACTTCAGATGTAGAAGGTGGTGTTGTTCCAAACTTCACAACCTTATCTGATCGGCTTGTGACTATGATTTTACTATCCCTTGGCACGCGTTGTTTATAAGAAGAGAACAACTTATTCCAAGCATCTCCATGAACAAGCAACCTCCTATCTTTGTTTGTGTTGGACACATGATTTTGATGTTCCACTGAACATCCTTTGCTAAGTGTAGCCAATTTCTTCAAAATGAAAGGATCCAAGCAGCCCCTAAGAGAATTTACATTGCACAGAAACATAGAATGACTCAACTGGATCCTTGGTGTCCTCCACATCTTGAGATTGGTATCTGGAGGTGTCAAATAAGTAATTGCCTTGGTACATGGCATCTCTCAGCATGCCCAGCTGCTTCAACATAGCTTGGTTCGTGATATGGTGTCCTGTGGCCTTGGCGATGATGACCTGTGCCCGAAGGAGAACCCTTTAGCAGGCTGTCCTCAACATCCGACACCTTCCGCTTGTTAGTCGTTGGATCCTTGCTCTAGGTGTGAGCAGCTCATTGAGAGGATAGCACACAGAGTTGGGGGTAATTTTCTAAGTTTATTTCTCACACAATGCTATACCAACCTGAGGGGTTGGGGATACATATTTATAGGGCTGCTAACCAGCCAGCATATGCCAAGATGCTAGTCTAAGATGCTAGTCTAAGATGCTGTCCTACAGATGCTAACTGATGTCCTAAAAGCAGTCAAGATGCTGTCCTACAGATGCTAACTGTTGTCCTAAAAGCAGTCAAGGATGCTGTCCTACACAAGGACCATGTGCTGCCTACTGCAGCCCACAACCAGCCAACAAAGACTAGCCAACAGAGACTTATCCATCATTCTCCCCCTAAGTCTTGTGTGGCTCCTTGTGGGGTATCTGAGCCATCCCGATCCTGGCGCGGAGTTCCTGGAACTTGATTCGCCCAAGGGACTTGGTCAGAAAGTCGGCGAGCTGGTCTTAGGTGTTGATGTAGTTGGCCCGAACGCTCCCTTCGTCCAGGCAGCTCCTGATGAAGTGGTACCTCACCCGGATGTGCTTGCTGCGCTCATGGAAGACTGGATTCTTTGCCAAGGCCAAGGCGGACTTGTTGTCGACCCTGAGCTCCACTGCCTCTGCGTCTCTGCCAGGGAGATCGCCAAGCAGCCGAGCCAGCCACAGAGCGTGAGTAGAAGCGGTAGTGGCTGCGATGTATTCTGCCTCGCAGCTGGACAGAGCCACCACCTGCTGCTTGACCGACTGCCAGCTGATCGGACACTTGCCGAGGAAGAAGAGTGTCCCGCTGGTGCTCTTGCGACACGATGTTGCCGGCGTGGTCGCTGTCACTGTACCCGATGAAATGTGCCGCACCGGGGCACCTCGGGTAGTGCAAACCGTAGTCGGAGGTGCCCGCGACGTAGCGGAGGATCCTCTTCACGGTCTGCTGGTGCTCTGTCGTCGGTCACTGCATGAACCGGCTGACGTATCCTACGACGAACGCCAAGTCCGGTCGTGTGTGGACAAGGTAGTGAAGGCTGCCCACAATGCGTCGGTACTGCGTCGCGTCCACCTCTTCCTCCGTACTCTCCCGACTCAGCCTCAGCCTCTCCTCCATAGGAGTGTGGGCTGGGTTGCAGCCGGTGAGACCGCCCAACTCCACAATGCGCTTGGCGTAGGCTGTCTGGCGGAGAGAGGTGCCGGAGCTGTCCTGGTGGACCTCGATCCCCAGGTAGAAGGAGAGAGGGCCCAAGTCGCTCATCTGGAAGGTCGACCTCATCTTCTCCTTGAACGCCTTGATCTCCACCTCCTCGGTGCCGGTGATCACAAGATCGTCGACGTAAACACCCAACAGGGCCTTTCGTCCACTGCCCCGCCAGTAGATGGCCGCCTCATGCGGGCTTTGCTCGAAGCCCATCCCCTTCATTGTGGAATCCAGTTTGGCATTCCACGCCCTCGGTGCCTGCCGCAAGCCATAGAGGGCCTTGCGCAGACGAACCACCTTGCCTTCCTTGCCGGGAATCACAAATCCCGATGGCTGGTGCACGTAGACCTCCTCCTTCAAGTCGTCGTTAAGGAACGTCGACTTGACATCCATGTGATGGACATGCCAGCCCTCCTGGGCAGCTAGCACAAGGAGAAGTCACACAGACTCCATCCGTGCTACGGGGGCGAAGGCGTTGACGAAGTCGACCCCCTCCTGCTGCACGTAACCTCGTGCCACCAAGCGAGCCTTGTGCTTGACGATGGCACCGACTTCATCCCTCTTCAGTTTGAACACCCACTTAAGGGTGATCACGCAGTGACCACGTGGGAGATCAGCGAGCTCCCAAGTGCGGTTCTGCTCGACCGCGTCCATCCCCTGCTGCATCGTGGCATGCCATGCCGCGTCTCCCTCTGCCTCAGCGAAGGAGCGAGGCTCACCATCCTCGTGTGCCAGGTGCAGCTCCGCCTCGAAGTCATGTACCGCTAACCCAGGGACACGTTGGTTACCGAGGATGGTGTCCATGGTGCGGTAGCGTAGAGGCTCATCGTCGTGGTAGGCATCGATGCGGTCCTCGTCGCCGGACAGTGGAGTGGCGAACTCCACCGAACGCTGACGGGCCAAAGCTGCTGGTACCGACCTTGCAGATGCCGACACCGGTGTAGGAGAGTGGGGAGCTGGCGTAGGAGTGCGTGGTGTAGCCGGTGGTGTTGGACTCGCTGGTGGTGAAGGCGGTGGTGGGCTCGCCGAAGCTGATGGCGAGCCGGGTGCCAAGGAGGGCGAGCTCGGTGAGGACGAGCTGCTAGCTCCCCCGGCTCCCTCCAGGTGGACGTAGTCGATGACGAAGTCCCTGAGGGTCGAGGCCGAGCTGTCGTCCACCGCCTTGTCCTAAGTGCAGCCTCGCCCTTCATCGAACACGACGTCCCGGGAAATGCGGACGCGCTGTGTCGCAGGGTCAAGGATGCGGTAGGCCTTGGCACCCTCCGCGTAGCCGATGAACACTCCTGGAGTGCTCCAGTCGTCGAGCTTGCCGACGTGAGTGAGCTCCTTGGTGAACGCTAGATAGCCGAAGACGCGGAGTGGCTCACCACCGGCTTGCGCCCGTGCCAAGCCTCGTACGGCGTCATGCCGTCAAGCGCCTTGGTGGGCGAGCGGTTGAGGAGATGGACAGCGGTCATCACCGCCTCTCCCTAGAGATCGCCGGCATCCCTCTCTGCTTGAGGAGGGCGCGGGCAGTGGCGACTTCCGTCTGGTTGCGGCGCTCGACGACGCCGTTCTGCTGCGGGGTGTACGTCGTGGTGAAGTGGCGCTAAACCCCCTCGTCGGCACAGTGCGCCGTGATCTCGCCACCGTTGTCCGTGCGCAGCACCCGAAGCTTGCGGCCACACTCCTTCTTTGCGGTAGCTTGGTGGTGCTTGATGGCGTCCGCGGCTGCCCCCTTGGTGTCGAGGAGGATAACCCACATGTAGCGGGACGCATCGTCGACGAGGAGGAGAAAGTAGCGTCGTCCTCCAGGTGTACCCGATGTCACGGGGCCGCAAAGGTCGCCGTGCACGAGCTCCAGCTTCTCCTTGGCGCGGAAGCTTGCTTGGCGGGGAAAGGGCAGTCGTCGCTGCTTGGTGAGGACGCAGGTGTCGTAGAACTGCTCCACATTGTCGACGCACGGCATGCCCTGCACCAGATTCCCCCGGGGAAGAAGTACAGCAGCCCAACTTTTTATCCCTGCCGGAAGAGGATACCATGGAACACTTATTAGGGGCTGTTCCAGAACAGAATAGTGTCATTTCAGGAGTAGAATTCCCGTCCTGTTCCGATGTAGAGAAGGGAGTCGGGGACTTGCTTTCCACCTACGGGAAGACTGCTACCCGCAGGGATCACTTATCCCGTTTGGTAGAGGAATTGCTGCTTGAGTCCTCAGATGAGCACGACCGGCTCAAGTTATTTTCCATTATGCATTCCATAAGACAGGGAGATGCCGAAAGGAGTAAAAGTGAAGCGGGGAACACCCTCGTGGAAAAGTACGAACGATATTTTAAAAGGAGATATGGGAAGTCCATATACTTAGGTCGTAATAAGTAGGTATAATTGAATATTTCAAAGGTCGGAAGCAGGTGGGCAAAACGGATAGCAAGGTTCAAAGAAAGGGTTGGTTAAGCAGCCCCGCTGGGGAGAAGGAGTACGAGCAATCGAGCTGTGGAGATGGAAGGCAAGCTGGTTACGATAATGGAGATACCCGGATCTAGGAAAGCAAGCAAGCACTTTCGAAAGCAGGAAGTAGGGATTCCCGATTTTACGTAACATTAAAGGAAAGGATGGAAAAGAAATATAATATAATAACGTTATTTATTTCTGGTCCCACCTGAACCCAATTTTTGGAAGTAGGTTGGAACGTGGCTTGCTACTGACTCCATACTTTCGCACAAACTGCCTATAGTACCCTGTTAACCCTAGGAGAGCCGCCTACTCCAACTATAGCTTTGCTTCCTTTTTTTCTTTAGTCAGAAAGAGTTCCCAGCTTATAGTAAAGGCTATAATAGTTATAGTTTTCTTTCTCATTAGGGAAGGCGGGCTCGCAAGCCTAGCCTGATTTTTAGCGGCCGGGAGGTCTTTTCGCTAATGTGAGAGGCATCGGCAGCCTCAACCACGGTTCAAGCACCGGCTCACGACAGAGCTTGATCATACCAGGACCTACTTCATTTTCTACTCCTGTAGGTTAGGTTACCGATTTTCCTCCGACGATGACTCTAGGTAAGGGACTTAGGCCTATCAACGGTATTATGGACCTGCCTTTCTTCCCAACCGCAACGATGCCGAAAAAGACTTGTTTGGCTGCTTTGGAATAACTGCACTTCTTCTGCTAATCTCGGAGTCGGATGCCGAGGAGTTAGTGCCTGACTTTCTGTCTTCTTCTCTACCAGCACCTAAAACTAACTTATAAGTGATACCGAGAATTCAAATGTTCCCTCGAGGCTCCAACTGCACTTTCAATCTGATTTCTATCTTGCATTCTGTTCCTTGGCTTAACAGCTTGTAACTCTTAGTTTAGTCCAGTCTTTTTAGCTTAGCTGGTAGGTTAGCTTAGTTGGTAGGTTAGCTTGTCTTTTTTCTCTGTTCTTCGCATGATTGGTTCTCTTTGACCGGAACGATAGTGTAGGCGAGCCCGGATGCAGAGATGGATGGATGATGGAATGGATCCCTGTCGCGAGCCAGTCTAGGAGCCAAGCAAGCCATTGGATCGTAGGCTGTGCTTTGTTCTCTAAAGGCAAGCTTTCCTTTCTCGGAATCCGATGCTTGTGGAATTAATGGGAAGGGATCTCATGTCAAAGCAATCTTCTGATTTCAGTAAAGCATAGGCCACACACAGATGGAAAACGGCTTTCACTTCTTATAACCGACTTGCAGTCTGCCCTGCTAACTACAAATCCTATTATCTCACTTACTTGAGCTAGGGAAACTACTACTACAGCCTAATACCAGGAAGGGATACGAGAATTGTAACCACTACTTTAAGACAAGACCTCTTTCTTACTTTCATGCTTCTAGCTAATACTCTGTAAACGAAAGCTACAATCACTACTACTCTTGATACGAAAAGGCAATCTTCCATTCGGCTAGCTAACAACGAACCTTGTGGCTGGGATTCAAACTCCGTAAACGACTAAGCAATTGAGTAGACTTACTTGCATTCACGAAAAAACCACTTTATTTCCACTTTTATATGGTAGTTGCACTGCTAAAGCTTCATAAACAACATATCGCATTTAAACTCTTATTACCTACTTTCAAACTGATAGCTAGCTTGTATTATTATAAGCGACTTACTACTACGGAGACGACTAAGCAATGCCATGACTAATAGATACGAAAAAGCAATGCCATGACTCGAATTATGCTAGCAGCTTACTTAGAATAAGACTTGTGAGCTTTAAGCCTTACCTGAGCTACTAAAAGACTATAAACTACATGCTATAACTAGTGCTCGCTGACTTGTATTCTTGCTTGAGCCTCATAAGCGACACTAAATATCACGGGTAAAACACAAGATACGAAATCACCACTTCAATGAGCTAGCTTGGGTATGAGCACTTCACTTGCGGCTTTTAACCTTCTAACTGGCTTGGTAAAACAAGGTAAACGACTGCTCCATACTATAGCTAATAGCATTGAAACGATAAAGCTGTATCACGGCTAGAATCCAGATTTCCAGGAATATACGAGAACTTCAAAGCAAAGGCAGAATTACACTCTCTAAATTAAATGGCTACCACAATTCTATCTGAAAACTAAAATTCTGAGATCGGCAGATCAAACTAATAGCTGACTTGAATCCTTAGAGCTGGTCTAGCTGACTGTCAATCTGATAGTTGGCTCACAACCTTATATCACGGGTTCGAATCTGGTATCGTCAAAGAACTCCCACCGGCCTGTCATGTGGTGGGTGGCACTGATGTCGAGGCACCACCCATCGATCTTGTTGCTGCCGCCGGATCCGCTGCTGAGGAGGGCATGTGCCTTGGGCTCGTCGAGGTGGAGAAGAGCCGCTGCAGCCAGTGCTGTTGGAGGTGGCTCGGTGCTAGCATGTGTCATGAACAAAGCTGGCTGCTCCTCCTCCTCCGCCTGCGCGACGTGGGTCTGAGCGTGTCGTGGCTGCCTGCAATCCTTAGCCCAATGGCCAGCAAGACCACAGTTCTTGCAGCAGTCATCTTGTGCCGGCTTGGGTTTTTCGGCGGCGGCGCTTTGGACACCTCCGCGGGCGCCTCCGTTGGCACGCCCTTGCGCCCCGGCCTGGGCGCCTTTGCGTGACTTGCCGCGCTTGCCACGCTTGCGGCTGGCTACTGCAGAAGAAGGCTCCCCCTTCTTCTTGTCACCTTGCCCGACAGCCACTGCTCCTGGGTGAGAAGGAGCTTGGGCCCCGAGGAGGGTTGTGGCTCATCATTGTCGACGACCTTGAGGCGACCTATCGCCTCCTCGATCGACATCGTGGAGAGGTCTAGCAGAGACTCGATTGAGCGAGCCATCTGCCTGTACTTCTCGGGGACGCAGCGGAAGAGCTTCTCGACAGCTCTCTCGTCGCTGTAGGTGTTGTCACCAAACTACACCACTTTCTACAGCAAAGTGTTGAGACGAAGAGCAAAATCATCAACGTCCTCACCTGGCTTGAAGGCCAGGTCCTCCCACTCCTTGCGGAGTTGCTGCAATGTGGACTTGCGGGCGCGATCACTGCCGATGCATGCTGCAGCAATGGCGTCCCAAGCATCCTTGACAGTCCGCTTGCTGGTAAGCGAGAACTGCATCTCAGTCGGGACTGCAGCGATGAGGGCATTCAATGCCCGTCGATCCTGGTCGTAGTCGACGTCGCCGTACCGAACTGCCTCCCACATGTGCAGCACCTGAAGTCTCACCTTCATCACCGTAGCCCACTCAATGTAGTTAGTCTTGGTGAGGTTAGGCCATCATCCACCAGGGCCAACGTCCCTGGCAACAACCTGGTACCCATGGTAGCCATGGTACCGGTCCGAGGAGAGAGAGCCACGCGGCCTGCGAAGGCCGTGCTCTCCCTCGACCCGTCCACCGCCGTTGCCATGTGCGCCTCCTCCAGGAGCGCCGCCGGCTCCACCACGGTACCGGTCCGGGGAGAGAGAGCCACGCGGCCTGCGAAGGCCGTGCTCTTCCTCTACCCGTCCACCGCCGTTGTCGTGCGCGCCTCCTCCAGGAGCGCCGCCAGCGCCTCCACGCCTGTCTGGACTGCGGCCACGCTCGTGGGCGTGCACAGCTGCCCACTGCGCCGCTCGCCGGCGTGCTGCATCTCTCTCCAGCAGCTCTAGGTCTGGGTCAGCACTGTCATCAGCAGCGATGGAGCTGCTGTGACTGCTGCGCAGGTCCTCAACCTCCGCTGCCGCTGCACGCGCTGTACCTGCAGCAGCTGCTGCCTCCACCTCCGCTCTGGCTGCTGCCAGCTCCGCTTGGGCCAGCCTCGACGCCCTCGCTGCTGCTGCAGCGGTCGCTGCCGCCGCTCGTCTGCGCTCCTCTGCTGCAGCGAGGTCGGCCTCCTGCCGACGCCGCGCGCTCGAGGTGCCCGAGTGTTGAGACTGCCCTTCTGCGGCCATGGCGTGCAGTTGCGCGGAGAGCAGAGGCAGCCGGAACAGCTGCTGCTGCCCGGGGCTGCTGCGAGGCAGGGAGCTCAACTGGAGAAGGGATTGAGCAGGAAATGCTTAGGCTACAGGATACTAAGGCTCCGATACCACCACTTGTTAGTCGCTAGATCCTTGCTCTAGGTGTGAGCAGGATCCTTACTCTCATTGAGAGGATAGCACACAGGGGCAATTTTCTGGGTTTATTTCTCACACAATGCTATACCAACCTGAGGGGTTAGGGATACATATTTATAGAGCTGCTAACCAGCCAACATATGCCAAGATGCTAGTCTAAGATGCTGTCCTATAGATGCTAACTGTTGTCCTAAAAACAGTCAAGATGCTGTCCTACAGATACTAACTGTTGTCCTAAAATTAGTCAAAGATGCTGTCCTACACAAGGACCACGTGCTGCCTACTGCAACCCACAACCAGCCAATAGAGACTAGCCAACAGAGACTTATCCATCACCGCTTCGATCTTCTGGTGATGACGAAATTCACAGATCTTGTGATCGCCTCACCAAGCACTGCAGAAATTATTGTCTATTTCGGCACTCTGCTTGCTCGTATCAGGAAGATCACACAGTGGGTGAAGGAGCTAAGAGTGTTTCCCAGTTGATCCGAAACCTTTCGTGTGTTATACAGGAGGAATAGAAACCTTTCAAAGTTCTAACACAGCAGGTCACGGAGGGAGCGAGAGCGAGGGAGGAATACAAACCTATTGCAATTTGTTTGCAAGTCACAAACCTGCAAGCTGAGAAAGGTACATCTTTGACTTCTCAACATCAGTGACGCGCGGAGCCAATAACCATCACCATGAAGTTCACTACAGTTTGTATCTGCGGTCACAAACATGTTTGCATGCCTGCCCTGCATCTGCGGTCACTAATGACTAATAAATGGTGGCCAAACATGAAGTTCACTACAGCAGAAATGATTGTAGGGTTGGTTAAAAATGGGTTTTATAGTGGATTTCGAAACCAAAACTATCTAGTTGCAACTTGCAGCAGCAGAAAAAAATAGCTCTACAATTCTTGTTTTGAAGCAAAAGATATCTGCATCTCAAAGCAAAAAAAATTAATGTGGAATGGTTGGCATCCTTTCCTTTCCTATACTAAACACAAGGTACAAAACAGTGTCTAGAGTGAACCAAGTTTGAACAATCCTTATGTACATCGAGTAGCCTCATCTGGATTGCCTCTACAAATTGTCTGCGTACCGATAGATGGTGAGAAATTCCAGACCTGAATCCTGGACAGAATAAAATACCCCAGCAGACACTAAACATCATAGGTATGGTTTGACGTAACAAATGAACAGCCTTGTCAGTAGTCATCTTCATCAAGGCATTGGCTAACTTATTGCATCAGGTGAAAAAAAAGATGAGATGTGCACAGTGCACTATCAGAAAATGTAATGCAGCTCTATGTAGTGAAGGCAACTTGTGATGCATGATTCAAGCAGGAAGACATCAGGTGTCACTGCTTGGACTTCTCTTTGTTTTGGTTTGGCAGGCTTTGTACTTGGACGCTTTGTTTTTTCCCAACTTCTCTTAATGAAATACATGCAATGCACATTCTTGAAAACCTTACTGCCTGGACAACTTCTGCAGCTGATGAACAGTTAGTAAGAAGCATCTCTAATTTTTTGGTACATCCTCCTGTATATGGTTGCTCCTTCAAGCTCTGCATGGATTTCTCGCTCTGTCCGGATTCCCATTGGGTTGTCCAGAAGCCATCCTTCATGGTCACACTGAAGATCTTGATCGACATAATTAACATGTGCCAAAATATCAGAGTACCCATCAAACCTTTCTCTCATGTCTACAGCTACTTCCAGTACATCTGATTGTATGAAAACCTAGCATCAATACACTGAGATGTTAGCCTGAAGAAATGAAAGACATGTGTGGGAGATCACAACAGCAAAAACAAAAATGAAGTACATGACGAAAACTGGCCTTAGTCCAAATTTAAATGTATGGCATGAATGTATTAGGTTATCTTGATCTAACTATCGCCATGCAGTGCATTGAGCCTGCAGGTTTAGTATGAGTAGAGCAATGATTATTACAGCATTTGGATGTAACTAGTTCATGCCTTTGAAATTAGAAATACAAAGCTTGGAATACAGAAATGCCATACCCGTCCACCTAAACAGAGATTCTTTGTGATTGAATCGACCAATGGTTGCTGCAGAACTCTTCTTTTGTGATGTCTCTTTTTGAAGTGTGGATCAGGACACTACAAATTCAGCAAATAGACATCTAAAATCTCACTTCCATTTCCATAAAATCAGGAAATAACAAAGCAGTGAATCAGAATAGTTATCACTGAGCTGACAGATATAACTAAAGGACTGATGCAGCACCCAGCTACACTCACCAGTATTGAAACAAGTGACAAGGGACCAGGGTATGACGATATGATTTTCTGAAAAGACACCGTTGCATTTGCAAACATAAAACAGCTGTGGAAAGAGAATAATTTGAAGTACTGTTACATTACTGCACCAGTAAGAAAGAGCAAGTGCCGAATTCAGATGTCAGGCAACTTACACATTCATAAGCCCCAATTCATTCACCCAGAATTGTGCCCGCTCCACCAACTACAGAAATAGAATAAGTAGAACATCACGAAACTACAATTTTAACAATTCATGAGTACCGGATACAATTAGAAGGATCCTATCTTAGGCATAAACCAAACCTAATTTGGAAGGCTCACAAAGAAAACAAATGCAAATTTAAATGATTTGCTTGGACGCTTATACAAGGCAAAATTCTCACGGCAGACAACTTGGAGTTAAGGGGCTGGCCTCATCAAGATAATTGCATTATGTGCAATGGACCGCTCAAGACTAGCATACACTTATGCCTCTTATGCCAAAATGTTTCAATGGCCTGACAATCTATGTAATGTGGAACCTCTGGAAAGAATGAAACTGAATGATCTTTGAGAATTGTTTCCAAACAGCACAGTGAGTGCCTTTGAAAGCAAAATAAGACATCGACCAAAGGAGGGCATATGCTTCGTGGTTCATTTTCTTTGCTTCGTGCTGTGACAATGCAGGCTGTGTGCTGTGTCACGCTTTGGGTGGACTGCTTGAGGTTCCCAGTGCTTTGTTTCTAAAACTGTTTTGAACTCTCTTTTCTCTCTTAAACTGAAAGGCAAAGCTCCTGCCACTTATACATCAAAAAAAAAAAAAAACCCAGAAACTAAACAAGCTGAAACCTTAAACCAATTAAAACCTTTTCGCGGATTTCTAACCCAAGGTAGTTCTGCCTCTTGTCAGAATTCTTCGCGTGCCAAATCAAGAACCTCCCACTCCCTGGACATAAGATTCCCTGTGAACATCCTTCTCCAAGCAACCAACTGTCACAAGGAATCAATGATAAAACTAAATCAAAGTAGCACTTGCGCACCGCAGCCGATGTCGACCATGAGGGGGAGCAGGGGGTCGTCGAACACCTCCTTCCACTCTGGCGGCTCCGTGGGCTCCTACACACCGCAAAACAGAGCACAAATTAGCGGAAAAATACGAGTGCCTGTGCTCGATTGGCAATCTTGAAAAAATGGGTGGGGAATCAGGAGTGCTTTACCGAGAAGGATGAGCTGAGCGGGTTCACGTGCTGCCGTATGCGCATGTGATGGCCCCTCTGCGTACAGAGATGGATGAGCGGTAAGATTGGTATACCACCGGGGATAGGGACCAAGAGAAGAAGGGTGGCGACAGACGTTGGGGTACAGAGGCCGGAGGTTGAGGTCGGCGTACTCCTTGTCCACGGCGTCGGGGCTCTGCGCAGCGGAACACCGAGTCCGGGACGAGGGAGGGCGGCGGGCGGAGGGAAGGCGGAGGAGGCGGCAGCACAGGGTGGCCGCAGCCATCCAAGCCATGCTGCGCTAGGGTCTCTCGGCTGGCGGCCTGCCGCTGCCGCCGTGCAGGAAATTGGATATTTGCCATACTCAACTATGTTTTTTTTTGGTAAATTTACCGTTTTTAAGATGGGCAGCGGGCATAAAAAAACAGTGTATAAATGTTTTTTCTCAAACACACAAGAAAACTGCATATCAATATATTACATATCTAATATCTAGCTGTATTTGGAAGCACACCTAATAAAAATGCTACATTATCTCGTTTGGTCCAACTAGTGAGATAGTTATTATCTAAAGATCCAACTAATAATTAGCTATTTTATTAGTTGCACCAGCTTGGATCCAAAAGAGATAACTATTATCTATAGAGATCCAAATGGGACCTTAAATTCTGAGAAATTTCAATATTTGATGTTGAATTCATACGTGCCACTTTTTTTAGATTACATAATACAACATAAACACTCATAATGCACACATTTTCACCTCTATGAACAAACGCACGCTCACATATCATTCAAAATTTGACATTTCATTTGCAAATTCTTACGATTCAGATGTTTTTCGCTCTGTTTTTCTCAATTCCTATATCCTCTTTTTATTTTTAGGCCACCTGAAGGATAAAATTGTCCACTACCTTATGTTTAGGCATGTTGGAGCACATGCGCCTCCTCCGCATGATGTGCTGTGCAATGTGGTTGGCCATCACTCATCCCCTATTGCAATTGTGTACCGAACTATTTTGGACTACCTACGCATCATGTCGTCGCGTCCCACACCAGTCTGCTTGTGTTGCCACAACCATTGCCCCACCGTGCCACCATGATCGCACGGACCTATATCACGTACCCACCACCCTTGGCCATGAGAAAGGTGTAGCGAAGGCGGGTCGAATCACTCTCCCTTACAGGTGCGGCTTGATGCAAGCAGCGTCATTGAAGAAAACCTCATGTAGCCTTGCGGACCGTTGACAAACGCTGAAGATGCTACCGCCATGGCAATGCTCCTATATTGTTTTCCATTTAGACATGGTGTGACATCAGGTGGCAGCGAGTGCTGGGACCGACGGTGGGTAGGTGCCGGCTCAACGGCTCAATGCTAGAGCAGTTGCGACACGTATAGGAGACTCAATGGTGGTGATCAAGAATAGAAGAGAGAAGAAAGACATGCCTAGAGAGGAGGGTTGGTCTAGGTGAAAATCTCATTTAAGTTATGGTAATTGAGTGACAAAATTGTAAGGAAAATAGACCCTTGGCCTATTTAGTGGATTTTGGTTAATGATCATGACCATTTGGACTAACATCATTTGCTAATGTTTTTAGAGATAGTTAACTGGGTCTTGCAAAAAAAAGGTGCAAAAGTGATTTGAACTTAGACAAAGTGATGATTCAGACGATCAACGCCTCAAACAAGACATTAGAAGCTGAGTATGCACACCGTTCATGGCAGAACAGACCTGATCTTGTCATCGATGCGATTGAGTCCCTGAACATATGCATGCACCCACGTAGGAGGAGACTAGGACGCTAGCTGTCACATCGGCCATAGCTGGCGACGGTAGGTGAGAATGCACTGCTAGAGACCTATAGAGCTGAAGAGGAAGTACACGAAGGCAAGAACATGGAAGGAGACAAGCAGGGGCGGATCCCGGCCCCAGGCTGCAGCCCGAGGTGTGGCCCAGAAATCTTTTTAACAATTCCTTTTTTCAGCCTAAAAAATCTATGAAAATATAGATTTAGCCCCCCTTTGAGGTCTTGTTTGGATGTAGTCGGATTTACATCAGTCCACATGTGTTGAGGTGGATTGGAGTGGAACTTGAACTAAATTCCACCCAATCCACACCAACACACATGGATTGAAGTGAATCCGACAACATCCAAACAAGGTCTGAAGTGTTTCTGGATCCGAGACAAGATCAGAGTCTGCGTGCTCTCATCAGCGCCGGGGTTGCCCATACAGTCGTGCCGTCAGCGAGCCTGGAGGAGGGCCGCCACGCCAAGCACAGGAAGGCAGCGAGAGTGAGGAGGGAGTTGACACATTCACGATGTTGTTCAGCGTGGTGATGTGAATGCTACCCTACTAAAAATTAACCAGAATCCCAACTGGAAAATTGATCTAGCATCTTGAAATCAATTCAGATGGTGCCCTACTCAAGATGGCAATGGGGAATTCCCCGTCGGGGATTGACCCACCATCCCCGTCCTCGCGGGGGGAAAATTTCCCTGTCCCCGTCCCCACGAAGGTCGTTGGGGGACATTTTTCTCCCATCCCCGTTCCCTGCGGGGAATTGGTCCACGACGGGGATCCCCGTACCAGACACTAAACAAGATAAAGGCAATAGAACACTAAGCATGACTGAGACACGATTATCAATTGTGATCTAAAGTTTATACACACATCATAATCATAGCATACAACTAGTCACATTCTTAGTTTCTCAATCATAGTCTCACAGATCATGGCTTCCAGCCTGTCGACGAAAGCTAGTCGGCAGTCTACCTTGGGGTATACCCACGGTAGTAGTTTATCGGTAGACGGTGCGCAAACTACGAACTCGATGGTGACGCAAGACGCGGACAAGCTTTTTATCCAGGTTCGGCCGCCGAGTTGGCGTAATACCTACGTCCTGCGTCTGGTTGTATTGATTTGTGCTGAGAGAATATGATGTCCTAGGGGGGTCCCTTGTCCCTCCTTATATAGTCCGGAGGGCAGGGTTACAGATCTGGAAACTAATCCTAGTCGGTTACAATTGCCATAGATAGTTCGATATCAATTCCTATTCTAACCGACTAGAATTCTGTTTGATCTCCACATCTTGCTTCCTTGTGCGAGACTCCAGGCTGTCGGATCAAGCCTTAAACTCGTCTCGTAATGGGCCAAGCCTCCTGGCCCAAGTCTAGCCGTAAGGGTATAGGGGTCTATCCCCCCACAGCTAGTCCCCGAGCACCATGTATTGTGATGTAACACGCCGCCTTGAGCTTCTTCGATCAGTGAGACTTGACGTCTTCAATAAGCGGGAAAGTCGCCCAAACAGTTGCAACAGTATTTTGACCAACTCAAAAGACAGTTGATCAACATTGTCATCGAAGAAGCAGGTTGTTTGAAGAATGCATGGTGCTCTAAATTAAAAAAGATTTCTTTCTTGGTGAAGTGTGCCCACTTTACTTTTGCGAAAAGTGTAGTCTTCAAAATAGCCAGCATATTCACCGCAAGGTGAAGTGTGCCCACTTAGTCCCCGAGCCTGGTAGTAGGTGACGTAGGCACGTGGTGCCAGGGTCAAAAGAAAAGTCCTCAAAGAAATTCTGAAACCGAGATGCATCGCCAGATGCATCGTACCGATGTAGTCCCCGAGCTTGCTGGAAGGCGAAGTATGAGCCTTGTAGCAAGGTCTAAAGAATTGAATTTACCAGTCCCCGAGCATGTCATGCTCGTCTGTAATCGAAAAGACCCGTCCCCAGGCACTTAGTGTGCTGCCTGGAATTACATGTTACTATACTATACGACCA
Source organism: Sorghum bicolor (assembly GCF_000003195.3). Taxonomy (NCBI): domain Eukaryota; kingdom Viridiplantae; phylum Streptophyta; class Magnoliopsida; order Poales; family Poaceae; genus Sorghum; species Sorghum bicolor. The sequence continues at coordinate 47,950,635 of NC_012872.2, forward strand.
GTCCCCGAGCATCGAGTGCTCGGTGGTCGGTGAATGCTTTAAAGCTGTGAGCTGATAGACTGAGCGACCAGTCCCCGAGCGTCGAGTGCTCGGTGGTCGGTGCATTATTTGAAGTTCCGAGCTAATAAACTGAGCGACCAGTCCCCGAGCGTCGAGTGCTCGGTGGTCGGTGCAGTCTTTGAAGTTCCGAGCTAATAAACTGGGCGACCAGTCCCCGAGCGTCGAGTGCTCGGTGGTCGGTGCAGTCTTTGAAGTTCCGAGCTAATAAACTGGGCGACCAGTCCCCGAGCATCGAGTGCTCGGTGGTCGGTGCAGTCTTTGAAGTTCCGGATTGCTGACTCACTGGCGTATGTGTCTTCTTACTTTTGAAAAGGTCTTTCAAATTTGAAGTTGACATGACGGGGTCTCCTGACGATATGTCAGACGGATGCATGAAAAGCTGTGCCTGGCAACTGTACAACCGCTCTTTGCGTGGTTTGAGAAAAAGGAAACCATCAATTGGTACGAAAACTCCGCCGCATTAATTGTCTATAATCATTATAAACCGAAACGCCGCGTCCGCCGCATGGCCTGCCCACTTCCCGAGATTACAGGAAGTGGGAGAGGTGGGGTCGCTGGTTTATAAGGGCCTAATAGGACCGCCTGTACCGCTTCTCCTGCCATTGCCGTCAAATCTTCCGCTCTCATCTTCTCCAATCTCCTGCATCTTCCTAGCTCCAGCTCGCATTCGCACCTCTAATGGCGAAGAGCGATTCTAGGAAGAGGGCCGAACTGATGGCCAAGGAGTGGAAAAAGTCTCGCAGCACCACAAAGTCTCTTGGCGACCTCGTCGACATGGGGCTTCTGCACGGCGCAGAGCTCGGCGGCTGGAGGGCGCCGGAAGGGGAGAGCTACCCCGACCCTCGCGCCGGTGAGATCGTCGTTTTTGAAGATTTCATCAAGAGAGGCTTTGGTGTTCCTGTTCATCCCTTTCTTCAAGGTCTTCTTTTGTACTATGAGATCGGGATTTGCAATCTGCACCCGAACTCAATTCTTCTTATTTCCACCTTCATCCATCTGTGCGAGGCCTATGTTGGCATAGAGCCGCACTTTGATCTTTTCCGGTACCTTTTCTGTCTGAGGAAGAAGGGAGCAGTTGGAGGCTCCAAGGTTGCAGGTGGAGTATACCTCAACCTTCGTGATGGGATGAAGAACCGCTACCTGCACTGCCCATGGAACACCTCCTTGACCGAATGGTACAGGAGGTGGTTCTACGTCAGGGAGGAACCGGGCAGCTCCACGTTCTGCGACGTGGGGTACGTTCCCGAGAAGAGGGCGAGCTGGACCGACCGCCCAGAGTACGACGGTCAAGTGGCGGATCTGATGAAGCTGATCGACTGGTCGCGCCTGGATGGACTTAGCGTGGTCGGCAACTTCATTTGCCGCCGGGTGATGCCCTGCCAGAAGAGGGTGCACTCGGCGTATGAGTATGCCGGAAGCGCAGACCCGACCAGGATGCGGTCGGAGATCCTGGAGAAGGCGGAGGTACAACAGCTGCTGAACGAGCTGTTTAACTTCGCGGATGGAGGCTTCACCCGTAGCAGTGATCGGGTGCAAGCCTTCAAGTTAGGACGACCAGCACCAAAGGTATGTAGCATACTCCGTTTTTTCATTCGTATGTCGTCTGCAGTTGGCTCACCTCTGTTGCTTTTGCAGGTCGGTGATGTCGACCGGTGCATAGTGTACGTATCACTGGCACCGGGGATGGAAGATCCTGTGGGAGAGGTCCCGTCAGAGGAAGACCGAGCCCGCCCCGTCCCGACCTCCGAGGAGAGGGTAGCGGGGAAAAGGCCATTGCCGGCGGATCCCTTGCCGACACCGGAGCTGCCGGCAGACCTACCGGCGGAGAGCAGCCAAGCGCCGAAGCGTCGTCGGCTCGTGCGGATCGTCGACGACGACGACGACGACGAGGAGGCTGCGCCGTCGTTGGTCCGACGGCCTCGGGGCCGCCCAGACGCTGCGCCGGTCGCCACTGATCGAGTGGCCAGCGGCGCAGCTGCCCCGCAAGTTGCTGAGGTGGGGGCACAGGCGCCGACCGGCCGGGCGAGGAGGAGGTTCACCGCGACCCATCGCCGGTCAGACCTGTAAGTGTTCAACTTACGTATTTTGGACTCCTCTTTTTTTTTTTTTTTTAACTTTTGTTCCTGTAGTGCGGCATCGGATGTCGACCCTGGCCAAACTGCTGGCCAGGGAACGGGCGAGCCTGCCCGCAGTTCTGGGGATGCGGCCCCCCAGACCACAGAGCAGCCGACAGCTGCAGTCGCGCCTGGGAGCACGGAGGGGCTCCCGAGCGCGGCGCCTACTACAGCAAGCAGCCCGACCAGGGCTGGGGAGGCTCCCCCAACTGACCCCTCGGAGAAGGGAAAGTCTCCGACCGCTCCTCCTGCCGGGGGGAGTGAAGTCCCCCCGCCGCCCCGAGCAGGAGCCTCTCCGGCTGCGGGCTCCCCAGGTCTGGTCCAAGGGACGGTGGCGCCTGGGACCACCACCGGGGGTGACGCAGCCCAGGAGGAGGAAACCAGGGCGGCCTCCGACGACGAGGTAGAAGAGATCGAGGGTCGTCCCCGTGATGGCCGCCAACACGTGTATGTGTGGCGCCAACGCGGGGATCACTTTATCGGTCATGAGGAGCTCGCCGAGTCCGAAGAGGCCGCCAGGGTGGAGCGCGCGGCCAAGCGCCTTGTCGACGAAGTCAAGGTAAGCGGCGTTTTGAGCTGCCGCGCGTTCTTTTGCCTTGTCTTCTGCGCATTTTTTAAATGCTTGCTTTGTAGGACGTTATGAAAACGGCGAAGTACCGGAAACGGTGCTTTGACCAGATAGAAGGCGTCATGGCCGAGAACAAGGCCCTTGCCGCGGAGGTAGACCGGTTGCGGGCGGAGGTCGGAGAGAAGGTGGTCGAGATGAGCGCCGAAAAGGAGCGTCGTCTCGACCTCTCTCGTCGCCTGGCCGACCAGTACCGGCTGCAGGAAGGTTAGTCACACGCTCCGAGCAGTTTCACATACTTGTATAGTTTGCTTTGCTGACCAGTTAATCGATTCACGCAGACTTGGAGGAGGAGGTGGCGAGCCTCCAACAAGAGAAAGAGCAGCTCGGCCAACAGCTCGCCAGTGCACAGGAGTCCGGACGGCGAGCGGAAGAGGAATTAAGCCGAAAAGACCGGGAGTTAGCTGGTAATGGGTGCCGCCTTGTTGGTTGCTAACTGCCCCTTTGCTTGTCTGGTATGCCCAAAGTAACGTCTCGTTTCTCTTGCAGTGCTCAAGGTGAACACCAAAAAGCACCTGGATGAGCTGGTCAAGGACCGGGACTCCTGGAAGGTCAACTGTTGCAGGATCTGGAAGGGAGTGTCCCCGGTCCTGGACCTGATCAGTCCCGAGCTCCCGGAGAGCCAGCCCCGCGTGCCGCAGTTGACCCCGGTTCAAAAGGCGCAACGGGCGTGGGACTGGCTCCAGCAGTTTGTGAAGGACGCCGGGGAGTTTGCCGGCGCGCACGTCCTCAGCATGGTACGCGCCCACTACCCCCTTGTTGACTTGAGCAGGCTGGAGAAGGGGTACCCGAAGGAAGTCGGCCCACAGGAAGCGGACGAACTTCGGGGTAGTCTGCTGGACTTGTCGTCGACAGTGATCGGCGACATCAACCTGTGCGGAACGGCCACTCCTCCAGACCAGCCGAGCTCAGATAGGTCGGCCAGGGAGTTGTCGGGCGCGTCCTTTGCTGGAGATGGGCGGTCGACGCCTGCGGTCTCGACCAGCCAGGCGCCGGTGGCCCCGACCCCTTCGTCCGGGCAGCAAGGCCAGGCGGGTGATCAGCCCGAGCAGCTAGGCCGACAAAGTAGTCTGTAGGAATAGACTAGTGTCTGCCCGTCAGGGTGTTTATTGTAAACTTTGTATGTAAAGTTTGTAATAAAGTTTTCTTTTTTGTCATGACTGTTGTTTTGAGCGCTGTAAGAATGTCTGAGTGACGTGTCACCGTATTTGTCTTGGTTGTCGCCAAGAGCATCCATTGCAGGAGTTTTGCTGGGTGCTGCGTACGACAAAGTATAGGCGAGAAATATAGAGTCTTATTATCGAAAACTATAAGATACTTACAAAAGAAAGTCATTAAAACTTTATGGATAGAATCGTCGCAGTTTGTCGATGTGCCAAGAGTTAGGCACTCGTGTTCCGTCTGGGTGTGCCAATCTGTAGGACGTAGGTCGTGTGACCTCGGTCACCACGAAGGGTCCTTCCCAGGGAGTGGATAACTTGTGCATTCCCTCCTGGTTCGTTTTCCATCGAAGCACCAGATCGCCGACCACAAAGGAACGGTCCTTGACGTTCCTGTTATAGTATCGCCGGACTGCCGCGAGATATTTTGCTGTTCGGAGACATGAAACTAAACGATTTTCCTCCATGCAATTGACTTCGAGTTCTCTGGCGTTGTCGGCAGTCGCCTCGTCGTAGTGCTCGATTCTAGGAGATCCGAAGTGTATGTCGGCCGGCAGGACCGCCTCTGCACCGTATACCATGAAGTAGGGAGACACCCCTGTGTTTCGACTGGTCTGGGTTCGGAGGCCCCAGACTACTGCCGGCAATTCTCTCATCCATCGACCGGGTGCTCTGTCGTTTTCGGTGTACAGCCTCTTCTTTAGGGCATCAACGATCATTCCATTAGCACGTTCGACTTGACCGTTAGCACGTGGATGTGCTACTGACACATATTTTATGACTATGCCTCTGTCATCGCAGAAATCCCAAAAGGTAGTGCCAGTAAACTGAGTGCCCAGGTCGGTGATTATGCTGTTCGGGATGCCGAATCTGTGTATGATTTGATTAAGAAACTCCACGGCCTTCTCGGAGGTTGCCTTGATCAAGGGCATGTATTCGATCCACTTGGAGAATTTGTCGATTAGCACGAAGACAAACTTGAAGTTGCCCGGGGCTGGTTTAAATGGTCCGACCATGTCGAGCCCCCAGCAAGCAAAGGGCCAAGACGACGGGATAGTCTGAATTTCATGGGCAGGTACGTGGGTCCTCTTAGCGAAAAACTGACATCCTTCGCAATGCCGAACCAGTTTTTCTGCGTCGCCGACCGCGGTTGGCCAATAAAAACCTGCTCGGAAAGCCTTTCCGACCAGCGTTCTAGATGCGGCGTGGTTGCCGCAGGATCCAGCATGTATGTCTTCCAAGAGCTTGATACCATCATCTTGGGGTATGCACTTGAGCAGTACTTCGGAGCTTGCGTTTTTCCGCATGAGTTTTCCGTCGACCAGGATGTAGTTCTTTGATCGTCGGATGAGGCGCTCGTTCTCTGTTTTGTCCTGATAGCCTGTTCCGTCTGATATGTATTTGATGAACGGGGTGCGCCAATCACGCCCACCGGTTGCCGGAGTGGTGTCATCTATGAGCATTGCCTCGGTGGGTTGCTTGTCGACCAGGGGGAGACTTACGCTTGGCTCATGGATGTCCTGGACAAAAATACCCCGCGGGATCTGGGCCCGAGATGAGCCTAACTTTGACAACGCATCTGCTGCTTGGTTCTTGTCCCGGACCACGTGGATGTACTCTATGCCATAGAAGTTAGTTTCCCATTTGCGAATTTCTTTGCAGTAGAGATCCATCTTCTCGTGGGTTGCGTCCCACTCCTTGTTGAGCTGGTTGATGACCAAGGCAGAGTCGCCGTAGATATAGAGGCGCTTGACCCCCAGTTCAACGGCTAGTCGTATGCCGTGTAGGCATGCTTCGTATTCGGCGACGTTGTTTGACGCCGGGAAAAGGATCCTAAGGACGTAGCGGAGTTTGTCCTTGTTGGGTGATACGAACAGTATCCCAGCGCCTGCGCCGTTGATGTTCAAGGACCCATCGAAGAACATAGACCAGTGGTCTGAGACATCGGGAACGGAAGGTTCGTTGAGATCCGTCCATTCGGCAATGAAATCGACCAGGGCTTGGGACTTGACAGTGGTGCGACTCTGGAACTCCAGGGAAAATGGACATAATTCCATTGCCCATTTCACGATTCTGCCATTGGCGTCTTTATTGCGCAGGATGTCACCGAGAGGAAAGCTGGTTGTCACCAGGACTCGATGGCCGTCGAAGTAGTGCTTCAGTTTTCTTGACGTTATCAGGATGGCGTATATAAGCTTCTGTATTTGTGGGTACCTGGCCTTGGATTCGTTTAAAACTTCGCTTATGAAGTAAACGGGTCTCTGGACCTTGAAGACATGACCTGGTTCATCTCGCTCGACCACTATTGCCGTGGAAACAACCCTGTCGGTTGCAGCAATGTAAAGGAGCAGGTCTTCATTAGGCTGAGGCGCTGTGAGGACAGGCGGTGAAGTGAGGAAGATCTTAAGCTGAGTGAACGCAGCGTTGGCTTCTTCGGTCCAGGAGAATTTTTCTGACGCTTTCAATAGTTTGAAGAAAGGGAGGCCTTTTTCTCCCAGCCTTGAGATGAAACGGCTGAGGGCGGCCATGCATCCGGTTAGCTTCTGAATATCCTTGACGTTCTTCGGTGGTCGCATGTCGAGTACGGCTTTGACTTTTGAAGGGTTTGGTCGTATGCCGTCGCGACTGACGACGTTGCCGAGCAGTAGACCGGAAGGAACGCCGAAAATGCATTTCTTGGGGTTGAGCTTCCACTTGTACCTATTGAGTGCCTTGAAGGCTCGGTCTAAGTTGTCGATCAGGGTGCTCGCGTCCCTTGTTTTTACGACCACGTCGTCCACGTAGGCCTCGACGAGGTCATCGCGAATCTCGTCGTGGAGGCATTGCTGGATGGCCCTTTGATAAGTGGCCCCGGCGTTTTTAAGTCCGAAAGACATGGTAGTGTAACAGTATGCGCCGAAGGGTGTGATGAAGGATGTTTTGATCTGATCTTCTTCCTTTAACGAGATCTGGTGATAACCAGAGTAGCAATCTAGAAAGGAGAGGAGTTCGCATCCGGCCGTTGAGTCGACCACCTCGTCGATGCGAGGAAGACCAAAAGGATCTTTAGGACAGTGCTTGTTGAGATCGGTGTAATCAACGCACATTCTCCATTCATTATTCTTTTTGCGTACAAGAACCGGATTGGCGAGCCAATCGGGATGATACACCTCTTTTATGAATCCGGCTGCTAGAAGCCGTGTTATCTCTGTCCTAATAGCCTCCTTTTTGTCACGAGCGAACCGTCGCAGTTTTTGCTTGATTGGTCTTGCGGTCTTCGAGACGTTTAAGGAGTGCTCGATCAGGTTTCGTGGGACACCGGGCATGTCTGCGGGTTTCCATGCGAAAACGCTCACGTTGTCCCTTAGAAACCTGACGAGCGCGTCTTCCTATTTTGGATCCAGGTTAGCCCCGATGAGGGCTGTCTTCTCGGGGTTACCTTCGACCAGCTGCACTTCTTTGTACTCCTTGGATTTCGAATTCTTTCTGGCTGTCTCTTGTTCGGGTAATCGGAGCTGGTCGGGGGGCAGCTGTGCGGCTTGGATCGCTGTTTCCGCCATGCGGATTGAGAGGTCAATTGCCTCGGTGATCTTGAAACTTTCTTCTTCGCAGGTGTACGCAGTATAGACGTTGCCTCTGACGGTCAGGACGCCCTTCTCCGTGGGCATCTTAAGCACCAGGTATGAGTAGTGCGGGACTGCCATGAACTTTGTCAGTGATGGGCGGCCCAGTATGGCGTGGTAGGTCCCGTCGAAGTCCGCGACTACGAAGTTGATGAACTCCGTCCGGAAGTGATCGGGTGTGCCGAATTGGACAGGCAATGTTATCTGTCCGAGGGGCACCGAACTTTGACCTGGCAAAACCCCCCAGAATTGGGCGTCGTAAGGTTTTAGTTGCGCCGGTGATATCTTGAGGGCGGGCAGGCTGTTGCGGAAGAGGATGTCGATGGAGCTTCCCCCGTCCACGAGCACGCGCTCGAATCTGATGCTATTGATGCAGGGATCAAGAATCAGTGGGAAACGACCCGGCTCTGGGATAGCGGCCCACTGGTCCTTCCTGCTGAACGCGATCTCCCTGTGGGACCAGGCGGGAAATTTCGGATCTGCGATCAGCCCGTCCGTGCTGTCTATGTTGAGGCAGGCTCTCTTTAACAGTTTTCTTTCTCGCTTGGACTCAGTGGAGACCTTGCCCCCGAAAATGGAGTGAACCACGTCGGTAGGGCTGACATATTGGTGTCGGGGGTCCCTGTCTTGGTCCTCATCCTCATCTTCGTGGTCGTGCCCGTCGCGTTTGCTGCTTTTCTTGGCGGTGTCTTCTTGGGCGGCCCGCCGTGTATAGATACTTTTGAGGACGCGGCACTCTTCCATGGTATGGTTAGACTTCGGGTGTAGCTGGCACGGTCCCTTCAACGTTTTGTTGTAGTCGTCTTGGTAGTCCCGTCGTCCATTGGGACGTTTGACCGTGTTTACTTCGTGGTCGTATTCGCGAGGGCGCTTTCCTCTGAAGTCGTCGCGGCTGTCGCGCCGCCGATCCCAGCCCTCTCGGTGATCGCGGTTGTCGGAGCGGCGATGATTTCTGTTGTCGTAGCGACCACGACCGTCGTCTCGCCGGGAGGGCTGGTCGGTGCCTCTTGCATCGTCTCGGATTAGTTTTTCTGCGTCATCAGCATCGGCGTAATTTTTAGCCGTGGCGAGGAGCTCTGCTACCGTTGATGGGCGCTTACGCAATAGCTTGTTCCTCAGCGCTTCATGGAAACGCAAACCCTTGATAAAGGCTGATATGGCCTCGTCATGAGAAATCTTCGGGATTTTGAGACGCATATCCGAGAATCGTCGGATGTAATCGCGCAGAGGTTCATTCTTCCTGTCTCTTATCCTTTCAAGATCATACTTGTTTCCGGGCTGCTCGCATGTGGCGATGAAGTTGTCGATGAAAGCCTGACGCAGCTCCTCCCAAGAGTCGAAGGAGTCCTCGGGCAGGCCGAGAAGCCACTGATGACCAGCCTGGTCGAGGACTACGGGGAAGTAATTAGCCATGACATGCTCATCTCCTGCCGCTGATCGGACGGCGATTTCATAGAGAGTGATCCAGTTCTCTGGATTTTCCTTGCCGTCGTATTTTTTAAGTTTTTCGAGCTTGAAATTGCGGGGCCACACGACTTGGCGGAGGTGTGAAGAGAACTGCCTTAGGCCCGGAGGACCGTGGGTCGCGTCGTACTCGATGCGGCGCAGGTTCTCGTGGACTGCTCTTTCTGCGGCGCGCCTGTTGATGCGGTCCCGGGCATCTTTGGGAGGGATGTTGTGGCGGAGATCCCTGTGTTGATCTTCTTCTTCTTGGCCGCGTACGCGGTCCTGCTGGCGGCGGCCATCGGCGTCCCGACCACCATCATCGCGCCGTGAGTCCCCTCGACGGTTGGGGGAGCGGCTGCGGCGACACCTGCTGGGTGAGGCCCGGCTACGATGAGTCTGGTCGGAGGCGGCTTCCGTATAAGAGGCGTCCTGGACTCTCTTGAGCAGAGTGGCCGTCTGTCCCATTGCGGCGATCAGGTGTGCTCGGATACTGGTCCGGACTCCCTGGCATTCGGGGGTGTCAGGAAGCCGATCCAGATTGGCCATGGCGACAGCCACGTTGGCGCTTGGCGTTTTGTAGACCGGCTGGTCCCCGACCATGTCGAAGGCATCGTTGAGGTTGCCTGGCGGCGTCTGTTGCTGCTCGTCTGCACGTCGTCGGGCGCGCTCGGCGTTACGCTGTTCGCGGAGTTGCCTCTGGTCGTCTGTTTCTCCGTCAACGGCTGGTTCGTCGGCGCTGACATTGAATACAATATCCCCTCGCCGGGGGGGGAATATCGGGAATCGGTCGAAACCCGAAGGGTGTGAAGGAAAATCCAGGTCATAGTCCTCGTCTTCGGTGTTCACAACCTCGGTGGGGACGGAGCCGGTGCTTGAGTTGGTGCTGGAAACCTGGCCGTCCCGTAGCTCTCGGATGGTCACCATGTTGACATGGTGACGATTGTTCCTTGTCGGCGACCAGCCCGCTTTGCTGAAAACGGATTGGACATGCTGCGAATAAACAGAGGCCGAGTTGTTCAGGCCGCAAGGATAGTCTTCCTTTTTGAGCTCGACGGATCGTCCTGAGGGGGTTGAGGTTATCGTCAGGGATGTTCCCAGCCGTTCGTGTGTGGTGACACGAGTTGGCCGGCGGAATTTCAAAGAATCCGCTCGAGCGGCTTGGTCGGGGCGGCGCAGAACTCCATCTATTAGTTGGGAGACTTCGAATAGCTTGGAGTCAGCGCGATCGAGCGCTTGGAGGAGGTCCGAGCAGTCGATCTCCCTTCCCTTGTAGAGCGGGAGCGGTGGTCGGGAGCTTGGTGTCGTCACGCGCGTGGTCGGAGACGACGTGATCTCAGGTTGGATCTGGATCTCTTTCGGAACCGTGGTCGCGAAACCGCCGCTGCGCGTCGTCCACGTGATTTGGCCGACGGTGAACGTGAGGCCTTCGGGCACGGTCGCGGAAGCTGGGATCGTGACCATCTTGTTCGCCGGAAAAGTTGCACGCACACCCCCTACCTGGCGCGCCACTGTCGACGAAAGCTAGTCGGCAGTCTACCTTGGGGTATACCCACGGTAGTAGTTTATCGGTAGACGGTGCGCAAACTACGAACTCGATGGTGACGCAAGACGCGGACAAGCTTTTTATCCAGGTTCGGCCGCCGAGTTGGCGTAATACCTACGTCCTGCGTCTGGTTGTATTGATTTGTGCTGAGAGAATATGATGTCCTAGGGGGGTCCCTTGTCCCTCCTTATATAGTCCGGAGGGCAGGGTTACAGATCTGGAAACTAATCCTAGTCGGTTACAATTGCCATAGATAGTTCGATATCAATTCCTATTCTAACCGACTAGAATTCTGTTTGATCTCCACATCTTGCTTCCTTGTGCGAGACTCCAGGCTGTCGGATCAAGCCTTAAACTCGTCTCGTAATGGGCCAAGCCTCCTGGCCCAAGTCTAGCCGTAAGGGTATAGGGGTCTATCCCCCCACACAGCCATCTAAGTCCAAGCTACTAGCACAAAAGCATACAACAACATCCAACAACACAAAAGCATAGCATTAAATTTACAGGTTCATGGTAGTGGCACTTGCACATTGACATAGGATACAACAAGCACTAAATAACTAAAAAGTGAGAACTGAGAATGCAAAACAACACTGAACAGTCCTCCTGGGAGCAGTCCAAACCTTCACATCTTAATAGAAGTGCAAGTCCCTGCATACAACATGCAACAATGAATATAGGAATACAAATTGACCAAGTATTTTGTAGAGTAGCAATGCATGTCAATTATCATTTTTTGCATTTAATACCTCCATCCCATCTTGGATTTTTTGAAGACAACTCCAAGAGCTTGATGGTTCTTCCTTCTCATCACCTATAGAAAACAATTACTATGGTCATACAACAATGACAATAAGAAAATGTATTAATGATAGTCTATGATTGGTACAACATGTATACCTCGATATTTGTTTCGCAGCCAACTTTGTGAACACATTAAGGCCTCCAATATTTCTGGAGTGAGGCGGCTATAGTGCTCACTAACAACCCTTCCACTAGTGCCAAATGCCGATTCTAATGCATATATCTCTTGCTACCTTCCTCAATACAGGATAACGTGTGCCAGCCACCTTCCACCAATCAAGAATCTGAAAGTTTTCTGTTTGAATAGGGACCAACTCATCCTCTAAGTACCTATCTAGCTCAGATTTGAACCTAACTGCTGTAGGTCTTCTACTAGCAACACGTGCACTGATTGTGGACAGCACACCTGAATTTGCAAGTGCAGGGGTTGATGATTCTGTGTTATCTTCATCATCATCCATTTCATACTCCATCAAATCATAAAGAGTGTTTGTAACATCACTAACTCTCTCTGCACTATCCTCACTTGAGTCACCAGTAAGTGTCTCAATAAACCCAAGGAGATAGTCAGTCTTAAACCGAGGATCAAGAATGGTGGCTAATCCCATAGGTCCTTGAATTTCCTTCCAATACTTGTCAAACTTTGCAACCATCTCTACTGACATTTCTTGTATAATATGATTGTCACATACAGCCCATTGCTTCATTTGTTCTTTAACCTCACAAATTTTTAGAAGTTGCACATTGGTTGTCACATAATTTGTTCCAAAAAATACTTCAGTTATGTCATTGAACAACTTTAGCCTATCAACTATCTGTCTAGCAAAAGCCCATTCTTCCTCACTAGGAGCACAATCAAAAAGCTTCTCAACACGTGTTGCACGGCTAAAAACAGCCTTTAGATCGGTAGAGCAATGCTAAGCATCTTGTAGGTAGAATTCCACCTAGTTTTGCAATCAAGGCCTAACTTGTGCTCAATTTTAACTTTGACATGCTTAGCACTCTTCAAATTTCTCTACTCTTTTCGGTTATGGCCACTCTTGACTTAGTTGCAGCCATGTAGTCCAAGGCCTTCTTCTTTTCTTCAGCATATGTAATCCATAATATCTTTTCTAAAAAATTTAAAAAAAGTATGTGTATGAGAACTAAACTGTAATTTCATAAATGCAAAATTGCTGAAGTACTGAACTAGCCAAAAGTATTACCTAATAGTGTTCCGAGTCTCCATATGAAATAATGGCTGAAGTGCACTCACAAACCTTCGAAAACCAGCATGATCAACCATAGATAATGGATACTCATGCAGTACAATCATGGCAGCAAGCTCTCTTTTAGCGACTTCAGGATCAAATGTATAATTCTCCATAGATATTTTTCCCCCCTCCTGGGAACTGAACCTCAAGGCAGATTGAGAGAGCGTTTTGTTCTGATTATGCAACTTGATCTTTTTCAATGTGCATATTCTCAAGTGGTCATGGAGATGTTTAGTCCCATTCTTACTTTTTCCTCCAAGCTGCTTGTGACGCCAGTGGCATTGAGCCTTGACTTCACCGGATACTTTCACTCTCTTGAATTCGCTCCAAACAACATATCTTAGCTTCCTCTTTGTGCCAAAATCTTGATCCTCACTCTCATCATTGTCTTCAACTAGTATTGGCTCAGTATCATTAACTGACTCAGTTTGTGGGGTGGAGGGTTGCTCTGATTCTTGTTGGCTGCTGCTTCCATGAACCGGAGTCGATCTCATGGTAAATCTGAATATAAAACCACACACGTTCAGATTCAACATACATAAATCATATGACGAATATAAAATCTGTAGCAACTTAATTATGTAACTTGCTGAAATTTAATTATAAAACCACAAATTTATAGGCTCAGCATACACAAATAAAAACCCACACGTTAAGATGAACAAACATAAATAAATCAGAACCACATTGTCCACATATATTTAGGATCAAACTTTGGAAATAGTGCGCTGAACAGATATTCAAACTATGTAATAATTGGTCTGATTCTACTTGTTGGTAGATGAAGCCGGATATAAACTATCCTTTATCTAAAAAAAGATAAGATTATGCAATATGCAACAATATAATATAAAAATCAGAACTGCAATCAATCACGAACTGCAATCATTTATAAAACATCGATCTTACACAGGCTACTGTTAGAATAGATAAAATACAAAAAAAGAGTAGCGTGCTTGAAATCAAACCCTAGAGATTTTATTAGATGAGCACCGCCACCGAAGGATGAAGCTTCTGGAGTTATCGGAGCAGACGGAGCTCCTTCGACTGCAAGACGACTTTTCGTCGTGGTAGCCATTCTTTTCACACGAGGCTGTGGCATCTGCAAGCGAGACTTTGATTTAGTGCCGGAGGAAACTCCAGCATTGGTGATAGCGGGCGCAACACTTGGCACAATAGCAGATGCAACAATCACACGCTGCACAGCAGCAGGTGCAGCTGCAACTGCAACAGCAGGCATAGCGGCTACAACGCTCGTTCCGGGTGGTGTCGCGTTGGCATCCGAAGTGGCGTCCCTTCGTAAGGACCCCCGGACGTGGGTTAGTTAGGCATGCAGCGATGGAAATCAAGTATACTACGAGCTCGACATAGCCATTAGCAAGAACGTTTAATATCAATTTATGGAACAAAAAAAGATGTGAAGTTGACCTCAGTGCTCACCGTGTGTTGTCGCCGTCGGAGCTCATGGACATAGGCGAGGAAGAGAAAGTATTAGGCGAATCCATGTTTAGGAAGAGGAAGCGGGGGACCTGTACCACTCGAGATCTGGAAGCTCGAGCTCAATCTAGAGCGAAGACGCGTCGACGCGTCGACGCGCCACGTACGGAGCCATGGACGCGGTCGCGAACTCGTGCAGCTCGTGCAGCTTGCTGCAGCTGCAGGCAGCGGTGCTGCGCTGGCCGCCTGGCCGAGAATGCCTAGGAGGATCTGGCCGAGATGGGATGGAGCTATGGCTTATGGAAGCATGGAGCAGCGGAGAGGCCCAAGCAGCTGGCCAGCGGCTGGGTGCCTTCCTAGTTCTTGTGGCCTGCCTGGTGTCACGACGGCAACAGTGTGACGGGCTACAGGAAGCCACCGTGCCAACAAGGCGTCAGCTACCGAGAGGCGTATTGTAGACTTGTTGTTTATGTTTACGTTTTTGTAGCCGAAAGGCGTATTCTGGGCCAGAGGCTGTTCTGCAATAATCAGACCCGATCAGGGAAGACGGTCATCAATTTAGAAAACTAAATTCGGAGCCAAGGCTCGAGGGTTTGCCTGGCCGGCGTCCTCGTCGCAAAAATTCTCCTTGTGCTTTGCTGTTCCGCATCTCACGCCATCGCCGGCGAGGGCCAAGGGGGTGTTACAGTGGCATCAAAGCCCGATCTTTCCTCGGCAGCGGTGACGAGCCTCTTGCTCGGAGCCGACGCTAGTTACCAGAGCGCGGCAGGGACAAAACCTGCAGCCACCACCACCACCACCACCACCACCATCGCAGCTCGACGCGGATCCTCACGACCGCACCCAGCACCACTTCATTGACGCGCTAAATCGAGCACCAAGTGACCGCGGCGGCGGCGCTCACGACGTGTTCGACTGGGGTTCGGCAACGGCAACCGGGTTCGTCGGCGAGAACCGAAGTGAGTACACCAAATTCACTCCCTTTTCTTCATCTAGCACCGATCGATCGTGGATTATGGTTGCGCGGCACGTGTTCGCGTGTAAAATTCTGGGTATCCGACGATTGATCACGAGTGCAATGGTGTATGGTGGGGGAAAGTCTAGTGTTCAGGTTGTCAGGTTGTTCCCGCACTTGCGTGCGAGCAATCCTGCCATAAAATCCCGAGACGACTGCCTCTTTCCCAGGCGGCGGTGATCGTGTGTGCAGATTCAACAGGGGAGGTCAAGGCTAAACCTTTCTACCACACAACTGGCTCCTAGGCACAGTAAACAGCTTGAGCCTTCTCCACAGACCAGCCTGCTCCTTGGTGCGATGACTCACAGTCGGGAAGAAGAGAATACTCGCTAGGAGAAACTGGAGAGAAGTCTGGATGCTTTATTTACCCGCATTGATGGCCTCAGTAACACACAGAGCCAAATGAAAGCATAGATGGATCTCAGAGATCAAGCTATGGATTCCTATACTGAAGAACAGCATAAGATTGCCCGTACTGTGGAAGCCAATGCAATTGCTATTGCCAGAACAACCTTAGGGAAACCTGAGAAGCAACCACTTGATGCAGGTCATCCAACATTTGATACTGACCCTATGTTTGATGAGGACGATATGGATTCTATGTTTTTTGGCAAAGATCAAGGTTTTGACAACCCATTTGTAGAGCAACACAAACAAGACAAGACTAGACATGTCAAGACACTCAAGACAGATCATGAGGCTTTTGGGTCTAGCAAATAGGACTACCACAATCAAGGCACACATAATGACCATAGACTTCTTAAAAACATCATGCCTAAGATGGATTTTCCTGATTTCTATGGGAATGATCCAAAAGTTTGGTTAGATGACTGTAAGGACTACTTTGACATGTACAATATTCTTGAAGGGATGTGGATCACAGTAGCCAAGGTACACCTGAAAGAAATACAGGCAAATGGTACCAGGCATTTAAAAAAACAATTCCTTCAAGAGCTGGACTCATTTTTGCTATGAGGTGCAGAAGCAATTTGGATCAGAAGGCTACAGTTCTTACATTGACCAATTGCTTGACCTTAGGTAGACTACAACAGTAGAAGAATACACAACTCAATTCCAGACTTTTCAGTATGGAGTAAGCATGCATCATGCTGGCTTTGATGAGATGTTTTTCACCAAGCAGTACATAAGAGGACTGAAAGATGAAGTTCGAGTTATGGTAGAATCTCAAATGCCACCAACTGTCATCAAAGCTGCTGCATTAGCTAAGATTCAGCAACAACAAGCAGAAAGAACAAAGCTCAAAAACAAGTCTGCAGGATCCTACAGACATTTTAATCAGCCAAAACAAGACCTGAAGATAGGGTAGCAAACTACCATTCCATGGAAGAACAGACAACTCAGAGACTACAGAAAAGCTAATGGTCTTTGTTTCAGTTGTGGAGAAAAATTTGTTCCAGGACACATAGCTGTCTGCAAAGTCAGAACCAAGGCCCAAGCTAATGCTTTAGTTGTAAATGATATGGATCTCGAAAGAGAGCTCCCTGATGATGTCCTCAATGCACTAGCTACAGAAGATGAGTTACATGAACAATTCTATCAGCTATCTATCAATGCCATTACCACAAAGGACAACTTCTCATGTCTCAAATTCAGGGGTAAAGTCCAAGTCAAAGTGATGTTGATATTACTAGATAGTGGTAGCTCCCATAGCTTTGTCAGCAAGTAGTTTGCAGATATGACAAACATACCACTAATCCCTACTCAACCTAAAAGGGTCAAGTTAGCCAATGGCAACACTATCACTACTGACAGCATGGCAGCAAACATGAAATGGTATTGTCAGGGGCATACAATGACCAGTAACATGATAGTGTTGGATATGCAACCTTATGATGCCATCTTGGGCTATGACTGGCTCGAAGCTCATCCACAAATGACTTTTGACTAGATCAAAAAACCATGACATTCACTGAGGATGGGAGATCAATCACTCTGAAAGGACTCCATGCCCCAGCAAGGGAAGTTAACACAATCTCAGCTACTAAAGCTCATAAATTTGCTAAGGGTAACAAGGTGTGGGCCTTTGTCTTAGTAGAACAACACCAACACATTGACAAATATGTAGCAGTACCTGAGCAAATTCTGCACATCATCTTGCAATACAAGGATATTTTTCAAACACCCATTGTGTTACCACCCCATAGAATCCATGATCATGCTATACCATTATATCCTGGCTCTGTTCCTGTCAATAGCAAGCCATATCACTATTCTCCTCGTCATAAGACTGAAATTGAGCAGCAAGTACAGGAGTTACTATAATCTAGGTTCATCACACACAGCAAAAGCCCTTTTGCATCCCCTGTATTGCTAGTGAAAAAGAAGGATGGTACTTGGAGACTCTGTGTAGATTACAGAAAACTCAATGCTCTTACCATCAAGAATAGGTTCCCAATGCTAATCATTGAAGAAATTCTTGATGAGCTGGCTGGTACCAAATAATTCACCAAGTTGGATATGAAATCTGGGTATCATCAAGTGAGAATGGATCCTGCATATGAATATAAGACAGCTTTCAAAACCCATCAGGGTCATTGCCAGTACAAAGTCATGCCATTTGGGTTAACAAATGCCCTAGCTACCTATCAGTGCCTAATGAACCATATTCTGCAACCCTATGTCAGAAAATATGTGCTAGTATTTTTAGATGACATCCTCATTTACAGCCCTACACTAGATGACCACATGGTGCATTTACAAGAGGTTTTTGAGCTTCTCAGGCAGAACCAACTATATCTGAAAGAATCCAAATGCTCATTTGCTCAACCCAGCCTCTCTTATTTGGGACATATCATATCTCACAATGCATGGACGTAGTCCTGTCTCACAATGATTGCTAAGTATAATTGCTTGATAATATCACTATGCATGGGCGTAGTCCTGTCTCACAATGATTGCTAAGTATAATTGCACTAACTATGATATGCTAGACTGTATAGTTAAGAATAACTTAGGAAATATTCTTGTAGTTCGTCCTAATTGCATGCTAATGACTTGCTAGAATATCTAATTGAGGTGCTTATCATATTTATATGTGGCTAAATTATGTTGATCAGATTAATTATCTTTGTCATTATTCATCACTTATATATCTTTTATGTGACACTTATCCCTGTATGAAAGAGTTAGATAAATGTTCTCAATTATACATGCAATGATAGATACTCAATTCTTTATTCTATTCTATAATCAACATTGATGATTACTAATCCCTTCCCAATGGTAAAAATATAAATAACGATACCTGGAATACTTCCCGGTTAAAATGCTACATCGGTATTAATCTGTGCGCTTGCAGATCCCATTTGTTATTTATTTAGATGAGCAATTGCATATTTCAATACCGCGTCTCTTATGTCATGCTGGGGATGACAACTTGGCTTAAGTGGCATGAGGGATAGGTTTGACATTTTTGGCGCCGTTATCAGAATTAGAAAACTAAGTCTACTTTTGGTAGTGACGTTAAGAATGCCCAACAAGCATTTTTGGCACCGTCGCAGGGGAAGGTTGATAACTAATCAGGAATGAGTATAGAGTTTTGAGTTATCATTCGCATCACTAATGTGATTGAGCTTATCAATTCTCTCATACAGTTTTACCCTGATATTTTTCTATTTTATCTTATGCAGGGTAATGTATGAATAGAAAACATCTTCTAGGAAATTTTTTTGACAATCCCAAAGCATTATTTAGAAAAACAAGAGCCATGCTCA